>NW_027554171.1:0-320000 GCF_045843805.1 Urocitellus parryii
AGTTTACTCAGAGTCTCTCAGTTTTAAGCAGGAATGCCTGATATTGGTATCTGGGATTCTGATTCCATAAATAGAAAAGAATTAAGAGGACTTGTATAACATGCAGGAAACTTTCATGTCATTGGAAAGCTCTCAGTGGACATCAGATTGCAACTTGTGTGTGACTTTTAGGTCGTAATTCCAACAAAAGGCTTTTGGGTTATGTGGAAACTCTGAAAGATAATTTTGGGTTTATTGAAACAGCCAATCATAATAAGGAAATCTTTTTCCATTACAGTGAGTTCTCTGGTGATGTCGATAGCCTGGAGCTGGGGGACATGGTGGAATACAGCTTGTCAAAAGGCAAAGGCAACAAAGTCAGTGCTGAAAAAGTAAACAAAACTCACTCAGTGAATGGCATTTCTGAAGAAGCTGATCCCACTATCTATTCTGGTAAAGTCATTCGCCCCCTCAGAAGTGTTGATCCAACACAGATTGAGTCTCAAGGAATGATTGAGATCATGGATGAGGGGGATATGAAAGGTGAGGTGTATCCATCTGGCATAGTTGGAATGGCCAATAAAGGGGATTGCCTGCAGAAAGGGGAGAGTGTCAAGTTCCTGGGCCAAAATGCACAGACTATGGCCTATAACATCACGCTCCTGTGCAGGGCCACAGTAGAGTGTGTGAAAGATCAGTTTGGCTTCATTAACTACATAGTAGGAGATAGCAAGAAGCTCTTTTTCCATGTGAAAGAAGTTCAAGATGGCATTGAGCTATAAGCAGGAGATGAAGTGGAGTTCTCAGTGATTCTTAATCAGCGTACTGGCAAGTGCAGTGCCTGTAATGTTTGGGGAGTCTGTGAGGGCCCCAAGGCTGTTGCAGCTCCTCGACCTGACCGGTTGGTCAGTCTCTTGAAGAACATCACCCTGGATGATGCTAGTACTCCTCGCCTAAAGGTTCTTCTTCAGCCAAGGGGACCAGATAACTCAACGGGATTTGGTGCAGAAAGAAAGATTTGTCAAGCTGGTGCCATTGACTAACCACATCCATAAAGCACATCATTAACCCACTATGATCAAGTTGGGGGGATTCTGGTGAAGGGTTCTGAATATCTCCCTCTTCATCCCTCCCAAAATCTGGAATACTTATTCTATTGAGCTATTACACCAGTTTTAACACCTTCCTTGTGTTATGTTTAAAAAAATAAATAAATTTAAGAAACCATTTTAAAACTATGCACAGTTGCAGCTTGGAAAACTTAAGGTGGCACCTTATAGTATCAATTATAGGAGCTTTATTTGGTGCATTTTACACAACTGGTAATTGCAAAATCCACTTCGCCTGTGTAAGTGAAAAATACAGACTGTTATCTTGTTGGCCCTATGAAATTCTGCACTTGATATTTAGTATATACTCTACCTTCATTACTTCTGGCAAGATGTTCTGCCTTAGCACTCAGTTTCAATCTTTTCCTTTTCTTTCCTGTTCATTATGCTTTAATTCTGAGGACCATATGAGGGTAGGATATATTACCTTTTAAAAACTACAAAAATTTGTATAGGCAAACCATTTTCTTAAGTTGATGGACAAATGTTAAAATGTTATTTTTCATATCATTTATAATCTTGTCACAATCCACTTAACAAAGTTTGGTTAGATTTCAGTGAAAATTGTCTTCCAGAGTATTTTTTTTTTCCTGAGATGGGGAGAAAATAACTTTACTACAATTAGTATATATGGTGCAGAATTTCATACAATTAAAGTGTGCCAGCAGTGTGGTAATTTGAACATATTTAAACAAACAAAAAAGGATGAATGCACAAACTTGCTGCTACTTAGATCACTGCAGCTTCTAGGACCCAGTTTCTTTTGCTGATTTAAAACAAAATGAGAAAAAATTAATAAATAAAAAAGTTGTGCCTGAAATGAATCTTGTTTTTTTTTTTTTTTAATAAGTAGCCGCCTGGTTCCTGTGTCCTGTAGAATACAGGCATTTGACCCTTGGTGTAGCTTCTGTTCAACTTTATATCACGGGAATGCATTGGTCTGATTTCTTGGCCCTCATCTTAAATTGGCCATATTCAGGGTCCCTGGTCAGTGGACTGAAGGCTTTGTCTAAGATGACAAGGGTCAGCTCAGAGGATATGGGGGAGGGCGCTTTTATCTTCCCCATTGTCATTTGAGGTTTTGATCTCTGGGTAAAGAGGCCATTTATCTTTGTAAACAGAAAATATTTTGCTTTCTGCCGTTTTCTGTTAATGGTGAAAGAATGGAAGTGAATAAAGTTTTACTGATTTTGAGACACTAAAAAAAAAAAAAAACTCATTTTCTCCAACTTCTCCCATAGACTCAATTGGAATAATGCATAAAGAAGCTCATACTTTATTTACCCTTATCGTGCAGAGGGAGCATTTATTTTAATTTGCTAGAAGCATAGTAGATTCTTAATTATTTAAAAGCTGAGTCTATGTTATTTAATCAACAGCTTTAAAAGATGAAAATTTACTTTATTTCATATCTTCCTCTGGCCAATCCTCACTATCACCATAAATATGCTTCTCTCCCCAACCCTCCCTGTCACGCACACATCCGTACAATCACATGAAAACAAATAAATGTTCCTGTTCATCTGTTGAGTAGAAAGTCATTTATTTTTCTCTCATGTGAGGAAACCAGTTTCTATGACCAGTTTTGAACTATTTCTATGAAGTTCCGATATCTTCCTACTACAGTAGGGGAAACTGAGGCCTCAAAAGGGTAATTGAGTGATCCCCACTCAGTTAGCTCTAAGAGCCCTAGGACTCCTAGATTTAAGTATAGGACTTTCTTAGACTGTTCTTCCTCAGAGATACCAAAAGAGAAGAGAAAGTGACTAGAGGCTGAACCCTTTGCTTACCTATTTAATTAAATACAATAGAACAACTTATAGAACAGAACTTAAAATCCTTTTTATTTATAATTTTGTTTCATCATTCAGGGCTTTTAGCTGCCTTGCAGATTTTTGTGGGGGAAGGAGTTCAATGATCATCACTTAGAAGGGCTTCCTTTTTTTATTCTGTGAGGAAAAAAATCAAGAAAAAAAAACAGCAAGAACAAAGATATTTGGTAGTTACAGTTCATAGATTGAAGACAGCATCCTTTCCTGTCTCAAAATTGTCATATCACTTCAAGGTGCTCATATGTAATCCACAGACAAATCAAATGCCATCTTTTTTCTTTCCCAACTATAATATGAAGATTTTGGGCATGTGATAGGGCTGAAAAATTGGTTTCTTTGAATATGCTAATTCAATCAATCAGTAACAGTTGCATAGAATATTATATTAAGAAGAATTCAAAAGGCACAGAAGTAAAGAATGCTGTCCCCAATTAGGGATATCTTCCCTGGGTGCAGGAAGGGGAATGGCCACACATCTGCTACAAATTTGAAAACCCTGAAATAGATTATGTATGAGGTTCTTTCCAGTGCTAGCCTTTTATGATTCCTACAAAACCAGAGCAAAACTATCCAGCATTAAATTACTCCATTCAAGGCTAGATGTGTATGTTGTCATTAATCCCTCATAGTCTTATGTAAATAGTTCAGAGGGTAAATGGGAGCTTCATGGTGCTGGGAGGGAGCTGGGCCTGCCCTGAATAGCCAGCCCAGAGGCTGGCAGCACAAGGCTTTTCTAACCCTCTGATGGTGGAGAGCCTGCCCGCTGAGATCTTTCCTCTCCACTTCCTCATTATTCTCATTAGTCTTCCTTACTCAGACAGTGACACATTCTCCATTATAGCAGTGGTCTTTTACTTCTCAGATCATGAAACATCTAGAGTCTGAACAAAACCACATGCTCTCTTCCATGAGAAATCTACTCACAAACACATCTATATAATTTGGGCTCTCACCTGTTTTCATAAATATTTGTTGATCTCTTAATCTCCATCAGATGCTCATCTCCATCAGACGTAGGTGATTTGGAGATGTTACAACGCCTTGGGATTTTATCTGTGTTTTATTTGGTGCCGAAAGCAATTGTTTCTGTTGTGAACATTATTACCAAACACAGTAACAACAAATTTTTACTGGTATGTCAATATAGTGGTAAGGCCCAGTGCTAAGAACTTTGCCTGAGTTAATTCCCTTAATTCTGATAGCAAACTGTATGAGGAATTTTATAAGAGACAATAATACATTTTAAGCACTTTTTTATAACAGTGCCCAAGATAGAGTGGATCCTCAATAAATGTTAGTTGTTATTACTGCTTTTATTATTGTCATTATTTTTTTGGCAGTGGCCCAGAAGTCCTAGGCACTTTCAACAAGGTTAAAACTGTGCAATGTCTTATGTACTTCATTGATGCTTATTTAGAGTGACATGTGATCAAATAAAAAAAGAATATAGAGGATAGGGGTCCACTGGGGCCTCTAGCCATCTGTTCCAAATGCTATCTCTCTGGTTCAGATGCCCAAAACTGTCTTTCATCAGAAGATGATTGGATTCTGTGCTTATATAATAATTCATTGATAATTTGTGAGATGCATTGTTTTGCACCACTAATTCTCACTCTCTCAATCTGACCATGTGTGGAAGCATTTGGTAGGTATTTATCTATCTAGAGCCTGTTGGTGAAAGACAACAGACTATTTTGGCCTCTGCAAGATCAAAGCCTGGCCCATGGATTTCACCAGAATCCTCCAGAAGTCTGCAGGTATGTTATGCATGGCAATACAAAGAAGTTGCTCAACAGTTCACATATTTTCCATTGTTTTTTAAACACCTGTATATAATTCTGCTAGCAAAACAGGCTCAAAACTTTATGACAAAGCCTTAAATCTTAGAGTATAAACTACTTTAATAATAATTTGTGTAAAGAGCTTCAGGGCATTTTTCAGAGGATGATTATTAAAATCATCTTAATATGGAATATTATTTTGGTAGAAAATAGGAACACTAAATGTATGGTTTACACAGGCTTAATATAAGAAGGAAAACATTCAGAGGCCTAAAGTTTTGATTAGAAATAGAATACAAAAATATGTAACAATAATTCACTAGTATATGGAATTGGATACTATAAAGCAATTTAGTAATTTTTAATTTGGACTGGTCTTTAATGAATACAATTTCTAAAGTTAGGGTCTCAGTAGATATGCCATTCATCAAATAGATTTTTATGTGCCACCATACAAGGTACCCAGGAAAGCTGTATAGATGTGTAACCTAAACAAAGATTTAGGACAGCAAGGTGGAGAATGACAAGCCTCTATGGGAGCTCAGAAGGAGTCTAATTTAGAATTGTTTGGAAAATGCAAATCAGTGTTCTGTAAAATAAGGATTTGGCATAATCACACGTTCAAGAGATATAGGAGTTTCAGTATTGCTGTCCATGTTGTCTTTCATCTTTTAATAACTTTTCTTCTGAATATAAAGCCTTAACTTCTGGGTGTTGATAGCATGGAAAAGATAATGAGCACAAAGAAAACAAACTCATTCATACTCTCAAACTCCTTCTGCCGCACACCCACTATCTGTTTTCTTTCTGCTCTATTCATGCATCTTTATGTGTATCTTTTTCTTTAGGAAAAAGAAATGATATGGTAAGAACACATTGCTTGTTGCCAATGTTTACTGTAGTCATTAAATATGCTTAACAGCAACAATCCTTTCAAAAAGCTTAGTTGTATCCACGAGGCTTCAAGAGTCAGAAGTTCTGGGTGCTAGATCTTTTCCACAATCTATCAGCTGTGCAACTTTGAACAAATATCTTAGATGTTCTGACATCCAGTGACTTGTTTGCAAAATGAAGAGAAAAATAGCTAGCATTTATTGAAGAAGCATGACTCAAAGCATTTTCTGTAAGTCATCTTACAAAATCTTCCCAGGATTTCATTTCAGGTAGACAGTATATTTTTATGTTTAAAGAATATAAGTACACACAATATTGGGTTTTGTTGTGATTTGTCCAAGATTTCACACTTGGCACAGGTAGTCTGATCCCTGTACCCCCACAATAACATGTAAACGGTGCTTTCTCAAGTTTCTTAAGGCAGGAGATTGAACCCATCATTTGTTAACTCATTTTCTATTCTAGGATCTATGATAAATTACCTATGAAATGAAAATTTCCCTTATATGAATTTCTTTTTTTAAAGTATTTTTTTAGTTGTAGTTGGACACAATATCTTTATTTTATTTATTGTTACATGATGCTGAGGATCGAACCCAGCACCTCGCACGTGCTAGGCGAGGGTTCTACCACTGAGCCACAACTCCAGCCCCTTATATGAATTTCTTAACTGAAAAATTTTCAAATCCAAGTTACCTCAGAGAAAATTTTTCTTTCTCAGCATGATTTTATTTTGGGAATTATAAATTCCTTATTCCTGCATGTGCCACTCTGTGGTTCTTTGCCTAGGAACAGCTGGCTTCATGTCAAATCTTACTTTTTCTGAGCACTTTCACATGGATTGTCATGTTAGACCATGAGAAAATTTTTACAGATACTGAATTGGCAAGGACCATTCATAAAATTCACCATCTGGGAGATAGTGGCCTAATATTTGTTTACAGCTAGTAAATTATTCTGTCAGTACTTCCTAGACTCCATATAATGTTTTCTCATTCAGGCAGATTTTCCAAGCTCAAAAATATAATGCTAGGCAGTGCTATGTACTATTTTAGATTAGGTGGTTTTAAAAGACCTCTTTGAATAACTAGGAAGGATATTTGAAAAGAACCTTAAATCTTGAGTAGAAGCCCAAAATGTAAATGTCAGAGCAAAAGAGTGTTCCTGGTAAATGAATAGTGAGTGCAGAGTTCTCCAAGCTGAGGAAAATTTATGTGGGAAAAAGAAAAGAAAGGAAAAAAGGCAATGAGACCATAGCAGAACAAGTCAGAAAAACAGTGAAAGACTTTGAGTAGAGGAGAACTGAGGGTTAGGTAATAGAATAATTGAATGGCCACAATAATAAATTTGGAAATTATCCCAGTTTCTAGGGGAAGGCAATGGGGAATCTAAATAGAGAAAGGGAAGATCTGATTTACAGAAAAAGACTACTATAAAAGGAGATCAGACTGCAGGGCAACAAAGTAGAAGCAGAAAGGCACTTTGGTAGTTACTAGGCCACATCAATTACAGAGAATGGAGGCTGCAAGGGGGTAGTGTTGAAGACAGCAGTAACTTGTCTTCATCCTGTACAAACATTTCCTTTTTGTCTCAGAAAAACACTTTCCCATCTGCTCTCACAACTGACCTAATTCTCCAACTCTGGATTCCATCTCTTCCTCCTCATTTGCATTTAATGTTAGTATTTTCTCCTTCTGAATCCAAACCACCTTCCTCTCATCAGGAGGATCAGGATCAGGATAGGCAGGCATAGAATATACCTGCTCTGGGGCTGGGGATGTGGCTCAAGCGTTAGTGTGCTCGCCTGGCATGCGTGTGGCCCAGGTTCGATCCTCAGCACCACATAAAAACGGGGATGTTGTGCCTGCCGATAACTAAAAAAATAAATATTAAAAAATTCTCTCTCTCTCTCTCTACCTCTCTTTCTCTTACAAAAAAAAGAATATACCTGCTCTTTCTGATAATACCAGGTGCTGAGGTCCATTACCAAGTAGGTACGCTGCATCAAAATCTCCTTGCCAGCGTATCCCATGCTGCTTAGGACATTCGATGGGACATTGCATGTATGCTTTAGTAAGATGACCCTGCTCAAGGTGATCGAGGGTGGATCCAGGTTTGAGGAAGTATCCTGCAGGTTTGAGGAAGTATCCCAGTCCTTGGGTTTAGGGTGTTCCCGGTTTAAGGGGTTTCCCGGTTTAAGAATATGGGTTTTAGGGAAGTTGAGGTTGAAGATTATGGCTGCTGGGATTAGGGTGTTCCTGCTGCTTGTTCCCATTGAGTTCTCGTGAGATTAGAACGGGATTTGGAAAAAGCCTCGTGGAGTAGGATTTGGGGACGGACATATTGGGAATTGCCCCTGAACGCGTGTGGAGGCTGGTGTGAGATCCGGAATAAAGAATTGCTGTTTGAACCTACAAAGCTGTGGTGCCTCCTGATTCTGGTGCCCCCCAAGACATCGGCAACCAGGTAATGTGTGGACCCCAGCTGACCCTCTGAATCTATGCTCCAATTCTGACCCACTACTCGAAGCTCTGGCTTCCCTGCTTGAAGGGTTAACATACAGACAGAACCCAAAAGGGGCAGATGTGCACACAACCACAGGCATTTTTCACATGTTTGGCTATAACCAGAAAACAACTATAATTGCAGAAAAGTTTAGACATCTTCCCTTTATCAACTATCTCAAACATCATCACTGTATCTCTATTTATTTTGCGTTTTTTTTTTTTCACAAGAGCTTATCTACCTGAGTTGTATTTAAATACAAAACTGTGCTCTTGAGGATTTCCAGTGACCTTAGAATTTTGCATTACCTTGGGTTCAGTCTGGGCATGAAACTTTCTATTTTGACTCTAGCTAGCATTTAGTTTGGTGTCCTATATATTTCACTATCTACCCTTTTGCTTTTGTATGAAGAACAGAAGATATTTTGTATGTCAACAGCTTACTGTTTATGGAAAGGAACCTGACAGCTATGATTAATGAAGTAAAGTCTCCATGTTCCAGGGCTGGCAGTAATGACTTGCATTTTCCAGTTGTGAAAAGTTTCCTCCTGTAGGCAGTTAAAGAAATGTGTTTCCTGAATGTCTTCTCTGGCTTTGATCTTTGCCCAACTCTCATCCCAAGACCAAGCAACAGAAATACTCCACTCAGTTTTCAAAATGTACTATTTGCTGGCAGCTATACTGGGTCAACCATGGATTCTTTCCATCAAATTCTACTACAGATTAAATTATAAAGTGCATAAAACCTAGTGGGTTTGCTTTGCTCTGAATTTTACTTTTACTTACCTATCAAATGTCAGTCCTGCTCCAGTTTCCTCATCTCCTTGCCTCCAACAAGATCTTTCTCTCTTGTTCTCTCTTCTCTTTGCAGTATGGTTTCACTTTTAGAAGTGTGGGAAATACAGGCAGAACCCAATTCACACTGCTCTTCTACAATTTATTAGGTGGGATATGCAATCAAACTGTGTAACCTCTCAGTCTCAGTTCCACTCCCACAGCAGTAAATATGACACATAATGTGCAAGGTTCTTATGAGGATTGGATAAGCCCACGTGGGGCAAGGGCTGACAATAATATGTAGCAGAAATATCACTATTTTCATACTATGTAGCAGTATGTAGCTCATCAAGAGAATTCTCTTTTAAGAAGAGATATTTTGTGTGTTCTTAAGTTGAAATGAGAAATATCATATTTTGAATTTAGATATTCCATGTATTTCCTATGAATCAGTCAGTCTTCACCTCCCCATTCTCAGCTGGTTCCTCAGAAGCCAAAGATGTGTTCATTCCCATTCACACAGAGTAGTTCCTACATACATGTTTACTCCCCAAACATGTTCTCCCTATTTGGAGCAAGACAGGGAATGCTACATCAGGCAATAACAGTAAGAAAATTTGCTCTTTCTCCATTTCCAAATGTTAACCATTGTTTCACAGGGTGAGACACATAGAAGAAACTAGGAATTTCTGCATATAGACTGCAACAATAGAAAACTCCCCAAACCTAGCAAAAACCTATGAGTTAAAGAGAATAAGGATATTAATATCTAATATTTATTGAGCAAAAGCCACTTATTAGATCCAAATACAAAAATGTCCAGTTTTATTTTCTCCCATAAAATGAAAGGCCAGACCTCAATTGTGGTGACCGTCTTTAAGTGATCTCATTATGGAGAGCATTAGGGTGACATGAAACTCTTTATGTCACTTCTGTTATGAGATTTGTTGCCCCTAGCTGCCTGGTAGAAATCTGTAGTTCACAGCAAGAGATTTCCAGAGATGATTGGGCTGATCCAAGTCCTGTTTCAGGACTGATATAAATGGTGGTATTCACTAAGAGTACCTTGAGACATCTGCCTGTATTCATGCAGATTTCTTAAAAGAAAAGTCACCTTGGCAATTCTTGAATGTACCTCCTCCTCTACCTGGGCTGCAAAGGAAGAGGGCTTGGCTAATTTGAATGAGGACTTAGGATAAGGCATATTGTCTTTTTAACATGCCCAGAAAAGATTTGAATCTGTACCCTCTTTAAGACAAAAACAGACAATCTGACCCAATGAATGGTAGTATGTGCATATAACTAGCTATAAATATAAGAAACTAATAAAGTATATTTCATTTCTAAACTAATGGCATCTTAGTCACTTAAAAACTTCAAAAACAGAACAATTTTTAACTATTTGGCTCAAGTAAAAATTTATTCAGGCATAAAAATTGGCAAAGGTTATACTAATGTTAAATACTTATCCCATAATCACATTTTCCATAAACCCCCCAATTTCCAAGAGTTTAACCAAAAAAAAAAAAAGAATTGTGGAGAAAAATCTGAACATACAGTCCATAAAAACAGCATAATATTAACAGGATGTCAGGGTTTACAGATTTTCCCATTTCCTCTGTAAAAATCTTACCATTACCAAAACATGGAACTACCACTTTTGCCTTTAAATAACTGTTTAAAAACCTACTTTTCCAAAGAATTATTCATTCATCAGACACTGAACATCTACTATGTACAGTTGCTCAACTATGTACAGGTGGACTTTGTTCCTTCTGATCCTTCCTATAACACACCTGCATGATCATGTGTCATGCAGAAGATAAAACAAGAACAATAAAATATACTATTTAATATGTGTCAGGTATACTTTCTAAGCATGTTACATATATTAAACACAGGTAGGCCATAGCAATCCTTTTCAAGTGTTGCTTATAAGCTGCTCAACCTGTCTAGAATATCAACTCTTCCTTATTGCTCTTCCTGATCTACTTCCCTGCCACAATTGCATCTCTCACTACTAGCCTCTCCTAATCTGGTCCATTTTGCCCTATGATGGAACCATAATTCCGGAAGGACCCAAACATCTTTCAAGTAGGAGTTCAGGAGTACATAAAAAACAATTTCTGTCAGTAATTCCAGGAGCTAAATAAAACAAACTTTGAATTAAACTGAGAAAGAAATAAGAAAAAAATTAGCAAGTGACTCAAGTTTCCAGGATTGAGCAAACCAACTTGAGAGGGAAACTGAAAATTTTAACATTATGTTAACCTCTGACAGGCTGAAATAGCAATAAGACCATATTTGTAATTACATACCTAGCTACAGTTTTGGCCCTGCTAGCTACCTAACCTGAGAACATCAGAGTTAGAAATTACCTCAACAAATGGAGAAGCTGAGGCCTAAAGTGATAGAAAAACTTATGCCAGTTCTTACAAATCCCTACTACAAAGAATAGGTCAAATGATATTGACCAAATTATGCTGTTTTATTGATTGCATGTACAAATACAGTATACATAACAACAAATCCCACAATTATATACTACTATAATATACCAATAACAAATATGGAGAAAAAAGGATTAGGCCAGGTGCAGTGGTACATACTTGTAATCTAAGCATCTTGGGGGGCTGAGCCAGGAGTATTGCAAGTTTGAGTCCAGTCTGAGTCAAGTTGCCAGACCCTGTCTCAAAATAAAATGTTAAAAGGGGGTCTGCTGGGATGTAGCTCAGTGGTAGAGTGTACCTGGGTTTGATCGCTAATATCACAGGAGAGGGATGGGGGGCAGGGAAAATGTGTCACAGAATCAACAAACCCAGACAGAGGACCAGGTGGACCTTGTTCCTTCTGATCCTTCCTATAACACAACTGCCCTGTCATGTGATTACACAAGAACAATAATAGTATGGACATAATAAATCTTCCCATTCACAAACACATGGACATGAATTCCCTAATTTATGAAGCACTCCTTTTCTTCTCAGAGACTGCTTTCATGTGTTGGAAAGTTCAAATTATAAGAAATTGTTTACATTTTTATTACAAATTTATAACTGACAAAAATACGAAAAGTTTTCATATTTATGGGGTATTGTGAAATGTTTTAATACATACATGTGTTATATAATATTTAAATACATTGAAATGTTTTGATACATATATGTTATATAATATTTAAATAAATTTAATATAATTATCTCCTCCAACATTTGTCATTTCTTTATGGTGAAAAAAAATCAAAATCCTCTCTTATACCTTTTTGAAACTCATAGTACATTTTTGTTCTCTTCAGTTGCCCTACTCTGCATTAGCATACCAGAAGTATTTACTCCTGTATAACTCTAACTTGGTACCCATTGATCAACTTTTCCCCAAGCTCCTTCCCCATAATTCTCCCCAGAGTCCAGTAACCACCACTCCTCTATCAACTTGTATATGCAAGGCAAGCACTCTACCAACTGAGCTATACCCCCAGACCCCAAAACAACCAATCCAATGTCCAAAAACATTTCTCCTGTTTTCTTTAGAAGTTTCATTCTTACATTTAAGTCTTTAATTCATTTTAAGTTGACTTTTGTACCTTTTGACCGATGGGGGTCTAGTTTCATCCTTCTGCATGTGGATATCCAATATTCACAGCACCATTTGTTAAAAAGTCCATCCTATCTCCAGGAGGTAAGATGTTTTCTGCACCATTTTCTAAAATGACTTGACTATTGATACGTAGGTTTATGTCTAGGCTTTCTGTCCTAAGTGCTCTAAGTGTCTGTTTTTATGCCAATAACGTGTTGCCGACATTACTAAGCTTTTTAGTACATTTTTAATTGAGTAATACACTGCCTCCTGCACTGTTCTTTTTGCTCAAGATGGCTTTCAAGTTTCAGGTTTTGCTGTGGTTCCACACAAATTTTAGGAATTTTTTCCAAGTTCTGTAAAGAATGTCATTGATGCTTTATTATAGGGATTGTACTCAATCTGTGGATTTTTTGGGGGTAGTATGGACATAATAAATCTTCCCATTCACAAACATGGGGTATCTTTCCATTTACTTGTGTCCTCTTCAATCTCTTTAATTTTGTTGAGGTTGTTGGTGTTTTTATAGTTTGAGATGAAATCACTCTTCACTTATCTTTCATCATTCATGGACTCACAGCCCCTACCCCTGCCTTTTCCAGACTAAGTTAATCAAGTATCCAGTAGCTCCTTTGGCCAGGCTCAATATCCCTAGTTCCTCCAACTTTTCCTCATATAACATAAACAATAACCCAGATCTGTAAGCTTTTTGCCAGGAAGAAAGGATTTGTTGTAGTTAAAAGCACAGCCTTTGCCAATAGATAAACCCCTAGGTGGAATTTCAGTTCTGCACTCGCATCCATGCCCAAGGAATGTTTATTTGATCTGACCATATTTTGGGTTCCTTTTACATAAATTGATAAAGATGATACCGACCTCCTGAGGTTCTTGGGGTAAATAAATGTACTAATACAGGTAAAATGCTAAGTGCCATGTTTACCCCTTTGTAGGCATTCAACATATATATATATATGTGAATGGAGGAATGAATGAAACCCTAGTTGGGTACTTTGTCTAAACTCAGCACTGAGATATTTTGTAGAATAAGAAGCAAACCTGGAGAAGACCCTGCTGGGAAGATGGGCATAGGAGGAAGGCACGTAAAAGATGCAAATGAGATCTTAGGGCTATCATGGTTGATGAATTTTATACAAAGTTCACCTCAGCTCTTTCTGTTCCAAGTGTACCAACCACCCAGAAAGCAGTGTGCTTCATATATGGCATTCTGTTCAGTACAGGAGTGGAAGAAAAAGTCTTGAATGCATGTCCTTTCCTACTACTCTGGACATTCTCATAAAGATCCAACCAAATGCAAATTTGAAAGCTCAAATACTAAGTTATTTTGGGAATGGGAGAAAAGGTACTTTATATTCTTTCTCCTTCCTCTACAAAAATAGCTGAACAAACTTTCCTAACTCATTCCCCAAACCTTCATGTTTGGGCTGAGCTCAGTCCTGCAAGGTTTTACCCTCAAGAGAAAGGCCTGAGAAAGTCATTAAAGGCAAGTGAGAACCCTGGAAAGACCCAAGGAAAATGGAAATTCAATCGGATTTTTCTCCCAGGTGATCCATCCTTCAATAACAGGAAGATGAAACCAAGTAAACTGCCTCAAGGATAACATCTCCTAAATCATTATGAAATTAAATATAGCTTGAAGTGGGTATTTGGATATAGTCTGCCTTGCCTAGAATTCAGGCTCCTCTCTTTATTATCTAGATTGTGGAAAAGCGACTGAAATTACTTAGGCCTCAGTTTTCTCCACTATAAAAAAAACAGATAATGGTCCTTATAAGATTTTGAAGAGAACTAAAGCAAAGAATTCAGTTTGTTCTGTTTCTAGTATGTACCTTAGAACTATCTCATTAGGTGTAAAACAAGAAGCCTTTGTCCTATTAACATATTGTAATCAAATCATTGATACTGAGTCTATACCCTTTCCCCACTCCTTAATCTTATTCCTATGTCCCTTCTGGTTCTTGGTGGGAAGAAAAAATACTATACCAATATATTATCCACCACTTCTCAGAAAAAGCTTATCAAAGAGGAAGGAGCACATGCATTAGGGTTGGAGTATAATATAAAAGGAAAGGCACAGCAACCAGGATGTTGCTAAGCATTATGCAATTCCTACAGTGTTCTCCTATAATGAGAAATTATCTAGCCAAAAATATCAATAGTGCCAAAGCTGAGATTCACTGGTCAGAATACACAGGACATAAGGGAGTGGTGGAACAAGAGGGAGATGATAATAAGAGGATCTTGAATATCAAGCTAAGATTTCTTCTGAAAGATAATGCATTATAGGATTACAGGATTGCATTATAAGGTTTGAGATATGAAGAAAATAGAATTTGGGGACAATTTGTATTACAAAGCTTTGTCTAATATATTGGAACATAGAGAGTTCTAGGCATCCTCATGCAAGTGTACATCTTTTATATCATCTTGTGGATATAATGCCCCAACATCTGCTTGAGAAGTGAAAGAATCTATCAACAGGTTAATTTTATCTCATTGGCATGAAAAAAGAAAAATCTTGATTTCTGATCCTTCCATTGATTGGGGCTTCCTCTAAATTTTTGCAAGACAATTAAAGGGGATAGAGAGAGTCAATTTAGTCTAACTAATAGTTATGCATGATGTAGACAAAACATCTGGTTGACTGGCACTTTCATTTTCTACTTGGTTGTTTTGAAGTGGAGGGAATATAATCATTGTTGATGCTTACCAGTCATCATTGTAAACCCAGCTGATCACAGGGTAGGTTCAACTCATCCTAAAATAAAGAATCAGAGGTACCCATCTTCAACCTGAAAGACCATTGCTTACCAAAAAAAAAAAAGAGCTCTAGAGTTCAATTGAAGATCACAAGTATAAGTCATTTCATTGTGATTGTTCATATTCAAACACACTTTTGAAGTTGCCTAATGTGTCTGGGAATTTGTGTAATCCATAAGAACATTGGGCAAGGCTATGTTTTCTATACCAGGGCTATTGAGGTCTGGAGGAAGTCTCTCTTTTCTCCTCACACTCAAATTGCTATCTGCTTACAAAACCAGAAACAACCAAGAGAATGAATCCACCCAGAATGGTAGCATTGTGTATTTGTTTTAAATTCGTCTGCCAAAGAACACACCTTATTCTAATTTATCTGAAGGAATGACACAGGCCAGCAACAACCTCCGTACTTTTTTCTAACTTACAAATACTGCACACCTTTCTAAACCCAGCTCATCTGCCTTCTCTTGAACTATTCTTCATGGTAATATCATACATGGAATCATTAGCAAAGACTCCTTGGATCACTGTGTCAAGCAGAATTTGGGAGTCTTATCAGGGCTCAGTGAGAAAGAATTCTATGATCAACTAGCACTGCCTTCCATGGTCATTAGATGATGATGAGGAGGAGACACTATGTGAACCAAGTATTTGCTTTCTTCATCCTTTCCTGACTTTTATTGACAGTGTCATTAAGTTTTATCACCAGTGCTAGACACTGCTCTGGAAATAGGAAATAATAGATATTACCCTGGCTCTCCTTGAGCTTAAAGAGTAGGAAAGGGATCATTAAGAAAATAATCATATATATGAATAATAACCTCTAATGTATTCAGGACAGCCTCAATTGTTTGTTGCTTCATCCATGAAAAGCTGGTGTGTACTTCTTTGAATCCAGATAGCCTGTGGCGTGCTTTGACCAATACAACATTCTATTTGACCAATAGAATGTCGTAGGGGTGACACTGTGTTAGCTATGAACCTGAGCTTTAAAAAGCCTGAAAGGCCACTTTTGCTCTGTCCATGCTTGTCAGCAAAGTGTGAAGATTGTTGAAATGTTGGACTAGACTGCTGAGTGAAGAGCCCACACACTGAGATCCAAGAAAGGCAGAGGTCTTGTTGGACCTGACAAAGCCATCCAGGCTCCCAAACTGCTGCTTTATGAATGACCTCAGTCTTCACAATGTGGAGCAGAAAACTCACCCAGGTGATTCACATCAAATCAAAGAACTGTCAGAAACATAAATTGTCATTTTCTAATCCACAGAATGTGAGGTTCATTTGGATGCAACAGACCTCCACCACATTTCCCTTTCTACTACATTAATACATTAAAATACATTCTATTTTTTTGAAATTTTTTTAGTTGTTGATAGATCTTTATTTTATTCATTTATTTATATGTGGTGCTGAGAATCGAACACAGTGCCTCACACCTGTGAGGCAAGCGCTGTACCTCTGAGACCCACTACCCTGTTTTATTTTCTTTATGGCTTTTATCATTACCTAAAATCACTGTTTTTACTTATCTGTTGTTCATGTTTCTAAGTGGGAAAAATCTTTGTGAGAGATGAGACCTTACTTATACTGTTTCCTGCTATAACCTTGGTGCCTAGAACAATGCCTGATACAAAGCAGATGTTAATACAATGCACATAAATATTTGCAGAGTAAGAGAATAGATGATTAGTTGCAATTATAATGGATGTGGCAAGGGAAAATAGATGTTACTGTAATAGTTTCTAATAAGAGGATTATTATAAACTCCCTTGGTGAGGGAGGGGAGGGAAAGGAAGGCTTGTTTTAATGAAATATGCATCTGCTGTGTATAGGATGAATGTTAGGAAACTCTAGTTACTGTCCAGTTGACTACTTGTCTTTTAAGTAACAATATCATTTTAAACTTTCTGTGATGACAGAGTATGTTTCTGTTTTTGTTTCAAAATGGTTTTAGAACCATCTGCCAAGGATCCATCTACTAATTACCTACTTAACTAATTAAGTAGATAAGGAGACTCCTGGGTTATAAGAACATATTACAAAACTTCTCAAGAAGAGAAGACACCAAAGTCTTCTGTCTGCCACTGCTAAGGACACATAGAAGGGGAAAACTCTTCCTTCTAAATCTGAAAAAAAAGCACCTCTTCTTTTTAAACTAATTTATTTAATTAGGTATATATAACAGAAGAATTCAATTTGATTTATTGTACACAATTGCAGCACAATTTTACATTTCTATGCTTGTACACAATGTAGCGTCACACCATATGTGCAGTCATACATATACCAAAGGAATGATATCCATTTCATTGCACCATCTTTCCTGCCCCTGTGCACCCTCTCTACCCTCCCTCCCCTTTACCCAATCAAAGTTGCTCCATTTTCCCCATGCCTACCTTCTTCCCACTGTGGATCAGCATTCACTTGAACATTCAGCCTTTGGTTTTTTGAGATTGGTTTACTTCACTTAGCATGATATTCTCTAACTCCATCCATTTACCTGCAAATGCCATAATTTTATTCTCTTTTAATTCTGAGTAATAGTCCATTGTGTAAATACGCCACAGTTTCTTTATCCATTCACCTATTGAAGGATAAAGAAGGGTATCCAGGTTACTTCCACAGTTAGCTATTGTGAATTGAGTGGCTATAAATATTGTGGTTGTGTTACTATAGTATGCTGATTTTAAGACCTTTGGTTATAGATGAGGAGCAGGACAACTGGGTCAAATTTTGGTTCCATTCCAAGTTTTCTAAAGAATCTCCATACTGCTTTCCATATTGGTTGTACCAATTTGCAGTCCCACCAGCAATGTATGTGTGTGCCTTTTTTCCCACATCCTCACCAACATTTATTGGTGTATTCTTGATTATTGCCATTTCTGACTGGTGTGTCAAAATGGTCATACTACTCAAAGGGCTATACAGATTCAATGTGATCCCAATTAAAATCCCAACATCATTCCTTATAGAAATAGAAAAAGCTATCATGAAATTCATTTGAAAAAATAAGAAACCCCATGAATAGCCAAAGCAATTATTAGCAAGAAGAATGAAGCAGGAGGCATCATAATACAAGAACTTAAATTATACTACAAAGCTATAGTAACAAAAATGACATGGTATAGTAACACAATAGACATGTAGACCAATGATACAGAATAGAAGACACAGAGACAAACACACAATTATCTCATACTAAACAAAGGTGCCAAAAACATACATTGGAGAAAGGATAGCCTCTTCCACAAATGGTGCTGGGTGAACTGGAAATCTATATGCATCAAAATGAAAATAAACCCTATCTCTCACCATGTACAAAAATCAACTTAGAGTGGATCAAGGACCTAGGAATTAGTCCAGAGACTCTGCATCTAATAGAAGAAAAAGTAGGCCCAAATCTTAATCATGTTGAATTAGGCCCTGACTTCCTTAACAAGACTCCTAAAGCACAAGAAATAAAATCATGAATGAATAAATGGGATAGACTCAAACTAAAATGCTTCTTAGCAAAAGAAACAATCAATGAGGTGAACAGAGAGCCTATATTTGGGGAGTACTGATCTCCAGGATATTTAAAGAACTCAAAAAACTTAATACCAAAAAACAACCCAATCAATAAATTGGCTAAAGCTCTGAACAGATACTTCTCAGAAGAAGATATACATTCAATCAACAAATATATGAAAAAGTGTTCAACATCTCTAGTAATTAGAGAAATACAAATCAAAAGTCTCTTTTTAAATGTGAGGGGAAATTCTAAGTGTATTTTGTTATTTTTTAATCAGATTCTCCATTGGAAATTTCTTAACATATATAAATAGCTCTAAAGAGCTCATGAGGGGGAAACAGGGAAAGATCTTTGTCTCCTCTCCCTATGAAATGTTTTCTTGCTGGGAAAGAGGAAAGTAGAAGAGATCTGAGCAGAGCAACAAAAGAACCAGACACATTGTTCTGAGGCTGTGACTGAGTGACTGAGCTAGCAGCCAAGACCCTTCCTTTGAAACCAAACCACGAAGATAAGAAAATGAAAATCAGGAAGAGAACTGTATAAAACGAAAATAGGAAATAAGAGAAGTTATATCAGTGTCAATGATGGTTATACTAGTCAGCTTTGGTTGCTGTGACCAAAATACCTGACTAGCACAACATAGAGAAAAGAAAATTTATTTTTGCTTATGTGTTCACAGTTATAACCCATGGTCTGCTGGCTCCAAGGGAAACCCAATAGCAGAAGGGAATGGTGCAAGGAAGTTTCTCACCTCAAGGCAGCCAGGAAGCAGAGAGAGAGGGAGGGAGCCTAAATCAGATATATCCCCCAAGGGTATTATTCCTTCAGTCACATACCACCTGCTTACTACTACCACCTAGCAGCCCATTCACATTATTAATCTTTTAAATGAATCCCCTGCTGAGGTTCAAGCCCTTGTGATCCAATCATTTCCTGAATATCCTCTATCTAAACTTGCTGTACTGTGGACCATGCTTTCAACAACGAGCTTTTTGGGGGACATTCCAGATCCAAATTGTGACAGCTGTATGTAGTATGCATGTATAATACATATGTGGGGGGATTTGGTAGTATTAAACAATTTTATGTCTTCCTGATACTTTTACATATTTTCACAAATATTTACAAACGCGTGTGTGTATATCTGTTTTAGTCAGCTTTTTGCTGCTATGACTAAAAGATCCCATAAAAACAACTTTAGTGGAGGAAAAGTTTGTTTGGAGGCTCATGAGTTTTTTGAAATCCATTGATGATCAGCACTGTACTTAAGGAAGAATAGAAAGAACAGACCAATGAGAAAAGACCAACCAGGTAAGTAGGAGAGAGTTCTATCTCTGCACTTCTCACCTGTAACTCACATAATCTCTAAATGACAGCATCCCTACTTGTTAACAGGGTTCTGAAATCCTTGCTTCCATCACCGAGTGATCAAATGAGATGATATATATAGAAGTGCTCAGAGAACTGTAAGATACAACACAAGTATAAAGGACTGTTCTGGCAATTTGATGCATTAAGCCTCTGCCATACATTTCCATTCAACCATCCCTTCTCAGAGACTCTTGTTTCTAATAAAGACATTTATTAGAAAGTTACCTAATAAAGACATTTGAGACAAAACAGGCAGCGAAGTAGATTTTTGGCCAGTAAATATTAGCCAGTTCATTTATGTCTCTCACTTTACAATTTACTTTGATGAACTCAATAAAATATAGGCTCTGACCCTCAGCCTGGCTGCTCCAGAAACTAAACCTTAACAATTTTAAAAAGTAGATTTTATTCAGAATGATAACTCATACTAATATGAGTCTATAATGCAGGGTATATGTTTTTAAATATATAAAAAAATATGTATTTCTGTTGCACCTTATCTCCTTCCATGAAAGCTATGTGAAAGTCACCTTATCAAAAGCCTGAGAAGAAAAGAATTGGATGCCTCATAGTTAATTCTGGTGATTTAAATGTTTAATGATATCATTGTTTCTGCATCCATGATAAGGATGCATCTGCTTAGGAAAAATGGTTGTTTACATACCTAATCAGAACCCTATCTTCTCTGGCTTGTATATCTCTGTTTCTTCTGGACACCACCCCTTCTGACTTTTTTTCTTTAGATAAGGTAATACCTTCAATCATGTTCCAGACCTGTATCTGTTCTGAGAGACTTTTTTTTTCTCTCTCTTTTCTTCTCTCTCTTTCACAACCTCAACATAGGTGAAACCAAGAACTGTGCATGAACAACCAAATCACCAAAATGATATAATATAGAGGAATTGCATATGCCCCACCTTTCCCCCTTTCTTACTTTCTTTTTCCTTTTTTGTATTTCTTCCTTGTTATTTTTTTACTTTCCTTCATTCATATTCCCTCTATCCCACTTTCAACCCCCTAACTTTTACTAACTATACATATGGTAACTATCTAAATACACATAGGAGGTTGAGTCTATAATTCTTCAATAAATTACCAGTATATTGGTTAGAGTTCTCCAAAGTTGCTAAGTTAGTTTAACCTCATACCCTCACTCCTTTCCCTCTAAGTATATCATCCATCATCTGAAATTCAGTTTTCTATATGCCACCAGATATGGTATGCCTTTTATGAAACTAATGACTATATTTTAAAATAATAATTGAAACCAATATCTGTAGACTTAGATTCTAACTATAAATGTATTAATAATGAAAACCTGTGCTTAGATGATGTACTGTTGATATTGGGAACTGTTAACATTGTCTATTTCTGCAAAAGAGGGATTTTGGAGCTATACAAGAACAATATAAATATATAAGGGGAAAACCATTAACATACCAGTTTCACAAAGCTAGAAAGAAACATGAGCAGTATGAAAAGACAAGGAAAGAAAAGACCACAAACAATACAGGTCAATTCAACATTAGATGAGGTAATATCTGCAGCTGATGTTATGTCAGATAAAAAGTCAGGATATACATGCTTCAGATGATCTGGAGTCTCAAGGAAGACATACAGAAATTCAGACAAGAAAAGGCCACTTTGACAATGAATTACATAAACAAATCCAAGAAGCAAAAGATCAATTCTACAGGGAGATAGAGGATATAAAAACAAACAAACAAACAAACAGAAATCCTGGAAATGCAAGAAACAATAAAACAAATTAAAAACTCAAATGAGAATATTACCAGCAGAGTAGAACACTTAGAAGATAGAACATCAGACAACGAAGACAAAGTTTTTCAACTTGAAAAGAACATAGACAGCTCAGTGAGAATGCTAAGAAATAATGAGCAGAACATCCAAGAATTATGGGATAACATAAAGAGACCAAACTTAAGAGTTATTGGGATACAAGAGTTTATAGAGGTCCAAACCAAAGGAATGAGCAATCTATTCAATGAAATAATACTAGAAAACTTCACAGACTTAAAGAATGAAAAAGAAATCCAAATTCTAGAAGCTTACAAGACGCCAAATATACAAAATCATAAAAGATCCACACCAAGACACATAATAATGAAGATGTCCAACATACAGAATAAGGAGAGAATCTTAAAAGCCACAAGATACAGGAAACAGATTACATTTAGGGGTAAACTAATCAGGATAATGGCTGATCTTTCAACACAGACTGAAAGCTAGAAGATCCTGGAACAACATATTTCAAATGCTGAAAGGAAAAGGGTTCCAACCAAAAATCATGTATTCAGCGAAATTAAGCTTCAGGATTGAAGATGAAATAAAAATCTTCCACGATAAACAAAAGTTAAAAGAATTTGCAGCTAGAAAACCAGCTCTTCAAAACATCCTTGGCAAAACATTATAGGAAGAAGAAATGAAAAATAACAATGAAAACCAACAGCAGGAGGTAGTACAGTAAAGGAAAAACTAATCAAAGAGGAAAAACAAATCATGTTAAGTAACATAAACAACCAAATATGGCTGGAAGTACAAACAATATCTCAATAATAACCCTAAATGTTAATGGCTTAAATGCACCAATCAAAAGACACAGGGTAGTAAATTAGATTTAAAAAAAAAAGATCCAACAATATGCTGCCTACAGGTGACTCATCTGATAGGAAAAGACATACACAGACTGAAGATGAAAGGCTGGGAAAAATCACACCACTCATATGGACCTTGGACGCAAGCAGGGGTGTCCATACTTGTATCAAATAAAATAGACTTCAAGCCAAAGTTAATCAAAAGGGATAAACAAGGACACTACATACTGCTCATTAATCATTAATATATATGCCCCAAACAATGGTGCAGCTACATTCATCAAAGAAACTCTTCTCAAGTTCAAGAGTCAAATAGACCACAACACAATAATCATGGGAGATTTTAACACACCTCTCTCACCCCTGAACAGATCTTCCAAACAAAAGTTGAATTTAGAAACCATAGAACTCAATAATACAATAAATAACTTAGACTTAATTGACATATACAGAATACACAACCCAACATCAAGTGGATACACTTTCTTCTCAGCAGCACATGGATCCTTCTCAAAAATAGACCATATATTATGTCACAGGGCAAATCTTAGCAATTACAAAGGAGTAGAGATACTACCATGCACTTTATCTGATCATAATGGAATGAAATTGGAAATCAATAATAAAATAAGAAAGAAAAAAATCCTACATAACATGAGAATAAACAATATGCGACTGAATGAACAAAGGGTTACAGAAGACATCAAAGTGGAAATTAAAAAATTCTTACAGGTAAATGAAAACTCAGACACAGCATATCGAAATTTCTGGGACACTATGAAAGCAGTAATAAGAGGAAAATTCACTTCATGGAGTTCATTCCTTAAAAGAAGGAAAAGCCAACAAAAAAATAACCTCACATTACACCTCGAAGCCTTAGAGAAAGAAGAACAAATCAGCAGCAAATACAGTAGAAAGAAAGAAATAATTAAAATCAGAGCTGAAATCAATGAAATCAAAACAAAACAAACAATTGAAAAAAATGACAAAACTAAAAGTTGGTTCTTTGAAAAAAATAAATAAGATTGATAGACCACTAGCCACACTAACAAAGAGAAGAAGAGAGAGAATCCAAATTACTAGCTTATGGGATGAAAAAGGCAACATCACAACAGACACTTCAGAAATACAGAAGATAATTAGAAATTATTTTGAAACCCTATACTCTAATAAAATAGAAGATAGTGAAGACGTTGATAAATTCCTTAAGGCATATGAGCTACCCAGATTGAGTCAGGATGATATAAACAACCTAAACAGACCAATACCAAGTGAGGAAATAGAAGAAGCCATCAAAAGACTACCAACCAAGAAAAGCCCAGGACCAGACGGATTTACAGCAGAGTTTTACAAGAACTTTAAACAAGAACTAATACCAATACTCTACAATCTATTTCAAGAGATAGAAAAAGAGGGAGTACTTCCAAATTCATTCTATGAGTCCAACATCACCCTGATTCCAAAACCAGATAAAGATACTTCAAAGAAAGAAAACTTCAGACCAATATCCCTAATGAATTTAGATGCAAAAATACTCAATAAAATACTGGCAAATCAAATACAAAAACATATGAAAAAGATCATGCACCATGACCAAGTGGGATTCATCCCTGGGATGCAAGGCTGGTTGAATATATGGAAATCAATAAATATAATTCACCACATCAACATATTTAAAGATAAGAAGCATATGATCATCTTGATAGATGCTGAAGAAGCATTCAACAAAATACAGCATCCCTTTATATTCAAAACTCAAGAAAAATTAGGGATAACAGGAAATTACATCAACACGGTAAAAGCTATATTTGCTAAGCCTCAGGCCAGCATCATTCTAAATGGAAAAAAATTGAAGGCATTCCCTTTAAAATCTGGAACAAGAAAGGGATGCCCTCCCTCACCACTTCTATTCACATAGTTCTTGAAACACTAGACAAAGCAATTAGAAAGATGAAAGAAATTAAATGCATAAATATAAAAAATGAAGAATTTAAATTCGCACTATTTTCCGATGACATGATCCTATACCTAGCAGACCCAGAAAAATCTAACCAATAAAATTCTAGAACTAGTAAATGAATTCAGCAAAGTGGCAGGATATAAAATCAATACCAATAAATCAAAGGCATTCCTGTATATCAGTGACAAATTCTCTGAAACGGAAATGAGGACAACTACTCCATTCACAATCTCCTCAAAAATAAATAAATAAATAAATAAATAAATAAATAAATAAATAAATAAATCAACTGGGAATCAGCTTAACAAAAGAGGTGAAAGAGCTACACAATTAAAACTCCAGAACCCTGAACAAAGAAACAGAAGAAGACCTTAAAAAATGGAAGGATTTACCTTCCTTGTGGATTGGTAGAATTAATATTATTAAGATGGCCATATCACCAAAAACACTACAGATTCAGTGCAATTCCCAATAAAAATCAAAATGATATTCCTTGCAGAAATAGAAAAAGCAATCATGAAATTCATCTGGGAAAATAAGAGACCCAGAATAGCTAAAGTAATTCTAAGCAGGAAGAGTGAAATTGGTGGTATTGCGATTCCAGATTTTAAACTATACTATAGAGCAATAGTAACAAAAACAGCATGGTACTGGCATGAAAACAGGCTGGTAGACCAATGGTACAAAATAGAGGACACAGAGACAAATCCACAAAATTACAACTACCTTATATTAGACAAACGGGCTAAAAGCATGCAATGGAGAAAGGATAGCATCTTCAACAAATGGTGCTAGGAAAACTGGAAATCCATTTGCAACAAAATGAAATTGAATCCCTTTCTCTCACCATGCACAAAAGTCAACTCAAAATGGACCAAGGAGCTAGGAATCAGACCAGAGACTCTACGTCTAATAGAAGATAAAGTTGGCGCTAATCTTCATCACATGGGGGCAGGCCCCAAATTTCTTAATAAGACACCTATAGCACAAGAGTTAAAACCAAGAATCAATAGGATGAATTCAAACTAAGAGGTTTTTCTCAGCAAGAGAAATAATATGTGAGGTGAATAGGGAGCCTACATCCTGGGAACAAATATTTACCCCTCAAACAGCTCTAGAGTATACAAAGAACTCATAAAGTTAAATAACAAAAAAGCAAATAACCCAATCAACAAATGGGCTAAGGACTTGAACAGAAGAGGATATACATTCAATCAACAAATACATGAAAAAATGCTCATCATCTCTAGCAATCAGAGAATTGCAAATTAAAACCACTCTAAGATACTATCTCACTCCAATAAGAAGTCAAACAACAATAAGTGCTGGCGAGGATGTGGGGGAAAAAGGTACACTCGCTCGTGGGTCTGCAAATTGGTGCAGCCAATTTGGAAAGCAGTATGGAGACTCCTTGGAAAGCTGGGAATGGAACCACCATTTGACCCAGCTATTCCCCTTCTCGAACTATACCCAAAAGACCTAAAAAGAGCATACTACAGGGACATAGCCACATCAATGTTTATAGCAGCACAATTCACAATAGCTAGAATGTGGAAAAAACCTCAATGCCCTTCAATAGATGAATGGATTTAAAAATGTGGTATTTATTCACAATGGAAGATTACTCAGCACTAAAAATAACAAGATCATGGCATTTGCAGGCAAATGGATGGCTTTAGAGCAAATTATGCTAAGTGAAGTTAGCCAATCCCTAGAAAACAAATGCTGAATGTCTTCTTTGATATAAGGGGGGTGACTCAAAATGGGATAGGGCGGAAGAGCATGAGAAGAAGACTATCACTAAAGAGGGAAGAGAGGTGGGAGGGAAAAAGAGGTAGAAGGGGAGTTGCAGGGAAGATGGAAGGAGAAGCTCATTGTTATACAGAATACATATATGATATTGTGATGAGGAAAAAAAATAATTGTGTCACATTAGATTGGATAGAGAGAAAGGATGGAAGAGGAGGGGAGGAGTAGGAGGGATAGGAAGGGCAGCAGAATAGAATAGACAATATGATTGATGTATGTACATTCCATGTATGGATTATATGTCAAAATACATTCTGTTGTCATGTATGACTAAAAAAAAATAAAATAAATCGTATGGTTAAAGAAAACATATGAAAATCAATAAACATCATTCACATCATTTTTTAAAAAAAGAATCATATTATCATCTCAATAGATGTAGAAAAAGCATTTGGCAAAATGCTGCACCTCTTCATGTTCAAAACACTAGAAAATCTATGGTTAGTAGAAACATACCTCAACAATATAAAATCTATCTATGCTAAGCCCAAGGCCAACAACATTCTAAATGAAGAAAAATTGAAACCATTCCCTTTAAAAACTGGAACAAGACAGGGATACCCTCTTTCACCACTTTCACCACTTCTATTCAATACATCCCTTGAAACTCTAGCCAGAACAACCAGATAGGTGAGAGAAGTTTAAGTCATGTGAATAATAAAAGGAAAACTCAACACTATTACCATCTGCCAATGACATGGTTCTATACTTAGAAGATCCAAAAAATTCCACCAAATAACTTTTTGAATTAATAAATGAATTCATCAAAGTAGCAGGGTATAAAATCAACACCCATAAATCAAATGCAAATTCTGCACATCAGTTATGAATCCTCTGAAAGAGAAATTAGGAAAACTACCCCATTAACAATAGCCTAAAAAAAAACGGGAATCATTCTAATGAAGGAGGTAAAATGCCTCTACAATGAAAACTACAGATCACAAAAGAAAGAAATCGAAGAAGACCTTAGAAGATGGAAAGATCTTCCATGCTCTTATCAAAATGGCCATACTACCAATACTGTTATACAGATTTAATCCAATTCCTATTAAAATTCCAATGATATTCTTCAAAGAACTAGAAAAAGCAATCATTTGGAAAAATAAGAGACCCAGAATAGCCAAAGCAATCCTTAGCAAGAAGAGTGAAGCAGGAGGCATCACAATACCAGACCTTCAACTATACTACAGAACAACAGTAACAAAAATGGCATGGTATTTATACAAAAATAGATAAGAAGACAAATGTTACAGAATAGAAAATACAGAGACAAACCCATATAAATATGGTTATCTTAACTAGAGAACAGTGCCAAAAACAAATATTGCAGAAAAAAAATGACCTAATCAACAAATGGTACTGGGAAAATGGAAATCCATGTGTAGCAAAATGAATTTAAGCCTCTCTCTCACCCTGCAAGAAAATAAACTCAAAGTGGATCAAATACTTATGCACTAAAACAGAGACCCTGCACCTAACAGAAGAAAAAGTAGGAACAAATCTCTACCATATAGGCTTAGGAACTGACTTTTTTTAACCAGACTCCTAAATCAACAGTCAATAAATAATCTGGGTGTGATGGTGCATGCCTGTAATCCCAGCAGTTTGGGAGGGTAAGGCAGGAGGATTTTGAGTTCAAAGCCAGTCTCAGCAAAAGCAAAGTGCTAAGCAACTCAGTGAGCTGGGGATGTGGCTCAGTGGTTGAGTACTCCTAGTTCAATCCCCAGTAACTCCTACCCCAGCCCCCCCAAAAAAAATCAATAAATGGAATGGACTCAAATTAAAAAGCTTCTTCTCATCAAATAAAACAATCAAGAACATAAAGAGGAGCTTACAGAATGGGAAAAAAATCTTTACCACACACACTTTAGAGCACTAATCTTTATGATATATAAAGAACTCAAAAACTTAACAACAACAACAACAACAATAAAATAACCCAATCAATAAATGGGCAAGGACCTGAACAGGCACTTCACAGAAGAGGAAATATGAATGGGCAACAAATATATAAAGAAAATTTCAACATTTCTAGTACTTAGAGAAATGCAAGTCAAAACTACATCGAGATTTCATCTCATTCCAGTCAGAATGACAATTATCAAGAATACAAGAAACAATAGTGAAAAGCCAATCCCCCAAAATACAAAAGCCAAATGTTTTCTCTGATATGTGGATGCTAATCCAGAATGGGACGGGGTGAGGGGCAAGGGAAGAATGGAGGAACTCTGGATTAGGCAGAGGGGAGTGAGGGGAGAGGAGAGGATATAAGAGTGGGAAAAGATGGTGTAATGAGATGGACATATTTTCCTATGTGCATGTATGGTTGCACAAATGGTGTGACACAGTATTATGTATAACCAGAGAAATGAAAAGTTATACTCCACTTGTATAAAATGAGTCAAAATGCATTCTGCTGTCATGTATAACTAATTGGATAAAAAAAGAATATAAGCAACAATAAGTGTTGGCAAGGATGTGGGGGAAAATGTACACTCATACATTGCTAGTGGGATTGCAAATTGATGCAACCACTATGAAAAGCAGTATGGAGATTGCTCAAAAACTTGGAATGGAACCACCATTTGATCCAGTTATCCTACTCCTCAGTCTATACCCAAAGGACTTAAAACCAGCATACTACAGTAACTCAGACACATCAATGTTTACAGTAGCTCAGTTCACAATAGCTAAACTATGGAACCAACCTAGATGCGCTCCAACAGATGAATGGATAAAAAAAATGTGGTACATATACACAATGGAATATTACTCAGCCTCAAAGAAGAATTATGAAATTTGCAGGTAAATGGATGGAGCTGGTGAATATCATGCTAAGTGAATAAGCCAAGCCCAAAAAACCAAGGACCAAATGTTTTCTCTGATAAATGGCTGCTAACCATAAGGAAGGGGTGAGTGGAGGAACTCTGAGTTGTGCAGAGGGGAGAGAGGGGAGAGCAATGGGTGTGGGGATGGGAAGGACAGTGGAATTAAATTACATTATTACCCTGTATATATGTATGATTACACTACCAGTGTGACTCTGCACTGTGTTCAGCCAGAGGAAGGAGAAATTGTGTTCCATTTCTATACAATGTGTCAAAATGCATTCGAACATGTCCTCGAAAACTTATGTGCCACACTATGCTACTAGAAATTCTGGCAAGGATCTACAAGTGAAATGCACGGAAGCAACTGCCTATGTTTGTACGTGGTATGTCACCATGAAGTAGCTATAGTGGTCTGCACTGTTTGTTTGAGCTTCTAATTTAACCACAGACTCTAAATCAACAACATGGATTTGCAGAATCAGATGGAAAAACACATACTAAAGAGTAATTGAAGAAAATACTGTGGAGTGGGTTTTTTTTTCTTCTCAAACTCAGGAAAAAAATTGTTTGTTTTCAATGTTACTGGGTTTCTATAGCATCTTCCTTATCCAAAGTTTGATCAACTCTATTTGGCACTTTTGAAAGTCTGTTAAACAAAAATGAAAGCTTGCCGTTCTGTTTCTGGGAAACTCTCTCAAAAAACTTACTGAATAAGATGATATTTTTAAAAATAGGTAGGAATGGACCTGGATTTTACAAATGACCAGTATTTATAAGGTTTAAATGTTTAATGAAACAGGACTATATGCTAACTTTATCAAGTAGTATTTCTATTTATTTTTGAGAATGAACCTATTCCTGGGGAGAAACCATGAATTACTGCTAACCACAGCAGAGCTGGATTTCATCATTGAAACCACAGCATTTGCTGAGGACTGCCCAGGGACAAGTATAACATACAGACAAAAACATCTCAGCAGCTTTTTTGGTCTTGAGCAAATATCCCATTCCCCAATTTTGCAGAGCACTAAAACCCACACAACCATTCATTACTTAACGACAGGAATACTATTTTGAGAAATTCACTGTGAGGCAATTTCACCATTATGCAAACATAATAGAGTGTACTACCCAAACTTTTATAGCTATAGTGTCATCAAGCAATATAATGATACATCATGCCACCATCATATTTGTGATCCATCAATAGGGTGACTGGTTACATTGTTTAAAGATATACCCTTGAAATGGTTATCCTTGATGAAAAACAGGCTTAATGTGCAGTCACAGATTGTGATCACAAAGGAGAATTTTGGGGACAAAAAGTAAGTGTCCAATGAAGGGTAATCTCCCCAAATTTCTTTGAGAGAGATGACTTAAAGAAAATTGAAATAAATAGTTTCAATACTAAGAAAAATGTAAGAATGAAAGTATATAACAATCCTTCCTGATCTTCAGACACATAAAAAATAAATAAATAAGAAAGCAAGCTTTGGCAAGGAGTGACCCCTCTTACCTCAAAGTAATTTTCTTAATTTCTTTGGGCAAAATATAACAGAATATCATGGACTACATAGTATATAAACAACAGAAATTTATTTCTCCCCAGTGTTAGAACCTGGGAAACCCAAGATCAAATCACTAGTAGGTCTGGTATCTGATGAGGGCCCATTTCCTGACCACATATTACTTTCTCACCATCTCCTCACATGGTAAAAGGTAGAAGGCAACCCCCTGGGCCCAAGATCTAAAACCATCACACTGGTGATTAAGTTTCTCCAAGAACTTTGAGGAACCCAAATGTCAGACCACAGGAGTAATGATGGAGTGTTTATCCAAGGGAAAGAGTAATGTAGTCTATGTAGAGAGAGGATGTCATCTAGGTAGAGCACTCGACTTAAATCCTAGAGATTAGAGATGATGAAGTAGAAATTATACCATAAATTAGTTGTCTATATTGGAAAAAAAATATAATTGGATTTCTGCCTCACCCACAGTATTCGACTCCAAACAAAGAACTGATTTCAAAAGCCAAGACTTTAGTGAAAGATAAAGGTGAATTTGTTCCTCATCTTAAGGTAGAGAAGGATTTCTTAAAATCCAAAATGTGTCAATATGAGTGGAGAAACATCATTGAGTTTATCTATATTAAAATTAAGACCACTTGCTAATCACGAGAAGATTTGTTAAAAGAAGTGAAAAATACATGTTATAAAGTGAAAAAAAGATATTTTTAACATGTATACCTAATAAAAGACCAATAACAGGTCTTTAAAACCATAAAAAATATTGAACCCACCTAGATGCCCTTCAACAGATGAATGGATAAAGAAAATTTGGTTCATGTACACAATGGAATATTACTGAGCCTTAAAGAAAAATTAAATTATGGCATTTGCCAGTAAATGGGTGGAACTGGAAACTATCATAATGAGTGAAATAAGGCAGTCTCAAATAGACCAAAGGTACAGGTGGGGGAGGTGGAGTTTCACTGATTGGACACAGGGGAAGGGGGATAGGAATGGGAAAGACAATAAAACAAATTGAACATAACTTCCCTATGTTCCTATGTTTCCTATGTTCCTATGAACATAACTCCTATGCTTCCTATGTTCCTATGAATTCATGACGAGTGTAACTCCACATCATGCACAACTACAAGAATGGGATTCTAATTAGAATGTTATAGTCCATGTATGTATAATTTGTTAAAATACACTCTACATCATGTATACCTTAAAAGAGCAAATAAAATAATGAAAAAAAAATAAAAGCCTCACAACCCAAAAGGCAGAGTCTTCCCTTTATTATCTAAGATCTGGCTGTGATAGGTGTCTATGTTCTACCCTATTATTGAGTAGTCAAACAGGAGCACAAACAATAGTATACTTCTTATATTGAGTGTTGGGTCCTCAAGTGTTTATTACATTGTAGAAAATAAGTAAATAATTATGAAGAAATAGATAAAAATTACAAGGGAAATAATTTGTGAGCTAGTTATGGGAGTAGCTTATGAAAACACTATTAATTAATCTAATTAATCCAACCCTGCACTCTTAAGTTCAAACTAAAAGGGAAAATATTTTGTTTTAGAACTTTATTATAGGTGGTTCATATGCCTTACCTAAAATTGTAGTGATAAGTTGTGATGTGGTATGTCATTTATATTCATTTTTCATATTTTGTGTATTATGATGTTTTAAAATATTAATTTTTTTTCTGGCTGGATAGAAGCTGCCCTTCTGTCACTTGAAAATTCTTAGAGATAGAAAAGTACTCAGCTTGGCTCATGCCTTTACTATGCAAACTAATCCACAGCCATACCACCTCCATCAAGCCCCATACACCCCAGTAGAAGATAATATTCCTTTCCCAAGTTCTTTTTATGAAATGTACTGTACTCTTCTCACTGTGCAAATTGTGTAGTAAGTAAGGAGATTTCCTCTTTATGCCAACAGTGAAATCAGAGCTTTTGGTACTAATTGGGAAAATAATCATGAGCAAAAAATGGAGAATGTTGTAAAAACATTGAAAGCTAAGAACAAATTTAAAATATTGTAGGTTAGGCACAGTGGTGCACACCAGTAGTCCCTGCTACTCAGGAGGCTGACACAGGAGGATTGCAAATTTAAGGCCAACATGGACAATTTAGGGAGACCATGTCTCAAAATAAAAGGACCTAAGGAGATAGCTCAATGGTAGAGAGCCACGGGGTTCAATTCCAGTACTTGGGTGGGGGGAGTCTTATAAATGCATCTGGATAAAACAACTATGTGAGATTTAAGATCTAGTTAAATTTTCTCAAGTGAGTAAATGACATAAATACATTCTCTCTAGCTAAATTTGCTCAAGTGAGTAAATAACTTAAATATACTCTCTCCAAATGATAAAATTTCCCACAGAATTGCATGTGCTGGGCCATGTTCTTGAGAGATCTCAATGTAGAATATATATTTTCTTCCAATTTTATTCTAAATTTGTCAAATACAACATATTATTCAATCCTAAATCCGTTTTCCCAGGCATATTTTTAAGTCACTTGTTCTAGTAGTCAAAAAAATACCTCACAAATACAAAACAGCCTGCAGAGTACTTCATTTGCTAAACAGTAAAGCAGCAAACCAAATTATCTGTTTCTCTTTTGAAGTCACCTGACTGCTGTCTTGCAGAAAAGCTTCATAGAGCAGGTACAAGAAAACTGGCAGCAAAGTTCCCTTGAGTCCCACTGGATCTCCTAGAATTTTCCCAGAGATTAATAAGAAGAAATCAGTTAATTATGTGGAGAATCTGTAGGATCCAGACCAATGTTACATGAATCTCAACAAGGAGATGCCCTGTCTTGCTAGCCATGGGACTAGGTACCACTAGTGTGCTTTCTCTGGGCAAAGAAGAGATCTCATTAAGAAGATAACCAGAAAAAAAAGACATAGTGAGTAAGAAGAAAATGAGTAGCTCCTACAGTCCTCATTTTTGCTATGAGGAAGTGTCATACTTGATATTTATAACTTCCTTCCTCTATTACTCACTCTGTGGAGTCTCCTTCCACTCAGTTGTTCAAAAGGCCAGACTTATTTGTCGTGACTTGATCTAAACTTTCATAAGTCTGTGGCCTCTGAGTTCTAAGGTTGCTGAAGTCTTCTCTAACTCTTGCCCCTGGGTGTGGCAGTCCTAGGAGGCACTCCAGAGTATAGACTGTCCTTAGCAACCTTCATTCTCTCTGATATTCAGGAACAACCATGAGGAGCCAAATTGTTGCCCGACAGTCTCAACTTTAGCCCAGTGGTGCCATGAGTTCCCCGACAGATGATCTGCCTCCCTCAAGTCCACCGACCTCGATAACAACCCAAACTTTGAGTTTGGGTTAATTTAGATTTAAGCCTAGCGACATAATAAGATCAAACCCACAATATTTATAGTTTATGTCAGGAAGGAATCTGTTCATATTTGTTAATTTTAGTTCAAGATAATTTAGCATCTTAGTTCAACAGGTCAGTTTTATTATTGTAAATAAAAATGATAATTGATTTAGATTTGTGATATCTAAATTGAAATCTTTCCACATCTATGCAAAGTATTAGAGTACATAAGAGAACTTATAATTCAACATCATTATAAAATTATAGTTATAAATTATATATACATATAAGATTCAGTGTGGCTTATTAAATTTACAAGAATAAAATAAAAAAAAGATAACCAGTACTCTTCACATTATGCTTGGAGATAAGTTTATCAACAGAAAAGCATGCAAGAACTATCTTTTGCAGGGTGATAGAAGTCAGATTGTGCCAGAAGTTACATGGCTGATAAAGAGAAGGCCTTAGGGAATAGCACCTTCTGCGTATTTACCACATTCAAGTACTGTCCATGCATACACATAAAATGTCAGCCTCCTAGAGTTGAAAACATTTACTGAGACTCCCTCACATCATCTTAATTAAAGCATATAATCTAGAGATCAATTTATTGAATTATGAGAATTCTAAATTACAAATGTAAAATATTCATATTGACCTGATCCATTTCTTCTCTCCATCTAGGAAAAAAAATCATGGAAATCAAATTGTGATTCAAAAACAGTTTGATCAAGGAAAAGTATTTGTAGGTCTCAAATATTATTGGATCCATGCTGTAGAAATTAATTCTTTGTCAGGTATACTGCAAAATCCTTGGGCTGGTACAAGAGGGATGCTGTTTTCTTCCTTCAAACCCTGTTAATCAATGTTTTCTCACATTCCAACCAGTCCTTTCTTTAGACATCTTAATAACATTATCTCACAAGAGCTTGGTCTCCAGGGTGGGAGAAATTTTTCAGCCACTGAGTCACATGGTAATTTTCCAAATGTATTTTCTATAATTTTCATCCTCAGAGCATCTTATTTCTAAAGGTCTTTGTGTATATTCCATGTTTACTCTTAGAGTCTATGAGTTGACACGTTTAAAAATTGTCAATGATTGTACGACTAATAAGGATCCATACATAGGGACTGTTCAAAATATTCCAGTTTTCCTCCTTCAAAGAACACAATAGGATTGCAGTCCTATCCCATTGAAGGGATGCATGACCACTGACTAACAAAAATGTTGTAATATTATTATGAGACACTTGCAGTAGAAGACTTTAAATTCCAGGCATCATGAGACATGCTTATTTTCTCTCTGACACATCATCTGGTGATGTTCAGGGAGTAGAGGCTTCATCAATCTTGATCCTGAAGTTCATAGAACATCCATGATGGGCATGTGGTATATGTGAAAAAAAATACTCACTGCTGTCTTAAGGCACTGACATTTGTAGTTATTTAATAATGTACTATTTCCTAACCCATACCTAGACTGTCCCCTGGTAATTTCCAGTTCTACTTTCACTTAGAAGTATTTCATGCTCACCATCTAGAAAATTAAATAAGAAAATGTTCACAGCTCTTTCAACTCACAAATTATACTTCTATCATTTACACTTATACTTCTAATTTACTGAAGATTTTCCTGGGCTCTGTCTTTAAGTTGATGCCCATATTGACAAATCTGTGTTTTCACTCAGCAGCCCATCCAGATGAATTTCCAATATTTTTATCATCTGATCATAAGACTTTCCTTTTTACAAATCTTTTGGAGAAAGGACTGCATTTTTTGATAGTATAAAGGAAGACTCACAGACAAGGTCTTTGCTATGTTTAAAAGAAGTTTTTTTCTTAGGCATTTGAGTTTTTAAAAACTCAAATGGGAAATAGTAGGTAAAACAAAAGCTACTTGTGGCACTACAAAGTAGAAAAAAAAAGAAAGAAAACAAAAAATCTAACTGCTAAGAATATATTGAGGAGGGTGAGAAGGCTCACTTTTGGCATGGTAGCAACATTAAAATACATACTTGGAGACTCACAGCCAAGCTGAGTTAATTGAGGTTAATTGAGATTCCTACACCACCCACATGTATGAATACATAAAATTGTAAATAGTGATGGGCTAGAGCCAGGTCTTCTAAGCTGAAGAGTGCTGTTTATATGCATCATTTTCCAAATTCAAATTCAGTAACGTGTCAATGGTAGAGAGAAAAAAATCATAGTAGAAGCATTTTGGTCACAATAAATAGCAAACACTAGAACTCAATAGGTCTTTGCCTGAATATTTGTTTATTTTCCAAGAGCCTCTTTTTAAGTCTTTACTAGTGTAGCACCATTTATAAAGTATAACTAGGAAGTAAAAATAAATTTTATCCTCCACACTTGAAAAATACACCTTCATAATAACCTAGAAGGTCATGTTTGAATTAAATCACAGATTCCTTATTATTCCACATCAGTATTTGGCAGGGAAGAGAGTCATTCCCTAGTCTCCAGCCCCCAGATTGCAGTGTGAAGCCCTAGCTTCCTCCTTTTCTCATTCCATCCCAGTGTTCATCTTGCCCTAGGAGGGAGTTCATGTGAACGTCAGAGCCATTCCAATGCACACAACTAATAGGACCTTTTATGCAAGCAATATTTATTCAGGATCTGTAAAATGAGGACATTTCTTTATGTACAAGACCTCATCATAAATATCTGAGGGACTCGAGATGAGAGTATAAAAGAAGACTCCCAGAAAAGGTGAGTTAATTGAGGTTAATTGAGATTCACGTGTGTATACCCCATATATGCATACAAAGCTGCCTGTAGACCACTCCCTTAAGCTTAGAAGCATATATACCTGTATGGTAAGATAACATCAGTGGGCAGGAAGACGGGAAGGGAGCATTCACATACCCTAGAAGCAGACACAAGTCTGGAGGGGTCTGAAAAGTCAAGGTCTGGGATCCCAGACCATTACTAAAAATAATGGGATGGTGTGAGCTCCAGCTGGTCCATTAATCCCAAAGATAAATCATCCTTTGGTGAGTGGTACAACTGGAAGTGGACAAGAAAATAGCCCACTAAAACACAGAGCCCAGAATAGGGGTCCTTACTGCCTATTCAAAAAATGGTACCAAATACAGAACTTCCAAAGCCCCATGAGTTCTCATTCCACTGATACATGATATAAAATAAACAAATAATTTTGAAGATCAAATTATCTATATTTCCATCCCTCTTTATAATCCAAGTAAAATAACAATATTAACCACCATTTATTAGCAAATAGCAAGCTTACTATTTTCTCAGAGGTTACTAAGTTCTTGAAGACTGAATGGCTCAAAATTCAGAATTTGGTTGTTACTTTTAGTTAGCAATAATTTATATTATTTACAATAATATAATAGAGTTATGTTATATGCTAATATTTACTTATCATAAAATACTTATTATTGGATGGCCTCAGGGCAGCTTACCACTCATTGAAAGTGCTCCTTCCATCTATCCAGATGAATCTTTTGAAAATTCTGGTCTGATCATGTTCCTTGATCAGGGTCCTATCACCATGCATGACAGAAGCACTTCCATTATTTATCAGAGAATTAGAAACACAAGGGCAGAGTGTAAGCATATTGGCTCCAAAACCAATGCTACCCTGTACATGCGTTGGTATCTTCTAAACTTCTTGAGACACTATGGCCTTATTTCCTCCACCTGCAATCCACAATGTTAGCACTAATTGCTACTCAGGATGGTGCACTGAAAGCCATGTGTGAAAGAAAGCAGAAGACTGTAAAGGGCTACACCACAAACAGGGAAGAGCCCTCAGAAAATGCCTCATGTTATGTTCTTCAGTCTTAAGGAGGCTTATTTCAGGGCTGGGGTTGTGGCTGAGCGGTAGAGCGCAGACCTAGCATGTGTGAGGTCTGAGAGGTTTGAGCCTCAGGACCATATAAAAATAAATAAAATAAAAGTTTTTTTTTTTTTAAGGAGGCTTTTTTATTTATTTTAAGGTATATTTTTAAAATAATTATTGCATATATTTGCAGTACACAATGTATTGTTTTGCTATATGAATACATTGTGAAATGGTTAAATCAAACTAATTAATGTACACATTACCTCATATAGTTATCAATTTTTTTGTTGTGACAACATTTAAGATCTATTCTCTTAGAAATTTTCCATTATACATTATTATTAGTTTATAGTCATCTCTATAATAGGTCTCCTGAACTTATTTATCCTATGTAAATGAAGCTTTGTACCTTCGATCAACATTTCCCTAGCTCCTCACCCCAATCTCCAGCCTCTGGCATCCACCCTTCTACCATTTGCTTCTATGAGTTCAATGTTTGATTAAAAACATCAGATTTATCAAGATTAATATATATATGTGGTCTGGTTCAAAGAATTGAAAAATCTTCCACTACTCTTTATTACATCGATGAAAAAATGCCTTGATAATTAGAATTCCAGTCTAAACACGGTAATTCCCCTGGAGTGAAACTAGTGTCCCCCATTTTGTAATTTATGGAGAAAGTTTTCGCATAAAATTTGTTGCTTAAAATGAGACAATAGGCAAAATGGTGAAATTTCTCAATAGAATGCTAATAGCTCTCCAGAATTCATTATTTACGTGAGAATATATTCACATAGTATTATGTATCTCAGCCTCTTATCACATCTAGTTAAAAATAAATTGTAGACTACTTACTTCTACCTCCTTCGAGTGAGCAGTCCAAGCCTCCATAGTCTCACAGTGGAGGCGGCTTGGGATGTTCGGCTTTAAGAGGAACAAGGTCATTGGACTAAACCTCTATTGCAGGGGCGCGGGGCTGGGGGCCAGGGGTGGCGCCACCCCGCCAGGAGCACAGCTATCAGCAGCCGAGAAGGGGGCATAGGCCCAGCAAGAGGCAGGGGGAGGGGAAGCCGGCGCGCTCTCTGGCAGAAGCGCCAACGCTAGCTCTCCAGCCGCGCAGGCGCAGGACGCTGCCCTCGACGCCGCTGCCGGAGGAGGAGGAGGGGGAGGAGGAGGAGGGGGAGGAGGAGGAGGGGGAGGAGGAGGAGGGGGAGGAGGAGGAGGGGGAGGGGGAGGGGGAGGAGGAGGAGGGGGAGGGGGAGGGGGAGGAGGAGGAGGAGGAGGGGGAGGAGGAGGAGGAGGAGGGGGAGGAGGAGGAGGGGGAGGGGAGGGGGAGGAGGGGGAGGGGGAGGAGGGGGAGGAGGAGGAGGAGGAGGGGGAGGAGGAGGAGGAGGAGGAGGGGGAGGGGGAGGAGGAGGAGGAGGAGGAGGAGGAGGAGGAGGAGGAGGAGGAGGACTGGCGGCGACCAGCGGGTCGGTGGCCGCCAGCAGGAAGGCACTGGAGACCCTGCGGCGGATCAAGCGAAGGAGTGCAGCGCAACCACGAGACAGCCTTCCAAGGTAAGGCGGCGCCGGGCGGACCTAAGGGCCTTGCGGGGCCGCCGGACGGGTGCTTTTGGAAGTGCAGTGCTGTCCAGAGACGCGGAAGGGGGGGATGGCAATAGAGTGTGGCCGCCCCAGCTCGGTAGCGCCTGTGTAGAGCGACCTCCCGCGTGGGCAGGCAACCTCTGCCCGGCCCAGACAAAGGGGCCACGAGGGCGTGCGTGCTTTTCTCCCCAGGCATGTTTCGGAAGCTGGACATCAAAAACGAGGATGATGTCAAAAGTCTGTCTCGCGTGATTGTCCTTGTTTTCAGTGACAGAGTAACAAACTGGGGCAGGATTGTGACTCTCATTTCTTTTGGTGCCTTTGTGGCCAAACACTTGAAGAGCATAAACCAAGAATGCTGCATTGAACCCTTAGCAGAAAGTATCACAGACATGCTCCTAAGGACAAAATGGGACTAGCTTGTCAAACAAAGAGGCTGGGATGGGTTTGTGGAGTCCTTCCACATAAAGGACCTATAAGGCGGCACCAGAAATGTGCTGCTAGCTTTTGCAAGTGTTGCTCAGTAGGAGCTGGTTTGGTGTATCTAATAAGATAGCCTTGTAAGTACAATAGTTGACTGTTTACCAACTCCAGACACCAAAATTTCTGTGAGATCAAATGTATTTATGAAGTTGGACTTCAAGCTGCCCAGACTGTAACCTCCAAGAGCGTCACTCTAGCAACCTAGCCAGAAAGCAAGTGGCAAGAGGATTATGTCTAAGAAGAATAAATACATGGGAAAAGTAATCCCCCTTGAAGATTTCACTGTATGAAAGAAGCAAAGTTCACTTTCAGCACCAAGCAAACTGGGAGGCCACAGAGGGGGAATGTTAGATTTAGTCGAAAAACTTAATTTCCTTGTCTAGAACCAGAAGAGTGGTCAGTAGCCAGGCTAGTCATAAAATTCATTAAATATGCCCTCCAAATTCATTAATTTCCCATAGTGTGAAAAGAGAAGCACTAAGATGCCAGTGATCTGTAAAGAATAACTTAAGCTACAAGTAATTGAGCTATGACTAGAAGCCTCATTACTATGCACCAGTGAAGGGAAGCTTTTCCTCTGTGATTAGCTTCCCAGGGTATATTTTCTTGAATAGAAGACCCAAGTGTTCAGGACTTTTATGCCTGTTCTACTTTGGCTTGATTTGAATGAGTCTCATTAGCATAGTAATGGCCATGAATAATTGAGTTAAGGCTCATTTAGTTACACATGTGGAATATTCTCATTTTTAGGACAGAAACAGCTTGTAAATGTATTTGTCTGTAAAAATGTGTGTATTTTTACAGAGAAAATATTTCTGTGAACACAAAGGGAGAAAAGTCTTGAATTTAAATTTTGAAAATTGTAACTTCTGTAGTTAGGAATCTATTTCTTCTTACAGCTTTTCTATTCTAAACTTTCTCCAGGTCAGTTCTAGAGTATATACAGAACCAGTTTGTAGTTGTATGCAACCTGGTTGTAGTGGGACAAATCTGATTTATAACTATGTAGGCTTTAATTTTCCAATCTGGTATTGGTAAGTATTCCTTAGATAGGTTTTTCTTTGAAAACCTGGGATTGAGAAGTTGTGGAATGAAAATTAATCCTTTCACTTGGTTATGTATGGGTTTTCAATAATTGAGTCTAAGTGGAGTTTTGAGAGGTGGTTTTTAGGGGTGGGGGAGTAGGCTAGTGACTTAAAAATAATAGGATCTGATTAGGCAACTAATCATTTGAGTTCCTTACGTTTGACCTGATTTAACTGGTAAAATTTAAACTGAGTGAATGAGCTCATCTTTAAAGCTTTTACTGAAAGATTTTCAGCTGTTCCAAGTGGGACTTATTAGCATTGTTTATAAAAAGATAACATTAGGTGGATGAAAGACATTTGATTCCTTGTTTGCTTAATAAGTTGTAAAATGATGGGCTGGGGACGTGGCTCAAGGGGTAGAGCACTTGCCTGGCATGCGTGTGGCCCGGGTTCCATCCTCAGCACCACATACAAACAAAGATGTTGTATCCGCCCAAACATGAAAAACAGATATTAAAAATCAATCTCTCTCTCTCTCTCTCTCTCTCTCTCTCTCTCTCTCTCTCTCAAAAAAAAAAAAAGTTGTAAAATGATGGCTTGGAAAAGCAGGCTAGAGTCTAACTATGGTGCTATTATGAGGCTTGCTTGTTCAAACACAGGTTTAAGCCTCATACATCAATAAAAGAAATACTGATAAAAATAAAATAAATTGTAAAAAACAAAATTAAATCTCTAAACTTAATGGTATTGGGTAGCAGTTTTCATTAGTTAGCTTTCCCCTCCAAAGATTATGTTTATAATTAGTTAAAATTAACATTTGCAAAACTTCTGCACTCTCTTTTATTAATACTAGAAAATGTTGACTTTATGCATGAATAGGGAGCTGGTAAAACTAGTTTTGAGTTTTAATTACCTAGACACTTGGTAATTTCTCCCACTAACCAGAAGGTAGGCTTAGACTAATCACATCCAACATCTCTGAGCTTCTGTTTGCCCTGAGTATCTGATGAGGGCACTGAACCTAGTAATATTACAGATTGTTTCTTTCTGGCTGAAAGAGTTCTGGTTCCAAATTACTTTTCTTTCTAAGATCAATGCATAAGGCAAAAATTTCCAGAGCTTCTTTTTAAGTTCTCAAACAATGCTGGAGAGATGGGGTGACAAATTTAACTTTATAAAATTTTTAAAAAGAAAACAAACAAACAAAAAACCCCACAAAACCACACCCATCACTGAAGCAGAATAATCTCAAAAACAATTTAGTTGTGCCAAACAGAAGTTCGAGATAAAGTCTATAACTCTGAAGAGGAAAAATATGGTGGTTGATAAGGAAGGAAAAAACACACACTCATACCCCAAGTGATGCTATGAAATAAAAAAGAAACAATTATCCCATCAGATAGGACACTGCCCAAACCCCGGAGCTTTGTACAAGACAGGCAAAACTACTCCTTCCCACCAAAACCAAACTGATATTTTATGAACAAAATTACTAAAAAAAGCAGCAAAATAATGAAGTGTGTAACCTTGTCATGATGCTTCAATGGGACTAATTCAGGTGTGTTCAGTTTAAAAATAGACATCAATTCATCCTCGTATATAAATTTTCTGAAAGAATTTGCTTTTAAATACTGATGACACTTGATTTTTTCCCTTTTGAATTTTTATTATGTTTGCTCCAATAAAGCTTTAAATAAACCAAGAAAGTTCAAGAAGGAAATTATTTCCCCCATTTTACCATGTTTTTGTTTGGATTACCATTCACATTTGTCATAAGGCTAAGAAAGAGATCATGAAGAATAGAAATGACCTGCCAAGTTCCTGAATAGATACATAAATAATTTAACTTTATCAGCACCCTAGTTTTTCTAGTTCTTCCACATACCCCATGTGCCTCAGGCAGCCTCACATTACGAAGGTCCTGATGTCTCCACCTCTTTTCTGATCAGATGGTTTGGAGCAAGAGTCTCAGGTTTCCCCAGTGACTGAAATGTGCTTTTCCCCTCTCCACTTCAAATGGCCTAGACAGAAAAAGAAAGACGTAAAGATCATAACAATTGGGAATGTGATTAATATTTGTGGTTGCCAATTGTTACAGCTGTGATCACTTCAACAGTAGATGTGACATGGGCACAGTGCCATCTTTAATACAGGAATGTTGTTCATCATGGTGGAAAATGCATCCTTTAAATGGTGCACCCATTAAGTATCAGTGTTTCATATTTCAAGTTGCATAAAAATTATTTCAAGCAAGAAAACTTTCAAATCTATTAATAAGCATGTTATTAAAACAAATGGAGTTTAGAATATATACACTTGGAACATGAGTGATAAAAATAAATGACATATTTAAATTGTCTTAATGTTAAGATAACTCTAGATGGATTTTACTATCATCTGTATGTTATTTCCTAGCCTATTTCTATTTCTGTTTCTTGGGTAATTGCATTCAATTTTTCTTTGGGTTGATGTGAAGAGTCAGTGAGTTTCTATATAAAGCACTTAGAACACTGAGTGGCATAAAGAAAGCATTTGGTAAATGCAAACTATTAATTCTACTACTATAACCACTGCTGCTTTTAATTCAATTACTACTATTATAACCCTACTGTCTAGATAATTAAAACTCATATTATTTTTATTTTTTTTCTAAGTTTTGTTGTTATAATTTACAAATAAATATTTATACATTTATTGTACCCAATGTGATATTTTGATTATGTATACATTGTGAAATAATTACCATAATCAAAATAATTAATGTCTATCACCTCACATAATGTGCCCGTGCATGCCTGTATATGTAGTGAGAACACCTGGAATCTACTCTCTTATTAAATTTCCAGCATCTAATATAGCATTAATTATATTAACTATACTATATTAGAGCTCCAAAATTTATTCATCCTGCATAACTGAAACTCTTTGCCCTTTGACCAACATCTTCTTTTTTCCCCAACACCCAGGCCCTGCCAACCACCATTCTACTCTCTGTTTCTATGAGTTAAAAATTTTAGATTCCACATACAAGTTAGATCATACAGTACTTGTCTCTCTCTGCCTAGTTTAGTTCACTTAGCATAAGTCCTTCATCCATGGTGTTACAAATGACAAAAGTTCCTTCTTTTATATGACTAGATAAAAGTCCATTACATGTATACATATACACATACACATGTGGATCCATTGGTTGATTCCATACCTTTACTACTGTGAATAATACTACTGTTAACATGATACTTCAGCTATCTCTTCAACACACTGGTTTCATCACTTTTGGATAGGTAGGCAATAGTGAGATTGATTGATCATATGGTAGTTCTATTTGTAATTTTTTGAGGAATCCCATTCCTGTTTTCCATAATAACTGAACCACTTTGCATTCCCTCTAACAGTGTGCAACACTTCCCCATTCTCTATAGCTTCAACAACACTTATTTTTTGTCTTTGTATCACAGCCATTCTAATAGTTGTGAGGTTGAATCTTATTTTGGTTTGGGTTTATATTTCTATAATATATATGTACATACATATATATCATAGAAATATATATATATATATATATATATATACATACATATATATACTGGGGATTGAACATATGAGTACTTTGTCATGTTGCTTCATCCCCAGTCCTTTTTATTTTTTACTTTTTTATTATTTTTTAGGCGACATTTACTAAGTTGCTGAGGCTCTCACTAAGTTGCTGAGGATACCCTCAAACTTATAATCCTCCTATCTCAGCCTCTTGAGTCACTTGGGACTACAGGTGAGAATCATTGTGCCCAATCTCTGATAAAAACTTGATTAAGCATTTTTCACAGACCTCCTGGGCCATTCTGGGCCATTGGTAAATCCCCTTTGGAGAAATGTCTGTTCACATCCCTTTTCCAGTTTTTAATAGGGTAATTCACATTCTTCCTAGTAAATCATTTGAGTTCCTAATGTATTTCAGTTATAACTTATTATTAGATATATTGCTTGCAAATATTTTCTCCCATTCTGTTGATCATCTGTTTTCTCTGTTGATTGTTTTCTCAGCTGTACAGAAGATTTTTAGCTTAAGGTAATCTCATTTGCCTATTCTTACTTTTATTTACTGTGCTTTTCTGTCCATATCAAAATATCATTGTCCAGACCCATATCATGTGGCTTTCTCCTTATATTTTATTCCAGTAGTTTTCATTTGGGTGTATTATTTTAATTCATTATTCCATTTTGAGATGATTTTTATTTAGGGTGTGAGAGAATGGTCCAAATTCATTCTATGAACAGAGATATACAGTATGGCATCACCATTTGTTGAAGACACTGTCTTTTCTTCATTGAGTGTTTTTGGAAACTTTGTCAAAGACCAATTAACATTAAATACATGGATTTATTTCTGATCTTAACTTTCCATTCCATTGGTTTATGTGTTTTTTTTTTTTAATATACTAGTGCTACGTTATTTTGATTGCCATAGTACTGTAGTGTACTTTGAGTTACTTGGTGCCTCCAACTTAATTTTTCTTTGTTATGATTACTTTAGCTATTTGGGACTTTTATGGTTTTATAGAAATTTGGATTCTTTTTTCTGTTTCTTTGAAAAAATGTATTTGGCATTTTGATAGAAATTGCACTGAAGGCGCAAATCCCTTTTAGTAATATTCATTCTTCAAATTCATGAATCTTTCAAATTTCAATTAGTTATGAATCTAAGGTATTTTCAATTTTCAATTACTTCTTCAATTTATTGAATTATTGTCTTAGAGTTTTCAGTTTGTATATCTGTCATTTCTTTAGTTATACTGCATTCTATGTGTTTTCATTGATGATATGGTAAATTGTGTATGCTCTTACTACCTTTTTAGAACATTCATTATTATTGTACAGAAATAATGTGGTATTTGAATGTTGATAGTATCCTGAAACCTTGCTACATTTGCTTGTTACTTCTAAAAGTTTTCCTGTAGTCTTTATGGTGCCCTGTTATAATATCATGTCATCAATGAACAGAGACAATTTTATTCTTTCCTTTCAAATTTTATGATTTTTTTTCTTCTTAGGAATTAGGCAATAAGAGCCTAATTTCTCTGCCTATAATTCCAATATCATGTTGAATAGAAATGGTCAGAGTGGGCACTCTTGTCTTGTTCCTGTTATTAGAGATTTTTTTTTTAATTTTTTATCATTTGTTGTGATGCTAGTTGTGGGCATATCATACATAGCCTTCATTATGTTAAGGGACATTCCTTCTGTACCTCTTTTCTTGAGAGGGTTGTTATGAAAGGATGTTGAATTTTGTCAAAGACTTTTTTTCTGCATCTATTGGATGGTTATGATGTTTTTCCTTAATTCAGTCAATGCAGTTTATCACATTTATTCATTTGCTTATATTGAATAATCCTTATATACCAGGAAAAAATCACACTTAATCTTGGTATTTGATCTTTTTAAGCACTAAATTAATTGTTCTAGCATTTTATTGAGGATTTTTACATCTATGTTCATCTACATTGGCCTGTAATTTTCTAATCTTTTAAAGCCCTTGCCTAGTTTTGGTTTAAGGGTAATACTGGTATATAAAATGAGTTCAGAAGTGTTCCATCTTCTTTTATTTTTTATGGAAAAATTTGAGAAGAATTGTGTCAATTATTCTTTAATTTTTTTTTTAATTACCAATGAAGCCATTAGATACTGGGTTTTTTGTGGTTGAAGGATTTTGATTATTGATTCAATTTCACACCCATTAGTAATATGTTCAGATTTTTTATTCTTTAATATTCAACCTTCCATATGTCTCACACATAACATATATATGTAAATGTTAACCTTCTTGATAAATTGACTTATTGCCTGTTGCAGTTTTTTACCTTGAGTCTATTTCTTCTGGTGCAAGTAACTGCTACTATTTTCTTTTGGTTGGTCTTTTCACATTCCTTTGTTTCCAGCCAATATATGTTCTTAAAGCTACTGTAACTACAAAATGTTTTGTATAAGCATCATGATAACCATTGTATACCCACAAAAAAGCCTCTACTGATTTAGTAATGATAAATGGAAATTAAAGCATATCACTACAAAAACAAATATGAAGTAGTAAAAGATGTCAGCAAGACAAGTAGAATCAAACAAGGAACCATACAACAGAAAGAAAATTAATAATGACCCATAAATAATTATCCAATGAAAACACATAAGTTAACCAAATGGGGAAAAAGACCAGACTCAAATGTATTTTTCCTACAAGTAACTCACTATAGCTTTAAAAAACACATCCCCAGCCCTGAATTTTTTTGTGACGTATATACAGTGAATTGAACCCAAGAGATACATCCCCAGTCCTTTGTGTTTAATTATTTATTTTAATTTTAGGACAGAGTCTTACTAAGTTGCTGAGAGTCTTGCCAAATTGTTGAAGCTGGCCTCAAACTTTCTATCCTCCTACCTCAGCCTCCCAAGTCACTGGGGTTTCTAGCTCCAACTCTGCATATTTCATGTTTTTGATATCACGAGTTATACTTTTATATTGTGTGTTCATTAAAAATTAATTAAAATATACTATTTTTAATACCTTTATCTTTCATATTATAGTTAAAAGTGATTCATGCACAATCATAATTGTTTTAGAGTATTTCAAATTAGACTATATCTTAAATATTTCTTATGAATTTTCATGTTGTTCATATCCTTTTGCTTGAATTTTAAGAACTTCCTTTATAATTTTTAGTGCTAATAAACCCCTACAACTTTTGCTTGTTTTGGAAAGATTTTTTTTTAATCTCTCTTTCATTTCTGAAAGACAACTTTTCAGATAAAATAATCTTGTTTGGCAGTTTCCATCAATACTTTTAGTCTATCACCCCAGTCTGCAAGGCTTCTACTGAAAAGTCTGATGTCTATATAGAAGTTTCCTTGTATGTAAGAAGTTGTTTTCCCCTTGCTCTTTTCAAAATTCTTCTTGACTTTGATTTTGTGACAATTTTATTATAATGTATATTGGTCCAGATTTCTTTAATACTTTAGTTAAGATGCTTTGGGCTATATATATCTAGATATTTATTTCCCTCTCCATTATTTTCTGTCATTATTTCTTTAATTGAGCTTTATATCTTATTCTTTCTCTCTGCTCCTTTTGAATTCTCTTAATGTTTGTGTTGTTTCACTTGATGGTATTACATCATCCACGTAAGGTTTTTTCATCCCTTTTCATTCTTTTTTTCCACCTTTTTCTGACTGTGTATTTCAAATGACCTGAAACTCTCTGTGAAGTCTTTAGTTCAGTCATTGCTCTTCATCTTCAGATTTGTTTGCTTCTTTTTTTATGCTTCCCATGCCTCCATCAGATAACTAATTTTGTACACATTTTCCTGATACAATTTAGTTATCTCTGTGTATTCTCTCAAAGCTCCCTAATTTGAACTAACTGGATTAATTTGAATTCTTTTTCAGGAAATTCATAAATTTCAATTTCTTTAGAGTCAATACCTGGTGCTTTTTTTTGTTCTTCTGTGTCATATTGTCTTTATTATTCAGAATCCTTGTGCCCTTGTTTTGTGTCCGTGTATTTGAAAAGGTCAGTACCTCTTCCAGTTTTTGAAGACTGGATTTAGCAAGAGAAGTACTTTGCTAACAGCTACATTCAGAGAGTTTAGGTCGGACAACTAAACCAGTGGACAGGTCGCCTTGCTGCTGAAGTGTTCTGGCTGGCTGTCCTTGTTTTACTAGCCAGGTGGGCCTGGAAAATGGTTTCATAAGAGTGGGATAAGTTTGAGTGTATGATTGCTGATTTAGTACCTGGACGGATCCATGAGGGCCAGCCTCTTGCTGGGTTTCATTGGGGTATCCCTGACAACTAGTTCCACGTGGGTAAGTCTTTAAACAAGTATTTTTGTTTGACAACCAAGTCAATTTCTCTTTCATACGATGCCATAAGCAGTTAACACTATTCTCCCAAACCATCAAGTTTAGAAAAAAAATAAAAATAAAAACCTGTTAAATTTTTTGTTTTGTTTTTACTTTTCCTTCAAACAGAATACTATTTTTTTTGTCTTTATAATGAAAATATTACATTCTTTCCATCCCGTAAATATTGCATTCTACAAATTATTAATGGTATCCTTTAAAATTTGGAACCTCATATTTTGAACAAAATTTGTAAACTGGAAGGTAACTATGAGAGAGCATTCTGGAAAGTGTAGAATCTAAATGTCACATCTCTTGAAAAACAGAAAAACTGGACTTATTTATCTTGGATAAGAAAGAAGATGAAGAGGGCAGATTAAAACAGTTTCAATAGCAGAAGCACTATTATTATGGAATGAATGCATCTTATATTGTTTACAAACACTGTGTTAGAACCAATAAGTGAGATGTATTTTTGAAGTATTTTCTTACAAAGAAGATCATCATAAAGAAAATAAACTTTCAAGACATATGTGTTTGTTTTATGTGCATTGTTATATTTAGGTATCTTTAGCCTTTGGTTTTTATCAACTAATTTTAGTAAATAAATAATCCAACAACTTAAAATAGATTAGGTTAAAGACCAAAAGGATATGAGACACACAAACTTGGATACATGCATATAACTTTTTTAGTTCTTTCTATTGTGTCTGTGGGCTTACCATCATCTATGTTAATAATTATTTGCTGTGAAACCTGAATTTTCCCTGTCTGCTTGCCACTGACTGGAAAACCTTGAAATAAAAAAGAAAACTTGGTATACATGCAGGTGTAGCAAAGATATCCACTGCTGGGTGTTCATATGAACAATTGTCTTCTATGTTGTATTTCTTGTTATCTTTAATTGATTGTAGTTATTACTCTTTTGATGCAGAGCTGGCAAAATTTGATTTAAATGAGTAAGGAATTTGTTTTTCTCATGATAAAAGAGATCTAGATGTGACCATCTATTCCTAGTAATGTGATTTTACAGAAACATGGGGAACCCTGACTTCTTTGTAGATTTGTATATTTTTTGATGCCTCTTGATGGCAAAATGACATCCCTGTTCCCAGTACCACCTCCACATTCATATCCAGAAAGAAAGGAATGGAAGTAAGTAGGGGAAAACAGCATGTGGAAGCCAAGTCTACCTTCTTTTAAAATGTTTTCCTGCCCAGAAACTTCCAAACATATTTCATCAATTTGGCCAAAATTACATCATACGTCATACATATACATCTTAGCTATAGAAAAAACTGGAAATATAGCTATTTACCCTCTTATACTTCTATGAAGAAATGAAAGTTGATCACAGATCCTTTAAGAATTACTCAAGTAGTCATCTTCTACACTAGGGTGTCCTGGAGCTTCTCAGCTATCAACACCATTTTCCTCCAGTCTTATTTTTTGTTTACTTTCATAACCATCTCAACTTCCCTTATCATTAGAACTTCATGGTTAACTTTGTACCCTCTAATGCAGTGTCACAAAGGAGATATTTATTGTGTATTTTAATGGTAAGTTTAATTTCATATATGAGGAGGAAAAAGAGAAACCATGCATCCAGGCATGGTTATATCCTTCTGTGGTGAAAACATGAATTGAATAACTTGATGACGGACAGGCAAACTACAATATATGGGCCAGATACGGTCTACAGGCTGCTTTTGTGCACTCCGTGAGCTCACAATATTTATTACATTCTTAGAGGGTTTAAAAAAATAAGAACATGCAACAGAAATGTACCCTGTATGTACCCTGTATGTACCCTGCAAATTAAAAAAAAAAAAAGATACTATATTTCCTTTTACAGATAGTATTTAGCAACTCCTTACATAGATTTTAAAAAAATAGAAATCTTGTATTTCTATTTTTCTATTTTTTTTCCTTAGCTATGACATGTTATTTAAGGATTTGATTATATTATCCCAGAATTTCTATTGAAATCATTACTGTTCTTTGAAACTGTATATGTGAGAAAATATTCCAAACTGCCCCCTCCTCTTATCAGGAGGGGGCAGTTTGGAATATTAAACAAATTGCCTACCCATTTCACAGAGAAATTAATGTTAGGACTTGCCTAAAACCACTTACTTAAACTCATGAGCTAAATTTTCAGAGTTTAACTAAATTATACTTTTAATGATTTTAAGTAGTAGTTCTGTCATGTCATTATACAAATTAAAAAAAAAAAAAACAGGAATTCCCAAGTAGAAATATACCCAAGACCCAATGAATTGTATTATAGCTGTAGTGAGTTAAATAAAGAAACAATCTTCCTTGTCTTAATGTTCTTCCATTAAGTGACTAAAACATTAAAGCTAATGATTTGGAAGGAACATGTGTAACAGTCAACTAAAGTTGCTTTATTTTAATATTGTGTATTTTTAAAGTTATTTTTAATGTTATATAAAATCTTTGCCAGAAGTTCATGAAAAACAAGGATCAATTTTGTCTTATTAGTGTTGAACCACCTAATTGCTATAAATGGAAGGAATTTTACAAACCTTCATCCTGTGTGTGTGTGTGTGTGTGTGTCTGTGAGAGAGAGAAACACATGTATCTCAAGGCAATGGAGTTTCATTTCTATTGTTCACATCACCTTCTATTAATGATTAACTGATAATTACCTGGGAGATTGAGACGTTTTACTTTCATGTAAATTATATTTTTTCTATATAAACTCTAATCCTTATTTATGCGTTCTGGAAAATAAAAATGAAGAAAGTGAAATTTAGGGCACTGTCATGTTTTTGGATATTAAGTATAAAGTCATTAATGGAATCAGGATCAACACTGGGGTTTTAAGTCTATAAAACTACAGTGGCTCACTTGCACTAGATTTTCTTTCCCATAGATATGCATATCTCCAAATTTGGTGGATCTCTTAATTTTAAAAAAGTCATGTATTCTAAATTAAGATGAAGGTACATAAAAATAACCCATAAATGTTCAGAATAAACTAACCAAAATATCAAAGCACACTATTGATTTATACCAAAGCCGAAAGTTTCAGAGAATAAAACAAATTCCTTGCATAACTTAAAGTTGTTGAAAATATTTCATTGAGCCAATGTACTACATCAGAAAAAGAGTAAATAATAAACCAGGTGGGGTGGACATGCATGTAATCCCAGCAGCTCAGGAGACCAAGGAGAGAATCACAAGTTGAAAGCCAGCCTCAGCAATTTAGCAAATATTGTGTCTCAAAATAGAAAAATAAAATGGGTAGGGTATGTGGCTCAGTGGTTGAGTGCCTCTGGGTTCCAATTAATGGTACCAAATACACACACAGACACACACACACACATATATATATATATATATATATATATATATATATAGAGAGAGAGAGAGAGAGAGAGAGAGAGAGGGGGGGGGGGGGAAGAGGGAGAGAGAAACCAGAGGTAACATTATGTTCTAACTTATAATATGCCTTAAAATAAATTACATCAATATTCCCTTGATTAAAATAAGTTTCCTAGTTAAGTATTATGAAAATATCTTAAGGCCTTATACAATTGAGCATCAGTTAAAATAGCAAAGGCACGATTGTTATACTATCAATTTGTGGAACATTTTTTCACTTAAAAACAAATTTCACAGCCTTTATCAAACATAAAAGTATGTATGTCATTGGTTCTGAATTTATTATCTAACATTTCTGTGAGAAAAACAAGGAATTCTTTTTATCTGAATCCTGGCCAGGATTGGTTCTGAATTTATTATTAAAATTTCTGTAAGAAAAACAAGGAATTCTTTTTTATCTTGTTTACTTTTAGCCACTGTGTTTCTGTTTATAGCATCTGAAATGCTCTCATCAGAACAAAGTCCCCAGAATTGATAAGTCAAATCTCAGGCAGCTAGGTGACTAACAGAGGCCAGAGTCCACTTGAACTGTGCACAATCACAGAGGTCAAGTTTAGATCCACTCCTTCTGACTATTCCTTTTAACTCTGATTTAACAGCATCTCACTAACAGGATTTACCTTCAAACACCAGAAACATGCATTGTGCCATGCAAAAGGCAGAAGCACTAGATGGGAATCACTTGATGCAAATCCTCTGGAATGATGGGACAGAGTCTCTCTACCCAGCTGTATGGCTGCGAGACAACTGCCAGTGCTCCCATTGCTACCTGGATTCTGCAAAAGCACGGAAACTTCTCCTGGAAACCCTTGATGTGAACATTGTTATTAAAGACCTGGAGTTTGACAAAAAAGGTAATAACTCTTAAAAATCATTTCCTTCTCTTCCAAATAAATAAAGGGGCTAGTCTAAATTATGTCAAATAACTTGTTTTTATGTTATTATGTATATTACAACTATAGAATCATGTTAATGTAGTGCTCAATGCAAATTAATCATACTCAGTAAATGAAAGTATAAGCTATTATTATTACTTCTACCATTTTTAATAAAATCTGCATTATTGCTCATTATTCTTTCCATGAATGGCATTGAAGACACAACTATGTCAGTGGTTCTGAGCCTCAGTTTATTTATTTGTAAACTAGGGATTCTAATAAAATTTGTTCATAGTAATGCTGTCAGAACTCAATGAGATAAAATGGCTTAAAAAGAATATTTTAACATACTGCTCAACATACAGTGGACACTCAAAAAAATAGTACTGATGATTTTTTAAAATTTATCATTGTATTTTTTTATTATTTAGTAGTTGTATAAAGTTTTGCCCTGAAAGAATAGTTCTCAAAACCAAATGAGGCGTGAACAAATTTACCAGAATTCTTATCAGAAGGGAAGGTTTAAGCAGAAAGGGCATCCTTTTCTCATTCTTTTATCTTTGTCTCAACCTGAGGACCAGGTGTTCTCACTTTTATTAGTAATATTATTTCTGTCTCATTATCATTACTCTTTGTAATACCCTTGCCGGGAATCATAATTACTGTCTAACTTCAGTCTTCACAGAATATTTGGGGATCACAAGTTTAGAGACTGTAGAAAAAGGACTTTGGGTCAAGCCAAATTCTACTTCTTGCACAACTATTTTTGTGGACTCATCCTCAGATGTATTACCTTGACTTGCAAGTGATAACTAGATTCCCTGAATACCTTAAATAGCATTGAGAAATGATGCAACCAGAGAGGACACAATTATTTGGAAGTATAATGTACACTTAGGTGATATTTTCTTTCTATTACAAGGTGAATATCACATGGCCAAATGAGCATTGCAGTGAATTTGAAGCTGATTGTCTGAAGAAAAGATGTTTTTCCTGGAAGGCCAGAGCAAAACTTCAAGAAGAATTGTTTTTGCCAGGTAATCCTGCTACAGTCTTCAAAGCCACTTAAAACCATTACTATCAGTAAGGGTCTTTTTAAAAGAATTATTTTAATCGTACATAATTGGAGAGGGTACTCTTTGATAATTTGATACATGTATAAATTTCAAATCAGGGTAGTTAGTAATTTTATGGTACATACTTATGAGATGCACTATGATATTTTGATACATAAACGTCCAGATATGATCTGTATTTCTATCTCTTGATCATTACTTTGTAAGGATTTTATGGTAAGGAATTTGCTCATCAACAAATTCAAACCCTATGATTTTTAAAAAATAATATTGCCACTTATATAAAATGTTTAAAATGTTACCACTAAAGATCATTTGGGTCAAAATGAAAAGAAGTACAGAGGAGTTCTAAGACATTGAAAATAGGTGGAACAAAAGAATTGCAGCAGACTGTGTCTTTATTGTCTAAAGTTAAATCTGGCTTCTCACTGGCACTTTATAAGTGTTCCCTGAAAAGGAGCAGGATGAACCAGAGGCAGACTTCTCCTTAATAACTTTTTTTTTATGGCTGAAGACTTCCAGCTTATTTATTTATTTTTGAATTTTTAACATTTATTTTTTAGTTTTTGGCGGACACAACATCTTTGTTTTTATGTGGTGCTGATGATCGAACCCAGGCTGCACGCATGCCAGGCAAGCGCGCTACCGCTTGAGCCACATCCCCAGCCCTCTCCTTAATCACTTTGTCTTAGTGCCAGAACAACACAAAAAAGCCAAGCAAGAATTCCTAACCTGGTGTCCACAGATAGAATTATGTGATCAATGCACCCACAGAATGGTGACTTACACATTAAGTATAAGTGTGAGTTGAGCGTGACTGAAAGTATATGTGTTCATTTGCACACCAGCACATTTGTCTGGAGAGAGTGTATATGTGTCTCAAGGAGAATCTGTTGCCAGAAAAAATATTCAGAAAAGCAGCAGAGGATGGATTCTGTAGAAAAAAGAGGACTTATTTTTGAGCTAATAGACAAAATAAAATGAAATACCTAAAACAAAGAGAAAGATAATTTTAAAGTATAATTGTAGGAGATACAGAATAATAGAGCTAATGCAGAGGCATTCCTGAGGGTGGGAGGAGTGCATGACGTACTCTGCATCTTGAAGATTTGTTACACATGGGTTAAAGGCTAACTATCGTGAACAGGGTGATTTTTGTGTATTTGACAGAACCTTGACTAATACGAACACACTAATGTGACATGTTCCCTTAAACTTTTTCTGCTACTATTAACTAGACATATTGAAAGGCTACCCCTTTCAGCAACCTTGTAGAATTGTGTAACACCTCTGTGGGAACTCTTGAGTCAAACACTAAAAAGAGATTTCACCTTACTCTTTCAAATTCTCAAGAATGTGGTAATTATCCATGGTTTTGAATGCTAGACTTAGAATACATTACTGTGCCTGTCACTAATTAATCACTGCACCAGATAGCTTTACCTTTTCCTGTAGTTGTCAGTACTAGGATATGATATAGTCACCTTTGTCTTTAAGCATAGACTAATCTTGTCAAGAATTAATTTTCTCTGCTTCCTTAGTCTGACCATTCTGTAGATGACAAGGTTTTGTTCTAGTGTTTTGTGTCTAAACCACCAGGAATCCATTTTTCCCTCTCTTCAATCCTGCTAGCTGGTTGAATACACATGAGTATCCAGGGAAAAATGTTTTTTTTTTTTTTCTGCTTTCTTCCAATGAGCACATTACTAGATTCTTCAAGGAGTATCCAGTTACACAACTTTATAGAAATTGTCTGGGTCAAATTGTAGTATCTCAAGTGCATTATCTTTTAATTATTTTAGATTTCTTCTGGTACTCAAAGTATTTTTTCTTAACTGCCCTAATTTTGTAATCCAGTTGGATTTTACTTTCATTTCCTTCAAGTTCTTCTTCAGATTATTTAAGGAAATAAAAGCCAACATTTTATTATTACAGCTTAAGCTTTTAAGCACTGTAAAAGGATATGGTCACCCCCTATTAACATTTCTTGATTGCAGTTTTACAGCTTACATTTCTCATTACTATCAGGCAGTAGCAAAGTAGAAATGATACTACACTCAGTTAAGTAGTGGAAAAAACTGATCACAATGACAGGCTGCAATAACAAATAATATAAGGAGAACTGGCTGTCATGTAGACACTGGAAAATACTTTAATGATTTAAAACAAGATCAGATTTTCAAAATATGTTCCCAAGATGTGCAGTTGGTGAGTAAAAGAAGACACTAATGGTTCATTTTGGGGATATTGGTTCTATGGCTTTTTGCCTACAGATTTTGAGACTCTATTTCATTGCCATTGCATATTTTCAAACATCAGTACTCCAGGGCACCTAAAATTGAGTTACATTTGTGGAAGGATTTTGTTTTGAATCTCAATAGCAATGTGTCCTCCTCTGCTTTTCCTAAGAGTGAGGGCCACAGGATTTTTAAAATCTGGAGTCAAGATGCAGGGCACTGGCCTTGATCTTTTCCTGGAATGAGCTGTTGAATACAAAATTAAAAAGGCAAATGATAATCAGCTGTGGGATGGATTGTGGGACAGTCATGGAACAGACTAACATGGAACAGTCACAGCTAAAAGGAAGATGTGGATAATAATCATTTTTCCTGAATTTCTATTTAGTGGTGTGCCAATTTTGTGCTGGGGAATCTGCAAGAAAATACCAAAATAGAAAAAGCATTTGTGTCCATCCTTTAAGACTTATCATGTCTAGTACAGAACAAAGTCATGAAAACAAGTAAGCAGAGTACATTAAGTATATTGAAGCATGAAGTGAAGGTAAACGGTGACCCAGAAGAAGGAATTTGAGGAGATGAGGTAATGATGCTTGAGCCAGCTTCTGAAGAATTCATCAATTTTTTAGGCAAAGACAGAAAGTAAGGAAATTCTCTACAGAGGGAAAAAAGAAAACATGTAGAAGATCTTTGAAGTGTTAAATAGAGGGATGATTTGGGGAAACTGTTATAACTGTTGGTGAAGTTAAAGCTGCTAGGCAACCCAGGACAGGGAATGGTCCAAACTAGGAAGGGGCTCAAGTGCCCTGCTTGGCCCTCCACCCACAGAAAAGAAAGATTCTTCCTAACATAGAGTCCAGATATCCCATTACATGAGCATCCCACAGATTCTCATCCTATGAGGTCAAAGAAATGAGCTGAAGATCTTTACAGGTTTAAGATCACCTTAATTTTTTTGGCTGAATTTTACATTTTTGGAGTTGAGTCAGTTGATTTTAATAAAATGAATATTATTTCTCAAATGCCTACAAGTCTGTGAACAGCTAAAATGCTTTGCTTTTGTTGCAGTCTCCCCTCCTGCAGTGTGTGTCTTTGTCCCTGGGTTTGCATTCTTCTTATGAAGAGAGTGAAAGGATCAAATTTGCATTGTAGTCCCAGCTGTGTGTTGCATGGACTGTATGTGGAGAGACAGGGAACAGGGACCCATAGCATGGCCTAGGAATGGTACCATCAGAGACAATGATGACTTAAAGGGAAGAAAGGTTGGGGAAGAATTTGTATTCAAAGAAACATATATTAACATATAGGGTGGGAAGTTGGTGGCCCCATTCTCATCTCTATCAAGTAAAAACTTGACTGATAAAGCCTAGCCTATGAATATTTCCAAATACATGGATGAAAATTGAGGACTTTAATAGAATACTAAAAACAAAATTGTATTATGCAATTGTTTTAACTTCTATGAAAAATTTCAATATAATTATACACTCGTTTTTGTGACTGGTAAGCAAGATTGACAGAACTAAACTGGAAAAAAATACTATATGAGGTACATAAAATGACTGATCTGCAAATACTTATTCTTTTATTAATACTCAGTGTCAAAATAAATGAATGTGTGCTTTTCTCTTTGGTTTTAATCATCTCTTTGAATTGGTACTAAAATATATCAGACTCTGATTTTAATATTTGTTATGGAAAATTGAATTTTAAAAGTTATAATTTAGAGAAAATATCTTTTTTTTCAATTTGAGATTATAAGCTCAGATTTCTCAGGACTCCAGGACTAAGCCCTTTATACAGTCAAAAGAGAACATTTTCCTCTCAATTCTGTATGCCTCTCTTATAGCAGAGCCAGCCTTGGCCATCTACTTAATCCAATGAAAACCCCTCAGTCTATAGCTGTAATCCCTTCCTTTGTTTCAAAAGAACAAGCCACAGAAGTAAAAACTCTCAAGTTACTCTCAGGGCCCTCTAAAATCTACTTGCCTTGCCCACAGCAAGGAAAAACACAGAGCTTTCCTTTCTCAAAGAGAACTCTGTTTACTTGAAGATGAAGATTGTTATTACAGTGTAAAGAACAGGGCTTGTTTGGTTAAGAAGCCGTTTTTACAGAACCTTGTCAAAAAGCAAAAATCATGTGTATATGTATTTAGTTGGAAACTAACACACACAATAAAAATGTCTAAGCCCATTTGTTATTTTATCCCATCTCTGAGCCTTGACCCATCCATTGTTGGGAGTCTTCGATGGAGCGAGGGGAGTGAGGGTATTTATTTCACGGATTACTGTCCTTGGGGATTATAAACAGAGATGGAAGATTTTGTTTTTCATTTCTCAGGCAGCTTTAACATGTTCCAGGGTCTCCAAGTTACCAGGTCACAACGGCTTCTGAACAACCTTGTCAAACAGCTGCAATTGAGCCACAAGGCCATCTCCCAAATATGCTTATCTCCCCCCCAAAAGAGACCTAATAAAAAAACTTTTCTGAGGTCTCCTTGGCTCATGAGCTGAGTCTCCATTCTGTTGAACCTGTTATATGTACAAAAGGCCTCTTGACTTTTAGATCTTTGGAGTTTTGATAGAATATACCTACCTAGTTATCTGTGAGATTACTCTGTTCCTTGTTGATGTCTTTTAATGTGTCCTACTTTTTTTCTAAATTAAATATTATTTTGTATTCCTACTTAATTTCCTCATTGTACTTGGTAAACTTAGATAAAATATCTAAAGGATCCAATGTCCTTCTAAGAGACTGGATTGCCCTTGTTCTGTCAGCCCAACAGGGAAGACAGAGCCTGGAGTGATCTACATTATTATAATAATAATCTAGAGGTTGTGCCCACAATTTCTAGATTAGTGGTCTCTTTCTTACAAGCTTAGCTTACTTTTTTCTATACCCCTGGAATGAGTTTTATAACATTGCCATTTGGATTGAAAATTTAGAATTACGAATTTAGGAATTTATTCCTAAGGGTGACAATTTCAAAAAGTAAAGTTGTATGTTAACTTCACGTTTCCCAAACCTACAGATAAGGTATAAATTTAGCCTGACATTTTTGCTAGAGCCTACATATCAGGAAATTCACTAATCAAATAAATAAATAATAACTAGTTAAAAATTATTTCTTCTTATTTCTGGTTTTACTTTGCTTCTTCAAGATGACAGACTATGAACTATACAACCTTAGTATTGAAGTTGTAGGTATCTTTATCAGATTTAAATTTCTTCTTTTAAATTTCAAGCCCAGACTTTCAAATATGTCCATGGAATAGCGATGTGCTATCTTTTTTGGAAAAAAGAGACAGATTTTTTTTCCCATTTCATTCTGTGGATTTGCCTAATTTTAGTTGAGCAAATTAGAAAAAGTTCTACTCTGATCAGTGAGTTCTCTAACTTTACTGATTTTTTTATCTTGAAATTCTATGTTTGTATCAATGCATAACTTTGCTCTTAATCAAAAGGGCACTAGAGCACTGAGATTAAAGTACTGTGAGCCCTAGGCCTTGATGGATCTGTGACTTTAAGCAACTCATTCAACCTTTCTAAGCTCCAAAATCTATCTGCTTGATAGTATGCAGCCACCTTCTTGATTAATGCAATGCTAAGTGAAAGGCAATGCTGCAGGGTAAGTAGTTACTTAGTTTTCACAGGACTCCCCTGACATGGATATAAATGAACACAGAGCGTAGCCCTGAGAGTTTTCTTAATGCTCTAGACAGTATATTATTCTTTTTTTGAATGCAGAGTCCTATCATAGAAATTCTTTCCTCCAGGTGGCTTTCAAGTTTCCATGAACACTGTTGGCACTGAGAAGAATGATATTTAACAGGTTATAGAGGCAAATATTGCACAAGCTGTATCTTATGACAACTTAGTTGGAACCTTTATTTATCATTTCATGCCTGGATTCCTGAGTTAACTAGGCTGTCCACAGTAGGCTTGTACAACTATGCAGAGTAATGTCCCTGATACACAAGATCATCTCCCCTCCCCCTCTTTACTTTGGTGTCTCCTTGCTTGAAGAATAAAATCTAGCTATCATTTGGGCTATTAAGTCATTCTACAATCTGGCACCCCCTCCACAAGTGTGTGGACTTTAATTCCAGTTCTACCTGCTTCCTGGATTACTTGTTCTACTTTTTCTCTCTGGGCAAACTTCACCTATTCATCTTACAAGGTATACTCACATCCCAATGAAGCCTTTTACCAATTATATACTGGTAGCACTGAAATACAAAGTCATAATATAACAATGGAAACCTACGGTGTTTTTTTAAAATTTTGTTAGAAATTAAAAAGGAAGTGAAAATCTCTGCCCTAGTTTCAGTGACTCTGAGTTTCTCTAGAAAGCTAGGAGATGCTCCATCTCTCCCTGTCTCTCCTGCTTGCACATTCTTCTCCCTTTCCTTTGTATGAGGGTTTTCTCTTAATCCTAGGCATTTGGTTTAAATAATTGCTCTTCAACTTAGCTTTTCTTGACTGAGACATGTAAATAAGTTCCCCACCTCAACCCCAACAATTGTTTTCTATTTTCATTGACCCTACTGGTTACACTCATAACACTTGCCAAATTTTTTTATTCTTTATGTTTTTCTCTCTGCTTCTTTGTTTATACAACCTTTTCCCTTTACAAAGGCAGCTATCACATCAACTGTGTGTGTGTGTGTGTGCGTGTGCGTGCACGTGCATTTGATCTCTTGCCCCAACAGGGCATTTGATAAATATGTATTCAGTATAATTTCCACATCATGAGGTAATCACTGGGACTGAGGTATGTACCAGTGCTGGGAGGCTAGAGGATACAGGCATCTAACCCACCTTTAGCAGATTCAGGAGATTTCCAGTAGCAGGGCATCACAGAGGTTGTTGGTGCCCCTCAGCACTCATCCTACACAAGCCAGCACCTTCCAACTGCAAAATTGCCACTTGCCTTCCCTGTATGGGGGAGCATGCTCTGCTTGCACATAGGGAAGACCAGAAAGACCCAGGAGTGAAGAGTGGGTGTTTGGGCCTCTGCATCTCCTTGCACCATAGCTGGAACACCACTAGAGTATAATTCTAGAGTCACTGTATAAGGTCCCACATTGCCAAAAGCCATAACCCACTCACTGAAACTCTTTCCACAGGCTTTCTACTCTCTTGCATCCCCATCTCTTTTTAGTGCTTACAGGACTAACTCTTTAATAAATTATTCATATTTGAATCCTCCTCTCAGGAATACCTCTTAAGAGACAACAAGTAGCCAGAATTTTTGAAAGACACATAGAATTCCCTGAACACGAGGTGAAAGAATATACAAAAGAAAGCAATCTCTCAAATAGTGCTGGAAAAGAGAATCAAAGCCCTATTTCCTTCCTTTCAGGTACCTTTTCTCTAACAGCAGTCAGACTTTGGTTTTGGTAGGGCCCTTTCTCTTGATGCTCTTGATGCCATTTCAGAGCCAGAAGCTTAATTCAGTGCAGGTAGACAGAAGGTCCTAAACTCCTGAAATAACACATTGCAAACCAACATGCTGTGCTCATAAATTTTTAGCTAAATATCTTCTTTGTGTCTTTTCCTTTTTTAAACATAACTCAGGCCCCTGGAATGTGGTGCTTAACCTTCAGAAGGAAACCTGTACAAATGATTCCTTGAAAGCCAGTGTGTGGCCTGTTCATAAATTTTATGATGTGTGAAGCACATGTTCAAGGAAGCATTTATTAGTAAGAGCATTAGTTAAATTAGGAAGAGTGGTTCATACCTTAAATGTGCCATCATTTTCCATTCAGTTTATGTATTCATACCCAAGCGTGAAACTTAAATTTGTTTTTAATGTATTCTCTTGGCAAATGATTTACTCTGGTCCGATATATTTTCTTTTGGCTCCTCTGATAGTTAGGTTTTGCAGTTGGTAGGAAATAGGAAAATGTTCTTAAATTACTCTTTCAAGGTTAAAGTTTTAATATTGTGTGCAGATATCACAGAATAATTTACCCATTAGAGTTAATGAAATAGAGTACTACTACTTCTCTCTGAAAATTGGCGTTTTATATTCAAGAGAGCATGATGAATTTGGAAACTGGCTAGTCACAGGACTGTCTCTAAAAGTCACCTTTAGTATAACACAATGTTTGAGTGGTTCATATTTAGTAATAGGTTCTTTGATGGGCTGTATCCCTCCGTTTTGGATGTTTGCAAAGCTCCTGCAAGGGCATTCCAAAATGAGAGCTATGGTTAAAAACATTAGAAGTTCTACAGAACTTAAAAACTATTGCAACTGTATTCTTGACATTAACATTCTGAAAGCTGTATGTTATTTATAATGTGGTCTGTGCTGTATATTTTATTGACAGGCTTGTTTCTTTCCAGAGTCTCTGATATGTGAATATGCTTAATTTTACATATCTAAAGAGTAACATTTATTACAAGAATCCAAATCTTTCCATATTGCTAAAATTAAAAATAATGGAGTTTTGTGTGTATGCATTATTTTATAATGGAAAAAATAACTCATATATAAACAAAAATTCTTGCAAAGGTGTTATAAAAAGTATATTCTCAAGAAAAGAAGAAAACATGCTATAAATATAATAGTATGTCCCTTAAACAGAGTTTTCTAAAATATACAAATAAGTCATAACACAAACTCAAAAGTTTTAAAAACAATTAGATCTTGTGAAAAAACTTTTAAATCTCTGTTTATTGTAGCTTACTATCACACAGTCACTGAAACTCTCTGAAAGGTGATACTGGCCTTAAATAAAACCAAAAAGGAATGGATCAGTGAAATACATTGGCATGAATTAAAGAAGCTAACGTTAGCTGATTTTTAAATGTGCAAAGCTTTGGCTCATTTCACAAAAGGTAAATAGTGATGTTGTTGCAGGGTTGTGCAATGAGCCCTATTCCTAATGTTTTCTCTGCATTTAAAATTCTGACAGGGAGCCAAGGTTTAACGTTAAATACCCATGATCAAACAAGTTCAGACAAAGTGTTCCTCATTTAACTTTCCCTGCTTTCTGTATTACCTAGTAGACTTCCTTTATAAAGGTAGGACAAGCTATGGACATTTAGACATAGGATTCAAAAATGCCTATGATGACAGCACTTCAAGGTATCAAGTGTTTATGTACAATTTTTGAAATTACATACCTGGGGACCTGTCACCTGGATTTGACCAGCTCTGCAAGTCATTAGCTATGTGCCTTGGACACCTAGTTCATTTGTTATAGCAAGGGAATTCTGAAAGCATCCACCCCATGTATTTGTTGTGGAGCTAAAAAAAAATGTTTTTAAAACTTGTAGCACTGGGATTACTCTTAGAAAGTATTCAGCAAATATTAAGTATTTTTATTGTTATTATGGGTCTACTCTGTGCGAGGCACTATGTTAAATGCTCTGCATAATCTCATTTCATGGTCACAAAAAGACCTACAAGACAAATATAATTGTCCCTGATTTACAAATTAAAAAACTGAAACTCAGAGAAGAGCCCCGAAAACTTGCTAGTAAGAACAATGAATAAAACCCATATTAGGACATCCAAGTTCTGCCCATGCCTATATGTCACCAGTCATATGTGTCAATTTAAATTTATTTAAAATTTAATAAGGTAAAAAATTAGTTTTTCAATTTCATTAGCAGGATATCAAGTCTCAGCAGCCATTGGTTGCTAATAGTTATGGCACTGGATAGTGCAGATAATAGAATATTCCCATGAATTCAGAAAGTTCTAATGAACATCACTATAATCTATACCAGTCTGTCTAGGCTGACTTACAATAGCAAAAAAATGTGTTTTCTAAAAATTATAATAAATTTTCCTTAATAAGTTAGAAAACCTTGGTGATAAAGACGATGAATTTGTTATAGATACACATACAGACGGTAGCTAATTCCATCCAACAGGCTGCATAAGAATGGAAAACATGTATTTGCACAAATTAGCACCGTGCCAGAATACTAGAAAAACCCTCAGTGGTAGTATAGGCAAAATTTTACCCAATGATAAAAAATAATGGTGATGGGAAATCTAAAGCCAGTATGAAAATGCCAAATGATTCTCTAACATTCATCCAGCTCTAGTACTATGTGGATCCCTAATTTTCTTCTGAGAATCACTAATGTAAAAATGTTCTCACATTTTCTTTTATATTTCTGAATATAGTCTGTATAGAAATTAACTTTAGAAGGAAGATGGTGACTGGTTATCTACTCCCATAACACTGATATTTGCCCCAGGAAATTTTTCTCCTAGCTGGAAACCAAATGACCTTCCTAGACAGGCAATCAATATGTAATACACATGACATTTATCATCTTCTTTTTGCAGACCTTTTTGATTGACATCAGATATTACAATGTAGGGCTTAAAATGCAATGAGGAAATGGGAGTGTTAAAGCAAACAACCACATAATTTAATATTCAAAACAAAGCCAAGTAGATTCCTCCTTTGAACAGAGTCTCTTTCATATAAAGCCAACTCTGTTTGACTTTAGAAGAAGAAATGCTTGAGGCATGAAGGAACACACCTGAGTAACTTCATGCATGTAAAAGAATAGTTGTCATTATAGAGAGAGTTTTAGATAAAGATCAAAAGACCTGATACCTCTTAAACATTCATCAACTATGGTATCTATCCTATTGTGTTTTTTATTTATATATTTTTGTTGGAACGTTATAATGGTGATATCTGTTCTTACATTCTCATATATACACACAGCATAACCATATAATCTGGTCAATTTAAATCCTCAGTGGCTCTCTTTTCTTTCCCTCTTCCTTTCCCCTGAACTCCTTCCACTACCTCTACTGGTCATACTGTGTTTTAATTGTTAGCTTCCATGTCTGATTCTACCATAGACTGTGAGCTCCTTAAAACCTACTGCCTACCCATAGTTGATTGTGACATGGTAAAATGTTGGGTTTATTGAAAAGACAAGTGAACAAATAATTATTGGGTAGCTAATATGCTCAAGAGATGCCATCCTACTCTGAAAAAAAAACAATTAAGGTAATTATTCTGAAACCTCCATACCTCATGACTTCTATTGGCTCATCCAACCTTCTCTGTTTTAATGCAACATGGACCATGCTTTTCTTTGCCAAGGTGACTTGGTTACTATTTTGGTTAGTCCCACAGAGAGTAAAGAGTTAAAGTGAAAAATTAGGAAACAGTAACTAGGTAACTCTTTGACTTGCTAAAATGATATAGTAAGTCACTTGAGCCTTTAGAATCTCTTCAATACTAAAGAGAATTAATGCATCTGAATTAATGTATCTGCCAGGTAAGCTTAGTTTGGAATTTAGATCTTGAAAATTCTAGTTTATTATGCAAGCTTTCATGATTAACAACCCAGAAACATTGGCAATATATGCATTAATCACTTAATTTGGACTTCCTGAATAAACTCACCTACTCATTCCTGCAAATGTCCTCATACAGCTAGCTGGTTGAAGAAGGAGGAGGAGGAGGAGGAGGAGGAGGAGGAGGAGGAGGAGGAGGAGGAAGAGGAGGGGGAGGAGGAGGAGGAGGAGGAGGAGGAGGAGTGGGAGGAGGAGGAGGAGGAGGAGGAAGAGGAGGAGGAGGAAGAGGAGGAGGAGGAGGAGGAGGAAGAAGAAGAAGAAGAAGAAGAAGAAGAAGAAGAAGAAGAAGAAGAAGAAGAAGAAGAAGAAGAAGCTCAATAGCTGGCCATATCTTTGCACTACTGAAGCTACTGATTCCTGAAATAACTCCTAATTCTGAAGAGCAAGCCATGATGACACCAAAGAGAAAATGATTTACAATTCACAAGTACAAGTGGCACTGACCCATTCTCCATTCTGAAACTGAGGGCTCTGGAATTGGTTTCCATAATGTGGTATATTCCTTAGTTAGAAAAGGGAGTGCTGCCCAGGATAATATTGAGATATTATGTTCTAATTCTATCACTTGTTAGGAAGGTTTGCATTTCTAAGGCAATTTCCTTCCCAAGAAAGGAAGAAATGATATGGATTAGCTAGCATTTGGTCCTTCCTGAATTAGTTGTTAGTATCTGAGGTGTTTCCCTTGGAAAAATTATATTTCCTCAGTGCTCCATTTCCTTTGGCAAAGCCTAGTTTGCAAATCAAATACTTTTTACATTTGTTTTTCATTATGTTTTCACAGATCAACATTTTGATAAGTAATTAATTATCAGGAAGGAGAGGGTTAAGGAAAGGCATTTGACTTTTATATCCTGCATATCACCTCCAAAGCCATCTATGCCTCCCAGGAACACACCTTCATCTTTCCTTCACTATGACCAACTCTCACTGACTCCAAAGAACAACATGATCCCAGAGACAGTCTGATAGCTTTTAATCAGGTGAAATAGAGAAAGAAAGGACTATACCCACCCTCCTAACAGAATAAGCATATGATATTCTAGTCCACCATTCTGATTTTATCATCCATTTGGAGTTAAGAAATAGAACTTAGCTGTTAACACTCACAGTGTTTCAGGGTCACTTCTAAGCAGTATCCTGGAAGGGAATTTCTAAGAACATAGTTAAACAACATTCCCTCAATAAATGTAGTATGCTGAATACTGATTATGTGCCAGACACAGTTGTAGCAAGAGGCAATGCTCCCAGGAAGCAAGGCCTGGTGACAGGCATTTCTGGTAAAACTAGCATTTAGTAATCTCCATGATCAATTAAAGATCAACTCTAGTGATCTAGTCCCTTCTCTAAGGTTCCTGCCTTATATTAAACCAATGTAATCTCATATGATTTCATTTCTTTAATTCACAGAACATCAATACTGGGATTCAGAGCTCCAGCTACCTACTCTAAGTTTTGAAGATGTTTTAAAAAATAATGAACATGCATACAAGTGGCTCTCCAGCCTTAAGAAAGTAGGCATTGTGCGACTCATCAGAGCATCTAACAAGCAAGGAGAAGTAATAAAACTTGGGAAAAGGATTGGTTTCCTCTATCTCACATTTTATGGGTGAGTTACCAGATATTTTGTATTGTGCCATCACAAAGACAGTTTGATATATTTTCCAAAGTGGGTACTCATTTGGTTGAAAATACAGTAATGTCCATGTTGTCTTAGGAAGCCACATGGAAAGAAGAGTCTAAAAGAAGAATTTCTCTGAGAATGACTAGAATTTTTAAAGAGCCCAAAAGATCAAAGACCTCAGGTAACAAAGACATTAGGCTAGTTACAGGTGGTATATTACTCAATCTTCTGTAACAAAATACCAGAGAGTGGGTGATGTAAACAACAGGAATTAATTTTTCTCATAGCAACTGGAAGTCCAAGATGAAGGTAGTGACTGACTAGATTAGTTTATGGTAGGGCTTCTTTTACTGGTTTTCACCTGATTCTCTTGTTTTTCTCCATGTGGCCTTTCCTCTGTACACAGCATACTCCTACTGTTCCTTCCTCTTCTTATGTAGACAACAAGTCTTATTGGATTAGATAATACCCATAAAATATTATTTAACCTTAATTACCTTGTTCAAGGCCCTATCTCCAAATACATTGGATGTTTGGGTTCTGAAGATGAATCTGAAGGACACAATTCAATTCAAAACAGGTAGGATGAAAGATTATGTTTCTCTAAGACTTTTAAAAAGCACTCAACTTCATAAATGTTAAAGTTGATTAAAGTTCTACCTCTCAAGATTTGGCACAAAATAACATTGGATCCTAAGGAATTGAAATCAGCCACCAGATGTAAAAAGATAAAATTAACATCCAGAAAATTGAGCCTATGTGCTTTAATATAACAGGAAATATAATTAATTTTAACTATGGAATAAGAAGCTATTTTCATAAGAATTTCCTACAAAGTAACATTAATTATGACATATCTGAAAGGCAGGGGAGTGGGTTTAACTGAATTTCTAAAGTTCGGGTGAGCACCTCATGCAAGATGGATACAATTATTTTTGGACTCAGAGCATTGGAAGTAGGAGAGACCGTCAAAATCCAAAGGTCACAAACTGGTAGCACAAAATCTGTACTCAGATATGTTTGGTTTGGCGCACATGATGTTGAAAGAAAATGGAATTAGTTGTCAACACTTAAAAACTGGAAGTCTTTAAATTTATATGGATCTGCCTTTTTCTTGAGAAATCAAATCTAGCAACAACTGAGCCCACAAGCCAGCATATGAACAGTCTACCGGACACAATTAGAGGCTGTGCCTGGAAGAGTTTGCCAAACACCACCCCATCCCAGGCCTTAAGAGCCTTGCTAACATTTGAATTTGCCACCCCAACCTAGAGTAAGACATTGTTTTAGATTTTTTTTTTAAAAAAAGGCAGCAGAGGGGCTTGGGATGTGGCTCAAGCGGTTGCGCACTCACCTGGCATGTGTGTTGTCTGGGTTCCATCCTCAGGCATCAGAAAAATTTAATCAACTTCCTTTAATAAATTATGCAAGTTTATTAATGGCAGAACATTCTATCTACCATGTTGAGACATGAACAACCTAGTCTCCATCTCCTTCCTAAGAATTTGTTTATTCCATTAGTATATTTACATCATATAAATTTTTTTTGCATCCCCTCCATCTGCAAGAATTTGGGCTGCCATAAAAATTACATCACTAACAACAAAGGAAATGGGAGAAATATACTTGAAATCATTAAGAACTTCAAGTGTATTATTTCTCTGATTCTTACAAGATCTCTGAAATAGATATTACCCACCAATTCACTGACAAGGAATCTGAAACCCAAAGAATTCATTTGTAACCCAAGTAATAATAAAGGAATGAAAAAGTGTAAATTTGGGCTTTCCTCTTCATGTTTCCAATGTTAATATATAAAGAATGTACATGGAAAAGGTGTATTCGGTCACTATAATTAAACCAAACACTTCAAAATAAATTTATATCATTTAGTTTTTATTTGCTAATAACACTTTTGGATATATTCCAACACATTGCACAATTTTATAACAATGAGCAAATTCAGGGGCTCTTTTCTGCAGTTCCCTATCTCCACCCATCCATCCACCCATCTCACTAGAGCTCAGAATCTTAGTCCTGATTTGTGATTTGTCTTTTGTTTTGTTTTGTTTCTACAGGTCCTATAAAAGGACTGAATAACTTGGCCACTATCTAATATTGTGAAACTTATTGGAATAAATATTAAAGGTCTGTTGTCAAAACAAATCAGACCTCCTACTACTATTTCATTCCCTATATCCAGGGCTTTCCCATATAACCAACAACGTTGATCTGCCCCATCTCACCTTCCACAGATGATCAGATTTCTTCCCAGAGTCTTTCAAACAATACACAAGCAGACAAATGCCTTTTTTGCCACATGACTCCTAATTCCACCAAGGATTACCAAAATTTCTCTCTCTCTTCTCTTCTCTTCTCTTCTCTTCTCTTCTCTTCTCTTCTCTCTCTCTCTCTCTCTCTCTCTCTCTCTGTCTCTCTCTCCCCCCCCATTTTTCTCTTTCACATTTTTAATTCTCTACCTCAAGAACTTAGAAAAGAGTTTTGTTGTTACTGCTGTTGTTTCTTTGCTTATTTTTTGCTGTTAAGAGAATGAAATATGTGAATATTTTCTCCAGAGTCATCCCTTTTTTCTTGTCCTCTTCACAGTAATGTGGCAAAGTGATATTGAGATTTGGGTAATATGCAATTTAAAAGAATATCAAGGAATATCCCTTAGCATGCTAATGTCCCTTAATATTCTGAATTAGATAAAAGAGGGGGTCTCAATCAGGACTGAGTATTGGAATAACCAGTTTTTAAAAGTCACACATCTGGGTCCTATCTCCAAAAAATTTTTTTAACAGGGCTGATATTTGATCTAAGTAAATTTGATTTGATTTAAAAACCAAGCAGATGAGCCACAAGCAATGGCATGTGCCTTTAATCTCAGATACTCAGGAGGCTGAGAAACAAGAATCACATGTTCAAGACCAGCCTGAGCAATTTAGTGAGATCCTCTCTCAAAACAAAAAGTATAAAAGGGGGCTAGAAATGTAACTCAGAGGTTCAATATCTGGTGATGAAAACAAAAACAAGAACAACTCATCAAGTAATTCTCACGTGCAGCCAAAGTTGAAAACCTCCAAATGAAAGGAAGGGTTACTTCAAGGGTTATTTAAAGGCAGATCTCAATTGCAATAGAAGTTGGGTGTTTTACGTTCTTTGAACTCTTAACTCCATGCACTAAATAGCATGGATCAAGTTCTTCTTTCTATGTTGCTTATGTCTGGGCATGGCTTTTCTTTATAACAGAATTGACACCTGCTATAAACAAGATCACTATCTTTTAGATATTTGTTTCTCTATTGTAAATTGTTTTACTCTTGTTTGAAAAGCAACTGGCTGATGAGTGAGCAAATTGGACAAATAAATGAAGGCAATAAATAATGTAGAAGAGGGACTATCAAATATAGAAGAGGATCAGAGAAAGGAAAGTGAGAGCAAGTTCAATGAAAACTTTGCTTTTCATGCAAATTTGTCAAGGAACTTTCTGAGGGTTCTTGCTTAGATGCCAAAAACAATAGTAGCTTGATGTAGGTATCAATTTCACATGCCTCCTAGGGAAATGAATACTCACCTTCTACTTTTCCATTCAAATAGCTACTAGTTTGGGCTGGGGTTGTGACTCAGTGGTAGAGTGCTCCCCTAGCACGTGTGAGTGAGGCCCAAGGTTCTACCCTCAGCATCACATAAAAATAAATAAATAAAATAAATATATTGTGTCCAACTAAAAAATAAATATAAAAAAACAGCTACTAGTTTGGAGAATTTTAAATGCATGGGTCCAAAATGAGAATAGCTATTTTTAGTTCTTGGCTGTCAACTCAATTGTTAAATGTTTGATTGGAAGAAAAAACAAATGTGATTTTAGAATTTCACATAGTATTCATGTAAATGAGGCAAGAAATAAGTGTTTTGTGAATAAATGCATTTCTAGATATTTTTAAAGAACTATAAAAAAGCAGATTAATACAATAAGTATTAGAGCATTTCATAATCATAAACTTATGTTCAACTAGATCAAAATGGAAATAGATTAAGGAAAAAAAGCACACATCATTTTCCACATCTGCATTTTATCAGATGCTTGCCATTATTTTGTCATCACATCATCTAGGCAATATTTTTTTTTCATGCAACCATGTGAAATTCTTAGTAACCCTAATGCCTTGATTTTGAAAGCTATCCCGGAATAGAAGTAAAGAGCTAGTAAAGAAAATTCCACTCTCAATTTTGTTAAATATTGATCATGAGAGTAGTATGTATAAAAAAATCTACCTTTTTTAGAATAATTTAAACCTTTGGTTTGCAGTAATGTAGTTTTTACAGAGTGGAGTAAAAATTCTCATCCCATTTCTTCCCCTTCCCACTTAAAAAAAAGATAACAAAAACTTTCTGAAGCCCTTTTGGGAAAGGTGATATTGGTGAAAAAAAATATCTGAATTTTGTAACATGATTTAACCCAATAAGTAGTCACCATAAGCTATCTTCTATCTGTATACTGATATCTTCAATAACTACATCAAGTATGCATCCTACAAATTAAACACTCCACCCACACACCATAAAAAAAAAAACCACTACGATTGCTCCCAAACAGAATTTTTAAAAAATACATTATGTTTGGGATTTTGTTCTAAAATAGGGCTGAGTCTGGAAATGGTGGTCTAATCCAGATCATGTCTTTAGTATTAACTCAATGCAGGGGGAGTTATCTGTCATGAAGTTTTAGTGAAAAGAGAATGCATATGTGCTGAGATACTGAAGACTTCCATTGGGGCAAAACAATAAAAATTCTTTTCTTAACATTGTTAACCTAAGTCCTCAGTTCAAAATTAACCTTATCAGCAACTCAAAATGACTTCTTCATCAAAAAGTTGAGTGGATGAAAATCACCTTTCAACCTTAGCTAGAAAAACTGTTTTCTTCCTAGAATTGAGCTCAGAAGTTCAGATTTGCTTTTTTTTTCTCTAAGAATGTATGATTGGCTGGTGCAAGCAATTTGCATTGTTAATACATGGTTAATATGTGTAGCACAGGGCTTGAGTGCTAAGAATAATGGGGGGAAAATGAAAATGTTCCTTCTGAAATGTTAACTTTAAGAATCATATGAAGAAGGCAAGAGACAGTAACTAAAGGGGGTAAAAGAAAGTAAACATACAGATCTTGGTAATTGTCAAATTTTATCTTGTGGAGCATTACACAGAAACTGGACAATGGCTTATTACTTATAAGGCCACAAGCTGTCGTAGAAAAATATAAATAAATACTTTGGAATTCTTCTTTCCAAAAGTTTGGGAAAGAATTCAGGACTGAACAGCCCAAAGCATCTGCATTGCATTACTACCCAGAGAGCTGTCTGCAGAACCAACAGGGAAACAAGTTTAATCATGGATTTACTGAAAGCTATTTGTAGGTGAGAAGTAGACTTAAGCTCTTTATGTAATTTCCCAGATCACTCAGATTCTCCTCCACTGAGGACTCTCCTATTTCTAAGGGAGTGTGTTAATACCTATCTCACCCTTTGAGGCCCTCAGAGGACAGAATACAACAGTCACTAATATGCCATTATGTAAAAATGTGAGTGTGCAACTGATGTGATTCTGCAATTTGTATTTGGGGTAAAAATTGGAGTTCATAACCCACTTGAGTCAAATGTATGAAAGATGATATATCATGAGCTTTGTAATGTTTTGAACAACCAATAAAAAAATAAAGACAGAAAAAAATATTTCTAATGGGCTGTTTGTCAAGTAGCACAGCCAGATCAGTTACAAATTAACAATATTGAAATTGTCCCTGGAGAGGACAAGGGTATAGGCTTTCCAGCATCTACTGGATTTTTGCTAGCATTTCTAAAAGATGTTTGAAAACCAGCCCAGCAGCATTTTACACATTAGGCTGTATTAGAGATCAAGGATGTCTAAGTGAAAAAGATTCTTAGTCCTTGGCACATGGCCCTTAGAAATTGCTCCCACCATTAGCACTGCCTCCAAATCAACTGAAATAGCTTCTTGCTTGTTATACATGCTACCAGAAAACATTTGTGAAGCATGGGGATAGAATGGGAAAGGGAAACCCAAGTTTACCCGTTTTGTTAAATTTTCTAACCAAGAAATTGCTTGAGAAAACTACGCAGCCCTCTTGAATAAAAATGGCCTGCGGGTTATGGGAAAAAACAAACAAACTTAGAAGCAATTCAGACTTGGGAAGAAAACAAAGAAGACTTGTCTGAGTTCTGAATTTGATTGCAGTCTGACCCAGCTTTGTGAAAAGTTTCTACTGGGACATCTGAATGATTTGGTTTAAATATAGTACTGTAATATACTGTAATATACTGTTTGAGTACTGTTTATTGTACCATAGTGTTTTAGTAGAGAGGGAATCTTTAAAATGTGTGTTCTAGTAAGTATTAGGGTTTCTTAAGCAGAGTAACAAGCCATGTTCTTATAGCTATCATGAAACCCAGTTTATGTTATCAGCCAAGAGACAGTCTCTGGGGTCCCCCTCATGGCGTTAAGTTTCACAGTAATTAATGCAGCTGCCAACAAAACCACTTAAGTATGAGGTCATATCATGAATGGGAGGAAAAATAATTTCTGTCTCATACTACTCTGGAAATCACTTATGGAGGTTTTTGAGACAACTGTTATGGTATAGATGTAAGGTATCTGCCAGAAGCTCATGTGTGAGACAAGGCAAGAGATTTAGAGGTGAAATTTAGGGTTATGAGAGCCTAATTAGTGCATAAATCCAATGATAGGAATTAACAGGGTGTTAACTGTAGGCAGGTAGGAAGTGGCTGGAGGAGATGGGTCATTTAGGGCATGCCTTTGGGGTATATATTTTTTCCATGGTGAGGGGAGTCTCTCTGCTTCCTGGTGTGATGTCCCGAGATGCATTCCTGTGCCACACACTTCCACATGATGTGCTGCTCCATCTCAGACTCCAAGCAATGGAATTGGCCATCTAAGGACTGAGGCTTTTGAAACTGTGAGCCACAAAATAAACTTTTCCTCCTGTAATTGTTGTTGGCAGGTCTTTTGGTCACAGCAGTGGAAAAAGCTGACTAAAACAGTAACCAATTGAGGCAGTTCTCTAGAAGTCTGCTCTGGCTCCCATTATCTCCTTGATTTATATTCTGTGCAGCCAGGACAGGTCACTGTCTTTGGAATGGGAGAACTAATTTTCCATTAAGCACCTTTTCTCTACTAAGTATCAAACTCAGCTCTTTACTTATAGTCATTATCTTGAATCTTCAATTCTTTTAAGAATCATTATTCCCTTGCTGAGAAGCAGATTTTTAATTTGAATCCATTCCATTTATTGATTCTTGATTTTACTTCCTTGCACTTTAGGAGTCTTGTTAAGGAAGTCAGATCCTAGGCTGACATGGTGAATGTTTGGGCCTATTTTTTTTTTTCTTCTATTAGGCGCCTAAGTGTTTGATCCACTTTAAGTTGATTTTTGTGCAGGGTGAGAGATAGAGGTTTAATTTCACTTTGCTACATATGGATTTCCAGTTTTGCTAGCATCATTTGTTGAATAGGCTCTTTTCTCCAAAGAATGTTTTTGGCACCCTTGTCTAGTATGAGATAACCATATTTCTGTGGATTTGTCTCTTTGTCCTCTTTGCCCTCTATTTGTACCTCTATTGGTCTACAAGTCAGTTTTGATGCCAATACCATGCAGTTTTGATTACTATAGCTCTGTACTATAGTTTAAAATCTGGTATTGTGGTGCCTCCTGCTTCACTTCTCTTGCTAAGAATTTATGGTCTCTTATTTTTCCAAATAAATTTCATGAATATTTTGCTATTTCTATGAAGAATGTCATTGGGATTTTAATAGGAATTGCATTAAATCTGTATAATGCTTTTGGTAGTATGGCCATTTTGACAATATTAATTCTGCCTATCCAGGAGCATGGAAGACCTTTCCATCTTCTGAGGTTTTCTTCAATTTCTTTCTTTAGTGTTCTGTGGTTTTCATTGCAGAGGTCTTTCACCTCTTTTGTTAGATTGATTACCAGGGTGTTTTGTTTTGTTTTTTGAGGCTATTGTGAATGAATTAGTTTTCCTAATTTCTCTTTCAGTGGTTTCATCACTGATGTATAGAATGCATTTGATTTATATCCTGCTACTTTGTGAGGAGAGGGCCTTCAGATTGGGAAAAAATATTTACCATATTGACTTTCAATAAAGCATTAATCTCTTGGATATATAAAGAACTCAAAAAACTTAACACCAAAAAAACCCCAAATAACCCAATCAATAAATGGGCTAAGGAACTGAACAGGCACTTCATAGAAGAAGAAATATAATTGATCAACAAATATATGAAAAAAAGTGTTTAACATCTCTAGCAATTAGAGAAAAGCAAATCATCTCACTCCTATCAGAATGGCAATCATCAAGAATACAGACAACAATAAATGTTGTCAAGGATGTGGTGAAAATGGTACACTTATACATTGCTGGTAGAACTGCAAATTGGTGAAACCATTTTGGAAAACAGTATGGAGGAGATTCCTCAGAAAACTGGGAATGAAATCACCATTTGTCCCAGCTATCCCACTCCTTGGTTTATACCCCAAAGACTTAAAATCAGCATACTATAGTAATGTAGCCACATCAATGTTTATAGCATCTCAATTCACAATAGCTAGACTATGGAACTAACCTAGATTACAGATGAATGGATAAAGAAAATGTGGTATATGTACTCAATGGAATATTACTCAGCTTTAAAGAAGAGTGAATTATGGCATTTGCCAGTAAATGGTTGGAGTTTGAAAATATCATGCTAAGCAAAATAAGCCAATCCCACAAAACCAAAGGCAAAATGTTTTCTCTAATATGAAGATGCTAATTCACAATAAGGTGGGGGGAACTAGGGAAGAATAGAGTCACCTTAGATTAGGTAGAGGGAAGTGATGCAAGGGAAGGAGAGGGGATGTGGGGATAGGAAAGATAGTAGAATGAAACAGACATTATTACTGTATGTATATATGTGACTGCATGTCCAATATGATTCTGCAACATGTACACTCAGAAAAAAGGGAAATTATATCCCATTTTATGTATGATATATCAAAATGCATAAATGCATTCTACTGTCATATATCACTAATTACAACAAATTTTAAAAAATTAAATTAAAAAAGAAAGAATCATTATTTTCTTTTTATCATGAGGCAGAAGAATCAGGCAAACCTGATTATAATCCTAGGGTTACATGACTCAACAGGCTGAAGTCTTTCCCTCAGACCATGCTACCATGGTGGTTTCTCATTAAACATTTTCTTAATAAAAATTCCATAATATTTTTTGACTTGTCAAATGTGACTTGGATTCATGTTTATGGCTCAAATGAAAAGAAAAATTAAATGGGATTATATTGAAGAATTGCAAACTAAGTCACAATGACAAAACCAGAATATCCATTTCCCTCCACTCATTTAAGTTCAAATGATAGCCAACTATTTATGCAAAGAAAAAAATGACAATGGATGCAAATAAATAATCACAAGAAAAAACATTCGTTTTCATCATTTTACATATAAATCTAAGCTAGAATCCAACTCTTGTTCTAATCAATTAAATTAAGCATAATTCGACATGCCCAACACACACACACCTACCTATTAAATATGCCTAATGTGGAATTCTCATAAATTATTCTGAATTCTTATTTTTCATAATAAAAGCCTTTGGGACTTCCCTTGGAACAAATTACAAGCATTTCTGTATGCTTTAAGAGATGGTTGACATCTTTCTCTTATTGCCTGTCTTTATTAAATACATTCTTTAAAAACAGCTTTTATGGAATTTTATTTTTTTCTACCTTTATTTAGATATGATTGACAAAAGTGTGTATATTTAGGATTAAATTACAATGATGTTTTTACAACTATATATACCATAAAATGGTTATCATAAAAAGCTAATGTACATATCTATCACTTCACATAGCTACCTTATGCGTGTGTCAACATTATTCCCTTAGCAAATTTCAAGTATACACTATTATTAACTATGTTTCAAGAATATTAACTATAGTCACCATGTTTTACATAAGGTCTTTAATATTCATAAGAGGTCTGTGCTTTTTAACTAGTATCTCTCCTTTTCTTCCACCTCTAACTCATGGTAAACACCATTCTATTCTTTATTACTATGCCTTCTATTGGCAAAATGTAATATAGTACAGGGAAAATTGCCCAACACAAATGCATAGCTTAACTATTATAAGGCAAACACTCTTTTTTATTTACTTATATATGCCAGTGGAATGCATTACTGTTGTGGGCCACAGCCCAGTCGGGATGAGGCATGGCATTTTGCCAGAAGGGAGTGGTTGAGAGGTGACACCAGTGAGCCATTGAGATGATGATGGTTAAGTTAAGCTGTGTATTCAATTGTATATAGACTCCTGCTTTCCGCCTGGCAGCCCACTACTTTGGAGTTCTCGGTGGATTCCTGGGGAGTTTGCGTTGATTGGTGAAGTTCTGGTGGAGGGAGTTCCCGTTGGTGTATGGTGTCCCTGGGAGCCTCCACGTGGGTGGCATTTGGGGGAGTTCGGAAATAAAGTTTGTTCCTGCTTGAGTGGCTTGTGATTTGTGCCCAGCCAGACTGAGGCACATTACAATTCTAATTACACATATAAAGCACAGTTTTTCATATCTCTGGTTGTATACATAGTATATGCACACCAATTTGTGTCTTCATACCTGTTCTTTGGATAATAATGATCATCACATTCCACCATCATTAATTAACCCATGCCCTCTCCCTTTCCCTATAACCCCTCTGCCTTATCTAGAGTTCATCTATTCCTCCCATGCTCTCCCTCCCTACCCCACTATGAATCAGTCTCCTTACATAAAAGAAAACATTTGGCATTTGTTTTTTGGGGAATGGCTAACTTCAATTAGCATCATCTTCTCTAACTCCTACAAAGGGCAAACACTCTTAAACACCATCCAGATCAAGAAGGGGAACATTGCCAGCCATCCCAAAACCCATCCATCTGTCCCTACCAAAACCAAACTTCATTTCTCTTCAAATGTAATGACTTTCCTGAATTTTGTGGTATTTGACACCTTCCTAATTTAGAGTATTATCACCCACATGTGCATCTCTCAGGACTACAGTTTAGTTTCCCTACTTTGTAATTTTTGTATCTTTTTCAATCCTTATAACTAGTTTAAGTAAATATGTTTACTGCTCAGCAGAAATCCTGAGTAAATTAATCTGTATTTATTTTGATTGTCTAAAGCCCATTCTCTTGCAAATTTCTCAGGAAGTTCTCATGGTAACAGCATTCCCTGACTCCTTACATGTTGACAGCAGTTTAAGGTCTGTCTTTATACTTGAATTCGGACTTGGCTAAATATAGAACTCTTGACTCACAGGGTCTTATGTCAGTATGGTTTATTGGTAATCTAATTTTATTTTCCTTTTGAGTAAATTGACATTTTTACCTGGATGATGAATAGACTTTTTTTTCTTTAAATTGTGTTTATCTTACAGACTATGTCTTTTTGATTGCTCTTAGGCAATTTATTTGTGCAGTTTCATTTTTTTTTTAATTTCAAGAATCTTTTCTTGAATTGTAGTTCAGCATTTGTCCTCTTTTTAGCGATTATTCTGTTCTTTTCAGAACCCTTACTATGAATATATTAAGTCATCTCCTTTTCCTGTCCTCTTGTTACTCTTTCTTAGATCCATTTTATCTCTTTTTTGTTTTTGATATTTAAAATTTTCTCTTTTTTATCACATGGTTAAAAAGGCATTTGTACTAAAAAATCATAGGCTGGAGACCTGACTTTGGAGGTCGCAGTATCCCAGATTTTGCCATCTACCACCTTGAGAGGCCAATCAGACAGACAAAAGTGGTGGTGAAGAAAGAGAGAAATGTATTTAGTGTGGCCACAATGGGAAGAAACAGGAGAAGTAGCATTTTAAGCCCTGTCTTTGGAGTCCTGACAAAAGCTTCAGGATTGCATTGGGGAAGGAGAAAAGTAGGGGGCAAGAAATATGCAGAGTCCAGGAGTCGTGGTCACACTGTAGTCTGATTGATCATTATCTGAGGTCTGATTCTATGAGAACTTGTTGGCACCCAGGAAATTATCATTGCTTGAGGATGTTTCCTGTAATGAAATGAGTGCTCCCACTCTGTGTTCGTCAGCTTTTCATCCCTGTGACCAAAACACCCGTTCAAAATAACTTAGAGGAGAAACAATTCATTTTAGCTCACATTGTCAGAGGTTCAATTCATGGTGGACTAACTCCTTAGCTCTGGGCCCAAGATGAGCCAGAACATCATGAAGGAAGGGTGGGATGGAAGAAAGCTGTTTCACTGGCCAGGAAGTAGAGTCAGGCTGCTGAGAAGCAGCTGCTGGGAAAAACAAGCCTACCAGGGCACATCTGCCGGGACCCAACTTCTCCAGCCATGCCCTACTTGCCTACAGTTACCACACAGTCAATCCTTTTATACTAGGATGGACTGATTAGGTTACAGCTCTCACAACCCAATCATTTTTACCTCCAAACATTCTTGCATTAACCCAGGAATGTTTATAGGACAGCTTACATCCAAACCATAACAAGTTTAGGAGGGGGAGAGAGCAGCCTTGTTTCCCATCATAGGGTGTAAGCCCAGAGGGCTTGCTATTCCCAAAATTTGAGATAAACTGGGAAGTATCTAGAAGAAGAACAAGTTAGAAAGGCAAAAATGGAGTTACTTGGGACAACATCTGGGTCCTCCTTCAGCCTTACCTATAATGCTTATTTGATCATACATTCCTACTTGTTTAGTCTTTGTTTAATGATTATTTGTCTTCTTTCCTGACTTTATCACCCTAATTTTAAGTCTTTGACTCTGATGTATGTTATTCTTAATATACTGTAACATTTCATTAAGGACTTTTGAATTCATTAGAAGTCGTGATAAGTAGAAAACAGAAATTGAAAAAATAAAATATTTACCATCTTCTGAGGTGTGTGGCCTTGTGACATATACGTCAGTAAATATGCTATTTTGTTACTTGTTTGTTTTATTCTTAAAATATTTTTATTTTAAGGCTTTATTACATTTGGTTCTTAATTTTACATGAAATTAGTTTTCTTTTGTTTTTTTTTTACTATTAAAGGGAGATATGATTCAGAAACTTTTTTAAAACCTATGATTTTAAGCTCTTTTTCAAAACTACAGCTGATAACTTTCTGAGACCTGATTTCCTCTCCTTCGTGTTTATCTGGACCTTCTTTTTGTTTCATCTTTATTGACAATGCATTGCTCAATTTGGAGGGGTTCCCCCTCCTCAGAAAAAAAGACTTGCTATGAAAAAGAGGTTTGTCTGGTTCGTTTCTAGAATTCACAAGGCCCAGATTACACTGATCCCTAACCCTGGACCTCCCATACTCAGCTTTACTGGAATGTAGAAATCCTCCTCACCCCACCTCAATGCATTTACTTACCATCCTCAAATTGTTCTACTGAACTTACTAATGAATATCTGTGAGTGAGATGAGAATGTTTTAGATATATCATGTACCCCAGTGCTTCCTTCTGTTTCTTCTTGCATCATTGCTGATCTCACTTAGGTCTTGTGACTTTGGAAGGTTTATCTCTATCCACTTTAATTTTGGGTTTATGGGAGTATCTTGTCACCTAATTTTGGTTTAGATATTGTTCATGAGTTTTACATTTTTCATTCTAAATATTCTGCAGGAGGAATTCAGAGAGATGTAAAAAAAAAGTATATCACTCTCATAACTCCAGAATCCTTCTTCTTTTCATCAAATCTTTATTTCATGGAGATTTCAACATTCATTTAATGGGTTGAATCAAGCAACACTAAACATCAGAAACGTTATTTTTGTGTTTGTACCTTTTATTTGAGGATACTAACTCTCAACCTAAAATTGTATAAAGCTGTTATTTTTCTGATATGAATCAATCTAAAATATTATCTCTAATATAAGTAGAACTGGAACCTTTTAAAACAGGACTCTAGAAATTTTGCCATGTACTGATATAAAAACAACAACAACAACAAAAATCTAAAATACTTCCTTAGAATGAAGACAATAACAATTATTGATATAAGAAATTATCTGTGACTTCCATATACTCAAAATATATCATTTACTAAGATTATAGTTTATAAACAATCAGTAAAATAATGTAAAATAATGCAATTTACAATTATAGCATGCATGACTTCAATCAACACTTTTTGGCAGTGGGTTAAATACTACCAGATAAAGAAAATGTTTGAACCCAATTCCCCTAAAGTAATGAGTTGTTTTGTAAGATTTTATAGCACAACAAAGGAAACAGAAATTTGAATAGAAGCCAAGAATAGTCATAGAACAAACTCTGACCATACTTTATTGCACTTGTCTCATTTGCTTTCATAGGCAGTGGGCCTTCCTACTTTCTATTTCTCCTGCGGAGGTAAATCTACTCCATCTTCAGAACGCCATTTATTCTTTATTTCTTCACTCATATAACACTTAGTTCTTTAGCTTGGGAATATAAATTACATCAAATTGTCTTCCAAGTAGATTTCCAAGTAATTTCTGGATATTGCGATCACTGTGTCTCTTCTATTTATTTCTGGATCCCCAGTTTCTAGCTCATTGTAGGTGTATAATAATTGATAATGGAAAAAAATAGATACCTGGAGCTCTGGTGAATGACTGACTATATCTGGAAGTTCAGATGCGAATGTTAAAAATATAATCTGCAATATAATATTTCTTTCCACATGTAGCTTTAAAATTATTTTTTAAACTTTAGCCAGAGAATCATTATCCATTTTGAAATTTTAAAATAGCATATGGGCATTCTATTTTGGATCCAATGGAATAGCAATGTTCAAAATAAGGAATCTTGCAAAATTTGATAAGAGTTTGCAGTAGGTTCATTGGAGGTTGTGTTTGCTGGTAATAATAAATCCAGGTTTGCACAGATAGAGCATCTTGTCACATAAAATTTGTTACAAAAAAGTTTACAAATTAATTCAACATGATTTTCCAAGTGCAAACTATAAGCAAAAGACTGTAAAAAGATATAAAGAACAAATCCAGTAAAAACAATATTAAAATATTCCAGAAGCACTAAAGAATTCAAATTTGTCCCAAAACATTATTGATATTATGAATATCTATGACCAGACATCTGTGTTTGGGTAAATCTAGTAGATTAGCATTCAAGACAACCCAACAACATATTCTCTCAAAGTCAATAAAGTACAAGAGGTTTTAATAGAATTCTTGAAGAAATAAATGCCACTAAAAAACCATAAGCAAATGTTTTAATAAAATGTTTGGAATGACAAGAACCACTTAGGCATCTTTAGTTAAAGCAGGAATACTTACAAATAAAACATGCAATTACCACATTAGCACAATAGCAACCAAGTCTATACCACTGGATTATAATTTCATATTGAGTTTTTTCTTCAGTTTTAAAACTGCTCTAATAATGGCAATTCTCAGTCATCTTCTTGGGATCTTGCTTTACCTAGAACAACATCCCTATGATTAATAAAAAAGAGTGGAGGTGGACTGAAGCAAAACCATCATCACTTTTGTAAAGAAAGTCTGAATAGTCATTTTCTGCTGATATTGTCAACAGCATTGTCAACTTAGTCAAAAGATATTATACATTTTATAATTTGATGAAGTTATGTTTTTGATCTCTTTAAATCCTTTGCTTACATGTTGGTAATTCTAAAAATGCCAATGTTGACAACAGTCTGGAGCTGTGTTTTATGTGGCCTATAGAATTACATGAACCTCATAGAGAACATGTATTTTTTGGCTACAGTCACTGCAATATAATGGATTCCCTGACTCCTACTTAAAATGGGTTGCAACTGGCTTTATATACACCTCTTTCCCTCCACTTAGTCTCATTATAGTTTATGGCCACATATGGATGGCCATTTGATCTTCGGTGAAACATATACTAAGTTATCCTTTCTAATTTTAAATGAGAAAAGCAGAACAAAACAGCCAGTTTCATTCTCAGACCTGGATAACAGGGAAGAAGTCCTACTTTTGCTCATTAAGAAAAATTGTTCCATATGTGGGAGGACATTTTAGGTTGTGTCCCTGGAAGAAAAAGGAGGAAGGTGTCAACTTGACTGTTTTATCTTTTCCCACCCTCCTGTGGTCATCCTTTACCTACCCTTACCCTTTACCCTAGGAGAATGAAGGCTCAGAAAAGTCACCCTGTGCCCCTTCTTATGCTCATTCTGTCAATATTTATTGGTCCCCTGTTTTAGCATAGGGACTGGATTAGGTAACAGGAGAAGAGCAAAACTTGGTTTTGCACTTAGTGAATTTAAAACCCAGAAAACAAAGCAGAATTATGTTATTATACATCAAAATATAATCAGAGTGATAACTCTTTTACAATTGAAACTATTGTCACAAAACACCAAACAACTTCAATTCCAATGAATGAGTCAAATAAACATACATGAAGAATCCCAAGAAGTGAGAGGTAAATGTTAAGTAAACAGGAAATGAAAAAAGGCAGAAAGTTCTAAAGAGCATCTCTTATGTTTCAAACATAGACCTTGTCTATTTGCTGTAGCAGCCCTTTGAAGTTTGTAACTATTTTACTATACAAATATATAAACTGAAGTTCAGAAATTATAAATTGTCTAAGACAATTTGAAGCTAGTCCAGGTTAAATTTTAAAACTGAGTTTCTAGAATCTAGACTATGAAGCAGTTGGCACTTAAGCTGTGCTTTGACTAGTGGGTCTAGGTAGATAGGAAATTAAGAAAAGAAAAGGCAGCAAAGCTTAAGGCAAGCAGTGAAATGAGATCAACAGGATCAGAACAGAAAACTCAACTATGACAGTAGTTGACAAGCCTAGAACTTGCACTGGATGTTTGAATTCTGGAGAATCAATACGAACTCTGACAGGAAAAGGCAGAGTGAACATGCAGGGCTAAGGAGATTTGCCAGGTTGTAGGATATAGGTGGAATACTAGGCAAAGGGACCTGCCCCTGGGTGACATGCACCAAAACCAAGAGGAACATGTGTCCATCTGTGAATGAAATTTTGTTTTTTGTTTTTGTTTTTGTTTAGTTCTGGGGATTGAACTCAGGGGTTCTCAACCACTGAGCCACATCCCCAACACTGTTTTGTATTTATTTAGAGATGAGGTCTCCCTGAGTTGTTCAGTGCCATGCTTTTTACTGAGGCTGGCTTTGAACTTGAGATTCTCCTATCTCAGCTTCTGGAGCTGCTAGGATTATAGGCATGCACCACTGCGCTTGGCCTGAATAAAGAATTTATATATATATATATATATATATATATATATATATATATATATATATGACAGTGGAATGTATTACAATTCTTATTATACATATAAAGCACAATTTCTCATATCTCTGGTGAATAAATAATTTTTTAAAGCACCAAAAAGTCATTTAAATTACGTGAATCAAATTTCCTATGATAGGATGTTCTTGATTTCTGTCTTCTGTAACTCTGCAAAAAGTATAAGAATAGAAATGGATTTCCCCAACCTGATGGTGTGTTTTTACAGAGTCAGTCTCAGTAAATGGACCACTCTCTATCTGGTTCCTCAAATTGAAAACCTAAGCATCATTCTGGACTCCATTTCCCTCTCATCCTACCTCCAATTTGTAAAAGAACCTGATTAATTCTAACTTCAAAATTCAAACCTGGCCATTCTTTCCTATGATGGCTTCTACTCTAGTCTTGGTCACCATTATCTCTTTTTTGGCAGCTTTTTCCCAGTACCATCTACTTACCCCTCAACAACAAAGCAGCTCTGTAAAACAGCTACTCAGTATAATTTTCACAGTGGAGAAACTCGGAGTCTTCCATCACAAATTCTTAGCCTAGTCTACCAGCCCTTCAGGATCTGGCTTCCCCCGTGCTTCTGATGAATTTCCCCCTCCTGATTCCCTGGCAGCTCTGCTGCAGCCACACTCTCCTTGTTCTCCCATAGACATGCCAGGCACTTTCCAAATTCAGCTCCTTTTCACTTAGGGTCCCTCCACCTAACATACAGCTCCCAGGATTTCACATTTCTCCGTCTCTTAATATATTTGGGTTTCTGCATTAAAAAAATGTCAATTATTCACCATGTACTTACCAAAGCATCATCTCTGCAACCCCCTATAACCACATCTTCTCTTTACCTTTGCTTAATTTCTTTTTTAAAATTTTTATTTATTATTATTTTTTAGTCATACATGACAGTAGAATGCATTTTGATATATAATACATACATGGAATATACATACATTAATCATATTGTTTATTCTATTCTGCTGTCCTTCCTATCCTCCCTACTCCTCCTCTCCTCTCCCATCATTTCTCTCTATCCAATCTAGTGTGACACACTTTTTTTTTTCTTTTTCTCATTACAACATCATATATGTATTCTGTATAACAATGAGGTTCTCCTTCCATCTTCTGTGCAACACCCCTTCTTCCTCTTTTTCCCTCCCACCTCTCTTCCCTATTTAGTGGTAATCTTCTTCTCATGCTCTTCCTCCCTATCCTATTTTGAGTCACCCCCCCTTATATCAGAGAAGACACCCGGCATTTGTTTTTTAGGGATTGGCTAACTTCACTTAGCATAATCTGCTCTAATGCCATCCATTTTGGCTTACTTTCTTTATAGTGCTTATCTCTAAAATTTTGTAATTATATATTTGTCTTTTTTCTTCCTTAAGGTGCCTCTCTCTCTCTCTCTCTCTCTCTCTCTCTCTCTCTCTCTCTCGTAGTACTGTGGATTAAACCCAGGAGTGTTCTCATACTGGGTTACATCCCAATCCTTCTTTATTTTTTTATTCTGAGACAGGGTCTTTCCAAGTTACCCAGGCTTACCTTGAACTTGTGATCCTCAAGTCACTGAGATTACAGGTGTGCAGGATTGTACCTGCCTTGTGCTATCGCTAATGCAGAATCCATGCCAGGAATAGCATAGCTGTTAAATATATTTATTCAAAAATGATTTGATGACTACAAACATAAGTTAATAAGTAGACATTATACAGAAATAAAATGGCATATGTATGTAGCAACTCTTTTAAAGCTATCTTTTAAAACACAGCTTCCTCCCAAGTACCCATTGTCTCAATCTTCAAAGAGAAACACCTTGCAAAGTCTGAACAATGATTTACTTCTCTTACCACAAAATTGCAAGTAACCCTTGGTTATTTTTATAATTTCCTAGTTTTTATACTTTTAAGACTATGCATTTTTTTCTTAATTTGTGACTATTCTGTGACATTTAGTACATTCACAATTTTATGAAACATTACCTCAATTTAGTTTTAATACGTTATCAATAATGTTACATTTTAAAGAACTTATTGTCCAATTTGGCATGGTAGGAAGCAAACTGATTACATTGCAAATATTAAATAAAGAGATGGCATTGAGTTTTTATCTAATCATATTTATATAAGACATTATATAGTGTCACCAAACAGCAGGTTAAAGAAAAGCAGATATTTTTAAAAGTAATCCACCTGATAAATAAAAATAAATTATCAGTTTGTTACTTCATAATTTGGAACCTGCATTAATTAGTGAATATAGCCATTGAGCATAAATGTGTACAAACATCACAAAAAGGAATACAGACATTACAACTTTTAGAATCCAACTGCCAATTCTTCAGGAACACAGAAGACAGGAAAAACGGTCAAATATCACCTTGGGTGTGCAGCCAGCAAAGTCCAGACAGGGGCACTCTATAGGGTCAAATTCCCTTTGATCTTCAAACAATAAATTGGAAGAACAGCTTGCAAGGAAAAGTTGTAGATTAAGGGATTTAAAATGTATAACAGTTGTTTTCTGAGCATGCTTAAGCTGTGTTGAGAGATGCACATATTGGAGATAAAAAAGTGCAAAGAAATTGCAACAATAGAAGTCACAGCTGTGGTTACCTTGGAGAAGAGAGAAGGAATTGTAACTGGGTCAGGGTGTCTGTAAGAGCTTGGTGCTGGGACAGCTGAATATCCACATGCAAGAGAACAAAGCTGGACTCTGCTTCATATCATCTACAAAAATTAACTCAAAATGAATCCATAACAGAAATATAAGACTTAAAATCATAAAAATCTTAGAGGAAAATCTCCATGACACCAAATAGGCAATGAATTCACAGATACAACATCAAAAACAAAAGCAACAACAAGAATAGAAAAATTGAGTTTCATCACATTTTAAAGCTTTGGGGCATCAAAGGATATTAGTAAAAAAAAATAAAAATCGCCCACAGAAGAGGTGAAAATATTCACAAATCACATGTATGATAGGATTCAATATCCAGCCTATATAAAGAACTCTTACAACTAAATAAAAAGTTCAATTAAAAAATGAGCAAAGGGCTGGGCATGTTTGCACATACCTATAATCCCAGGTGAGACAAGAGGATCACAAGTTTGAGGCCAGCCTGGGCAACTCGGTGACACCTTGTTTTAAAATAGGAAATGAAAAGGGCTAGGGATGTAGCTCAGTGTCAAAGTGCCCCAAGACTCAATCCCCAGTACCAAAATAAATGCAAAGACTTGAATAAACAGCTCTACAAAAGGCCTAGAAGTACATGAAAAGATATTCACCATGTTTACTCATCAGGAAAAAGCAAATGAAAACCACAATGAGATGCAATTTCACACCCATTAGAACGATTATAATAAGTTTTTATCCTCTGATTCTGGGGATTGAAACTAAGAGTGCTTTACTACTGAGCTACATCCCAGTTCTATTTGTTTATTCATTCATTCATTCACTCATTCATTCATTTTTTTAAATAGAGAGAGAGGAGGGAGAAAGAGAAAGAATTTTTTTAATATTTATTATTTAGTTTTTGGCAGACACAACATATTTGTTTGTATATGGTGCTGAGGATCGATCCCAGGCCGCACACATGCCAGGCGAGCACTTGAGCCACATCCCCAGCCCTCATTCATTCATTTTTAACTTTGAGATGGTGTTTCACTAAGTGACTAAGTATCTCACTAAGTGGCTGAGGCTGATGTCAAACTCTCCATCCTCCTGCCTTAGCCTCACAAGTTACTGGGATTTCAGGTGGGTACCACCATGCCTGACAATAATTTTTTTTTAAATAAAGAGAATAAACAGTATAGGTGAAGATGTAGATAAAATGAGACTCTCACACATTGCTATTTGGAATATAAAAATGATACGAATGCTATGAAGAACAATTTGGCAGTTCCTCAAACTGTTAAGCACTGAATTATGATATGACCTCAGAATTCTGTTCTTATATACATATCCAAAAAATTGAAAACTCAAATAAGTATTTGCATATACATGATCTGTGCTCCATTAGCACTATTTAAAATAACTAGAAAGGAGAAGCAGCCCAAATATCCATCAGTAAGTGTATGGATAAACAAATTGTAATTATCTGTACAATAATGTATTAAGTCATAAACAGAAATTATATGCTAATACATTGTACAATTTGAGAAATCTGGAAAATATGCTAAGTGAAAGAAGTCAGACATATCACATACTATATTATTCCATATATATTAAGTATTAAAAATAAGTATAAACTGAAAAAGCAGATTAATGGCTGCCAAGGACTTTGGCAAGTGCAAGACAAAATTGATACAAACAATGTGGCTTACACAACTGGGAAGCTAAGCTTTCACACAGATTATCCAACCCTCCACCATCCACCTGGGGTAAGGTGAGCTTCAACATTATCCACAAAGAAGGCCAAGGACCAAATCCTCCTATATTTTGAGTGTATAAGATTACATATTTCACCAGCTAATTTGTCATATGTATTTTTTCTTCAAACACAATCCAAACACAACATTTATGTGCCTGAGTTCTGAATATCAGAATTGCTGAGGGATAAGACATTTTCATGAATCGTTTAAAAAAATATTTATTTGTTCTTCCTGGAAATAATTATTGGCACTTTTTGCTTTGCCATGACAGATTTTTTTTTTAAGAGAGTAGTATAACCTGGTGTCTTTTTGCATATATATCCCCAGTAAGAGAGTTTAAAAAAGAAAATGAAATCAGGGAACACAAGATGGTGTTCTTCCACAGTGTGACATGGCTGTCATTTTTATCAGTTATTGCTACATGAAAACCCACACCCTAACTTAATGGCTAAAAAGAGCACCCACATACTTAGCCAATTTTTGCTATTCAGGCTGTGTTCTGCTGAGAAGTTCTTATTTGCAGATTAACTCAGCTGATGAGTTGGCTAAGGGCTGGTGACTTCATCTAGGATGGCTTGTCTGCTCCACTTGGTCTACTATCCTCCACAAGCTAGCCCAGGCTTCTGCCCATGGCAACTGACACAATGTTCAGAGAAAGAGCCAAAGTATGCAAGGCTTCCTGAGGCCTGGGCTATTATTTGTGCAGTGTTTCTTCTGCTGTGTGTTGTTGGTCTAAGAAAACCACAAATCTTGCCCAGATTCAAGAAATGAGGAAGTAGTCAACTCAAGGAAGGAGCTGTGAACATGCATAATAATGGGATTCAAAGATAAGGAACAGAATACTCATGATATTTTTGGAAACCATCTCTTATCTCACTAATAAAATTCCCTCTCAAAGAAGGAGGTGCTCAATGTAGATCCACAAAGGCCCCAGAGGAATTTCTGAGCAGACACTCTTCCTTTACATCTTCACAAAATTATCATTTTAATAAACCAAATACATTTTTACAAAATCACCATTTACTAAGTTAAAAAGCAAATGGTCAGGACAATATGTTTTTATAAAAAAATATATATGTTCTTTGCCTACTTTTAAAGCGAACTGGACTAAATGAAATAACCATACAGAAATCTGTGTCTTCAAAGATAAATGAAAATCTGGACAATTCTCAAGTTAATAAAGGAGAAATGGGCCAAAACCAAAATTAATCCCTTTTTTTCATCATCTTGACTGAACATATTTTCTCTGTGCCCTGGTTGCTACCCATTGTTCTTGCCAATATTAGCTAAGCGAGTATAGAATTTAACCACATGTTTTAAATTATTTTGTATATTGGAAAAAATAAATCCACATGATTTCATTGAACTAAATGATGACAGAAAAATGACTCCTATAGTCACCTTTTTGAGTGGGAGTTGATGGAGGAGACACAACAATGTGATTTATTCAAAATATGGTTCTGAGTTATTTTTCTGAAACCCTGTTATTAAAAGCCAAACTAATCAGCTCAACTCACCTTTCAGAGATTAGTTAGAGAGGTTGGATAGAATAAAACTTGAAGAATGAGACGAGAAAACTAAAGATTCTATTTCAAATTTTTAAATTACCTTCTGTATTTTATGACTTCACATTTTGTTTCTGGGTTAAAATAGAAAGCCTAAGAAAAATTGATTAAATTATGTCATAAATTTTCCTGAAGTACAATGGAATTTTTGACATTTTCATAGAAACTTATGCTTTACAAAGCATTTTGACTTATCTTTCTTTATATGATCACTCTTAATATTCCTTTAAGGTTAACATGATTGTGACTTTTATGTAAAATGGGGAAATGAAGTACAAGGGTAAAAACTTTTATAGGGTGATTCATGGGGAATTTGAACTTGAACCTAGATTTCCATCTAGTTTATCATCATATCATAAAGCTCCTGAGTTGGAATTTCTAATTATCATAATTGTATAATGTGATATAATGTAATGTGATAGATTATTTGTATATATTGTTACACTTTACAAACTCTTCAAAGACAAGGACTGAATCATACCTTTCTCTATCTCAAAACTTCATACATCATTTTGCACATAATATAGACATAACAGATACTCTATATATAAGCAAAGTGCAACAAAGGTCTAACATTACATAAATGACTTGATAGATTTTTACTATAATTTTACTATAATTACAATACTAGGCATTAAACCCAAGGATGCTCTATCACAGTGCTGTTTTTCCAACTATTATTTTATTTTTTGAATAGAGCCTGAGTTGCCCAGGCTCTGCTCAAACTTGTGATTCTGAAAAAATAAAAAATATGGATACCTGCTTATACTATTGTTCAAACTTCCATTTTGAATGCTTATTTTTTTTCTTTTTTATTTGAGCTTTTCCATAACAATTAGAAAAGAAATTAGAAAAGATGATTAAATGATTTATAGTAAAATGTTTATCAAATAAAAGTTTATTAAAATGTCATTTTGATTACAGATGAAATGACTTGGATAATTAGTCTCCTCTTGATCATGCAGTTTGATGGATTTGGATCCAATGGGGTGGGGATAAGAAGACACATCTTTAATGAAACACAGATATTACTTTGCTCACTATTTTTCTCTGGGCCAAAAGTCACATGCTGCCATAAAGAAACACTTTAAAAGAAAATATTTTCTAATTCTGAATGACTCTCATGAAATAAAATTTGGTTTTCTACAAATTTGAAATGGTGAGGGTATCAGGTTCCATCATCATTTTCTTGTCATAAGATTGTATTAAAAATTTAACTACATGAAAGAAGATGTTAGTTGGCCTTGCGTTGTGTAAAAACATCAGCTAACCTTTTAAAAAACTGATATTGGAAATATTCTGTGAGTTCATTTATGATGAAATTGAAAAGAATCTCAAGAACCCTCTAATTCTCTCCAAAATAAAATTATGCTATCATTTTGCCATTGAGAGTTTGAATGGACTTTTCCATTTCCTTTTCTTTTTCATCATACTGCATTGTCCCTCATGGCCCTTGTGAGATGATTTTCTTAAGCAACTTAATCAGCTTATGCATGTATTTTTTTTAAAAAAAAAGAGAGTGAAAGAGAGAGAGAGAGGGAATTTTAATATATATATAGTTTTTGGCGGACACAACATCTTTGTTTGTATATGTTGCTGAGGATCGAACACAGGCTGCACACATGCCAGGCAAGCACACTACCAATTGAGCCACATTCCCAGCCCCATGCATGTATTTTTCAAGCATAAAAAATGGCATAAAGTTGGCTGTGGTGGCACACTCCTGTAATCCCAGTGGCTCAGGAGGCTGAGGCAGGAGGATCACTAGTTCAAAGCCAGCCTCAGGAACTTAGCAAGGCCCTAAGTAACCCAGCAAGACCTAGTCTCTAAATTATACACACACACACACACACACACACACACACACACAAAGGGCTGAGGATGTGGCTCAGTAGTATAGTTCCCTGGGGTTCATCCCCCAAGTACCAAAAAAAATGCCATCAATTTAAAGATTGAACCATTATTAATTTAGACCAGTTATCTTCCAACATCAATAAATAAGGATGGATATTTTAAATTGGAATATCACAGATATATATATATATATATATATATATATATATATATATATACACCACACAATACTGAATAACTAAGAGTATATTATAAAGGGATTTTTCTCTTTGTAAACAAAAGACTTGCTGTATACATGTTTTTAGGCAAATAGGCCAAAGTTTGAATACCAGCTTTTCCACATTTTAGCCAAATTCTTATTAGCTAGCCAGTTTTGACACCTCTATATCTCAGTCTCTCCATCTGAAAAATGAAGATAAAACTATCAAATTCTAGGATTCTTATGTGTAGTAATATATATGATTCAATTTCAATTTTAGAATAAATTATATATAAAATTATAAAAACTGGGGAAACTTGTATATTAGGTTTGGAAGAGAAGCAGTATTTATGTTCTAGATCAGCATTATCCAATAGTAGTCACTAGTCACAAGTGACTATTCACACTTTAAGTAAAATTAGACTAAATAAAATTCAAAATTCAATTCTTCAGTCACACTACATTTCAAGCACACAATATCCAGGTGAAGTTAGAGGTTGCTGTATTAGACAGTGAATAAGAATATTCCATTGTTGCAAATCTTCTGATGGGCATCATTATTTCAGGCCAGCTAGGGAACAAACCAAATTAAATGCTAAATTATTTTTTTAACTAATACTGGTATATCTCTCCATGAAGTCTGGGTATTTGATCATATTTGTCTCTTCCATTCTATAAGCACTCCATCAGACAATGTTTTTAATTTATTTCACTCAGTGAGAATGAGGATTTGCAATTCAATGCTATTAGTTTCTTTCAAAAGAAAACCAGTGTCTAAATTTAAATACCCAAAATCACCCATCCATGCTGACTTACCAAAAGGCAGAACAAAACCAATGAAAAGATCCACTCAAAAGTATCTTTAAATTTTTACTATGATTTAGTTTTCAAAATGAAATAATATTGAACATTTTCCCAAAAATCTTAATAAAATTTATTAGTACTTAATAGCATGGCTTTCTCATTCTCAGTGTTTTGGATGAATCTGTGCACATTTTTTTCCCAGTTGTCTAAAATACCCTACTCTATATACTGCCTTTTAGCTCAAAAACTCCCCTTTCTTCTTCAAAATTCAATTCAATTGGCCAACAGGATGGTAGAAAGGAAGGTTCTACACTCATATCCCCTAAAGCAACAATGATTTTCACAGCCACCAACAGAAAATGTATTTTTAGAAAGAATTTTGAGAATCTGGCAGGAAGTGAAAAAATCCTAGTGACACAAGACTAAAAATGCCTGTTTTGAGAAGGCAGATCTTTACTCAGGTAGCAGACCCAGAATCAGTCCTACCTCCTGTGGTATTAGATATAGCTCTGTTTGGCCTTCATCTTCCCACCAGGATCATGTGGGACCAAAGGTGAGTCATTCCCCTTCTTCCCATGCCCTAGGTAATAGGGCTGCCAAATTTGATTCCAGCTGAGGACCCTAAAATGAGTTGTGATCTATCTCTCTCTGCTCCCAGCCATATGGGAACATTCCTGCCTGCATAGAGACCCACGAGGAGACACATTTGTCCATGACCTTGGAAGCCAATTTGCCTAGATCCTGAAAGAGCCCTGCAAACTTCCAGCCCCTCTCAGCTGCAGGCTAGGGATCCACCATAAGACATGCCCATTTCATGCCCCTGGATTCTGCTTGCTGTCTCAATCAGATTGCAGATCCTAAAGCAACACTAGAAAACAGATCCCCGGATCCCAGCAAGAAGCACCATGTACCATGTACCTGGAAGTAGACTTATAGACTACAGTCTCAACTATAAGCACAGAAGTATCCTTCTGACTCTCTTCTGGTGTTGCCTCCCCAAAACCCACCTAATAACCTGGTGAGAGCCTTCCCTAGTACCTGATAGGAGACATAACTTTCTGTGAACCCAGCAGAGCAAATGTGCTGTCCAGAGAAGATTCAGAGACACAGTGAAAAAAAATATAAAATATCTTTACTATTACATCCATGAGTTGAGCTTATTAAACATCACATATGTTATTAAGTATGCCTATGTGCATACATGCATACACATAGACATACACACTCATGCACACTCAGAGTTGGCCCCCATACTGATGAGCTGCACAACTACATATTCAACAGATTAAACTATTACACTATTACCCACTATTTACACAGCATTACATTGTGTTAGGCATTATAAGTGTATGCATTTGTGTATGTTCTATCCAAATACCACACCATTACATGTAGAGGATTTAAGGGTCCTGAATCCAAATCACCAGCAGATACCAAGGAACAACTGTATATATTCAAAGTACTGGAAAGATACAATTATATTGTTGCCACAAATTTCCTCCAGAAAATAATTACATTTTATGTATGCACAAATATGCCACAATGAAACCCACAATCCTGGAAAAACAGTATGCAACAATAAAAAGTACATATCAAGAATTTTTCTAAAAAGTAGGCATGTGAGAATTATTATGTGATGCATCTCTTTCAATAAAGATCTTATGCAATTATTCCTAAATAGCATCAACTTAATTCTATAACATCCAAAAAAGATGTGCATAGGCATTGTTGTATACCTGAAAAGAATAATAATTCTGAGGCTACCAAAACCAAATCTTAGGCAGAAAAAAAATCTGTCCTAATTTATGCCTTCATCTTATCTCTGCTAAACCACTAGAGTCCATACAACTGATAGATCTCTATCAAGTTCTATACTCTTTCTTGCTGGCTGTGTGGTCTTGGGCAACATAGCTTTTCCAAGCCTAAACGTTATTTATAAGATAGGGTTAAGGCACTTCTATTTATCTCTAAGGATTGTTGTGAAGATTAAATATTATTTAAGAATCAGTATTGCTGGGTGTGGTGGCACATGCCTATAATCCCAATGGCTCTGGAGGCTGAGGCAGGAGGATCATGAGTTCAAAGCCAGCCTCAGCAAAAAGTTAGGCACTAAGTAACTCAGTGAGACCCTGTCTCTAAATAAAATACAAAATATGGCTGGGAATGTGGCTCAATAGGGGAGTACAGCTGAGTTCAATCCCAGGTAACCCTGTCCAAAAAAAAAAAAAAAAAGAAAGAAAAAATATTGTTTGAAAAGTTAACGCAATGTTAATATGATTAATATAAGCATCTAATATAAATATCTAATCTTAATATTTACTGAATTAGTATAAATACTTAATTTTTACAATCAATACATTATGATTAATGATTGATATATGGTACCTGTTACTGTAAGAAATTCCTAATTTACCTCCTTACTACTAATCTAACGACTGGCTAGTCTCACTGTGACAAAGTAATTTTTTTCCAAAATAAGAGTTTAGTCTTTCCTCTGGTCCTCTAAGGGTCAGCTTACTTATCATCTCTCCCACAAAGTCATACTACTTCTTTTCATAATGTGACAGATAATCCTTTTCTGTCTGTAAAATCCTCTGTTGCCCTTTGTATAATATTTATGTTATAGGTAATTGCCCTTACTTGATAGTGGTATACAAAATGAGAGACACTAGCACATACAAAATGCTTCCAATGTGAAAGGTAGTGTTCAGTATTTCTAATTACTTTTTCCAGTTACTCCTTAACAGGTTAAGAAATAGATGCTAAATGTCTTGATCAAGGACATTGGGTGAGTAAGGTAGGAAGTCACTACATAAGCCCAATCTTCATACTTCAAAGACCATATTTCAATTGCTATGTCTTGAACTTCTTTATATTCCCAGAACCTGCTACAGGATTTAATAAATATTTGAGGAAATAAATTAAAAAAATAAAAACACACACTTGACTACTTGATGTAGTCAAGTGTATGTATCATTATGTCAAAATAAACATCACTATTATATATAACTGTAATGCACTGAAAACAACTTTAAAACAGAAATTACTGCCAACATAATTGGGAAGAGGAGAAACACAGCTCCCCTCTTTTTCAGATAAAAGAATGATCCGTTAATAAACAATAACAAATAACAGAGAAATACAGAAAGGAAAAAAAAATCTACCTGTGCTCTCTGGAGACTAAACAAAACAGTGAATTTTTAAAGGTTATCAAAACTTGGGTGAAGAAACTAAAAGGAGTTTTCAATGTCTACTCCCATGGCCTGAGGACAAACTGCAGTCATGATGTAATAAAATGTATTAGGGTGGCTAATACTCTGAGAAAAGCCTTCCATCTTGGTCACCTGAGGAGCAGAGCAATGGAGTCTGGGAAATCCAGTCACCAGAAAGTGAGGGGCTAACCTCAGATGGTAGAAATCTAAAGAAGAAGGGTTCCAGATAATGGGTAAGAACTCTAAAATACATGTGCTGGATCCACTCAAAGGTTCCCATAAAACTAAAAAACCTAGTCTGAGATCTAAATTTTCACCACAGTTGAGATAGGCTTTCTAGTCTGAGTGTAGCCAAGTTAAGTGCCTGCTAATGAATATTCTTTAGAGAATTAAAACAGTATATAAAGTCCCAACATATAAACACACAATGTGCAGGACATAATCCAAAATTACTCAAAGAATGAGGAACCAAGAACATGTGAGCCATTCTTATAGGAAAAGACAAACATCAGATGTCAATCACCAAATGACCCCAACCTTGGGGTGATCAGAAAATGACTTTAAAGAAGCTGTTATAATGCTCTATAAGATGAGATAAAAAATGCTTTAATGAATCAGAAGAAAGGACAGACATCTCAGCAAAGAAACAAAATGGAAATGTATTTCACGTGTGAATTACGTGAAATGTAATTCATAGAAAAAGCTTAAAATCATAAATGGAAATATCAAAAGCAGTATTCAGTAAACTTAAAAATTAATCAATACATAAATTTTTTCCAATCTAAATAAGAGTGAAAAATAATGCAGAAAGCCTCAAGAACTACTGAGTAAAATCTTGAAATCTCTAGAATATTTTTTTAGTCCAGAAAAAAGAGACTTTAGAAGAAAAAACTATTTAAAGAAAGAACAGCTGAAAACATCCAAATATGGTAAAAGAAAAAACAGTGATTTCCACAGATTCAAGAACCTCAGGAAACACTAAACAATGTAAGTATGAAGAAAAACACATCTAGCATGACATAGTCAAACTGCTGAAACCAAACATAAAGAGAAAAAAAACTAAGGTCAACCAGAAAATAAGCATATAGTGGAAAAAAGAAGAAGGAACACAGCATAATTTGGCTGAAAAAAAGCTGTCATCCTCGAATTCTATGTCCTTTAAGAATGAAGGTGAAAAGGCTACTGTGGTGTAAAATAAACTAAGGGAATTCACAAACATATTGACACTAAAAGATAAGCTTGCTAAAAGGGCATTTTTTTTCAGACTGAATGGATTTAATTGCAGAGATAAACACAGACCTTTAAGAAAGAATGAAAAGTGCCACCAAAGAATAAACATTTGGTAAATTTTTAAAATGAATTTTAATGTTTTTAAAATACCCAAAAATACTTCATGCAAAAGCTGCAGTTACCAATGAGCAGAAAAGAGAGATCCTACTCCCTCTCTGTTTCAGGTATTTTTCCAAACTTCAGCAACATTCACTAGTTTCTCCTCTACAGTTCAAGTTCTCATCTAGTTCCAGTTACAATATAAGTTACTCTACAGGTCTATTCAGGTCTTTCTACTGCTATTTACACCTAGTATCTCAGCATCTCTTGTTGGTTCCCACAATCTTATTAGCATTTCCTACATCACTTCTTTATTAAAATACTTTCAGTTGAATTAGCTGGGTGTTATTTGCCATAATTTAAGTATTAGTCATTAAATATTTATAGTACATATCACACACACACACACACACACACACACACACTATACTTTGTCACTGCCATTAGGTATCTTATGCTCCAATTGGGCAGTGGAAGCCTCTTCAAGTCAGTTCCTGTATCTTTTTAGCACATTATAATGAGTTTTTTAGTTTTGCTGTCTCTGACAAATAATGTATTTTTGATTCACTGTTTTTTTTCTTTGAACTAATATTGAATTTGGCCATTTCTCCCAGGGGCTTGGATTTAACATAAGTAAAGAATCCTGGGGAAGGAACAGATTTTGTTAGGAGAGACTACATGAGCTCAGGTAAAAACCAACTCCTGAATCTCAAGAGCAAAAAGTAACAATGACTTATATTTGACAATGGCTACATATCTGACATCAGAATTCTTGTTAAATAGGGCTTACTTAAAATTCTATTAATAATTAAGCATGTATCTGGGTCTTTTTTAATATAAGGTTTCGAAAGGAAGTATGGTAGTTACTTTTACCCACACTCTTTGAGGATTTGTAATAAACTCACCCACTGCTTGGCAGAGGCTTCTTATGTTTCTTAAAATTAGAACAGTTGAGACTTAGTGACCCCAGACTACCCCTTGCAGCACTTTAATATATTGTCTTACAAATTTTTATACTATTTTTTACCTAAGAGGTTTCTTATTTTTAGGTTTTTTACTTCATATTATATCCTTTCTATTTACTTTTAATCCTTATAGAATACAATGTATGAGATAAACATAATTATTAAATTATGAGAAAAATAAAGGTCTTTAATTGCCAAAGAGATTCTTATCCTGTGAGGTAAATTTATGACTTATATGAAAACTATTTTGCTAATTTCTTTTAATGGATTTTTTAAATTTAAAATTCCCAAGTAACAAGGATATAAATATCATTAGTGGTGAGAAGAGAATGTGATAAATGACTTTTCAATATACCAGAAGAAGAATAGATGTTTTTTTGTCAAAAAATAACTTATCATAAATTTATCAACTTAAAATAACATCTATTTATTGGCTCACAATTCTGAAGGTCAGAAGTCCAAGATAACATGGCAACATTTTCTGCTCATGGTATCTTTCCAGTGAAATGAAGCTGTCAGTCAGGTTGAGTTCTTGTATGAAGGTTTAGGAGAAATTCCAAATCTGAACCTATCTTGTAAGCAGAATTGAATTCCTTGAAGTTGGAGAATGTACATTTTTCATTTCCCTGCTTACTGCACATTAGGGATGACTCAACTGTTGGAGGCTGCCCTCATGCAACCTGTCATGTATCCTCATGTGGTACATCCAACCTTCAAGCCAGCAATGGTACTTCAAATCAATTCTTGTGCTTTGAATTTATAAGTTCCTTCACTTTTGATCTGCACATGCATATTTGTAAAAAATGTATGATTCAGTCAGGTCCATCCCGACAATCTCTAACTTCAGGTCAGTTTGGAGCTTTAATTATATTTTCCAACCCCTTTTTGCATTGGAAGGTAATGATTTTAGCTCATGCTGCTATAGCAAAGTGTCTTAGATTGGGTGGCTTAAAAACAGCAGAAATGTATTTTTCATTGTTATGGAGCTAATGAATTTCAAGTCAAGGTACAAGAAGATTGGATGTCTAGGGAGATACTACTTTCCTCATTCATGACAACGCTTGTAACCTAATCAGCCTCCCCAAATGATACCAATGCTATCAAATAAAGGGTTAAGACTTCAACCTATGAATTTTGGGGCAACTAAAATGCACATGCCATAGTAATCACGAAAGTGACATTTCATCACATTCAGAAGTTCCTTTCACAGAAGAGGGAGATTATACAGGGGTGACTATCATTTGGGATGATCTTGGAATTCTTCCTCCTGTACAAGTGTTCTTAAAACTATGAAATAATCATTTTATTTTAAATAAAAACAGTATATACAATGTTTATGAAATTGTTATTTAGATTTGGGTAAATAACTTTCATGTAATAAAATATTGCCTTAAGAATAAAAATTCTTAAAAATGGTCCCAAATTTTAAGAAAAAATTGAGGTACTAAAAATGGATACTATAAAAGAAGACTGTTCTAAAACCAGAAGGGTATCCATGGAGATTGGCATATTGATGAGAAAAGCCATTCAAATCACAGTTGGAAGTCCATGCATTGATTGCCAAAATTAACAAAATAAGATTGGAGTCCATTAGCTTATTAATTAATCAAAGTCCATTGTGTTTCAAAAGATTAAAATTGAGCTGTTGTAATGCGAATTTCGAGAGTCCTTTCCCATGACAAGATTAGAAGACAAAGCTAAGGAAAATGTCTGGAATTCTGATTGGATCAAGAGGGGGTCTCTGAAAATAGTTTCAGGGTAAATTGAATGCTACCACCTGCATTTCTTTTACTATGACCTGATGGTGCTTGACAATGACAGGGTTAGCCTAGGACAGTACAAAAGGAAATTAAAAATATCAGTGTCACAGATTTGTGGCTTCAAGAGGCCAATCTAAGCCTTCAAGAATCATCAGTGTGAGACTGAGGTGCTGTTCTGGAAAATCTTAGGTCAAAATTGCATAGTGTAACATTATAAATACTCTTTGATTATTTATTTCCTTATTGCCTATGTACTCATTTCTTTCCCTCAAAAGTGGAAATAGCACACCTTTCGTTTTGGATGCCTTCCTGAGTGGCTGGAAATTTTAGCTCTGTGCTCAGTAACCACAAGAAGCAAATATCCTCATTAACCACTCAATCTGATTATTAACCTCTATAAACAAACACTGGTTGCAAAGTTGATTTCCCCCTAAGAAAGGGAAAAAGAAATAAATAATGACTTAGATTCTATTTGTAAACTAAAATGTTCAAGCTTCTGAATAAAACATGTCACAAACAATATAACTGTGTTTGTTAAAAACAAAACAAAACAAAAAACTTATTGGGAAGGCTTTCAAAAAGATCCAAGAATTGCTTTTGATGGACTTTGACATTCTTGAGATGACAATAAATTTCAGCCAGAACCTGAAGCAAAAATAAATAAATAAATAAACAACAGAAAGAAAGAAAATGTTGCCTGGAAACCTATTGAGTATAATCATAAAATGATAGATGCATCTACATGATTTTACATATAATAGAAACCAAGGACATTTAATGCTTATATTTCTATGGACTATGTGTCAGTACTCAGCTCAAGCTTCTACTCTTCAGGTAGCAATTTGAGTAAATGAAATATCCTCAGTATGTATTCCTCAATTTGTCTGGAAAATAAATACAGTACTGCTTACTCTGTGTTATTACCATCATGATAAACAGAGAATACAGATAAAACATTTAGAAAATACTCACCATCTAAGTCTGGATATTTATTATTATTGTTGTTCTTGTTCTTGCTGTTATCTAGTCTATCTTTGAAATCTCATGATATTTAACATCCATCCCAGGATGTAGAGATCTAGAAGCAATGTAAGACTAATATCCAAGTGCTGACTTCTAGGGCACCCAAAGTGAGCTGCACGTGAAGAATAAATAATAGTCCCAAGAAACCCTGACTGCAGGAAAAAAGAAGATATGAGAACAGTATCGCCTGAGGTAGACACAACTGGATGGCAATGACAAGCTCAGCTAGAAGAGTTGATAATTTTACAAATGTCAAATGCAGGAAGATGAGAACCTTGGAAACCTGTAGACTCTACAGCAGCTGGGAGTTTCTATACTTGTTTGGATTGTTCTCTACTGATACCAATAAGCATTTGTAGAAAAGACTGAGATATATCCTGAGATAGTTTAATTTTGGTGTAAACATGAAGTCAGGGATGACATGAGACTGTTCTCTTAATCTATCTTCTTTTGTTATTTAAAAAAAAAACATGTGGAACAGGAGGAAGAGTAAGTATCATTTATCTGTGGTGGTTAAAATTTATCAGAAACAGTCATCAGAAATACATCTGGTATACATATGTATTGGAATTATTTGAGGAGAAATTTTAAATAAATATGATTAATACATTGAAGGCTCTAATGAAGGAATGGAGCACATGCAAGATCAGATTGATCATTTTAGTAAAATTATGGAATTTAAAAGGGTTCAAATTGTAATAAGAAAAGCTGAAACCAGTTCAATTTAGCAAAGGTTACTTGAGCAAGGAAAATATTCTAAGAAGTTAAACATCTTAACACAGGTTATATTTATAGGAAGAGAAAAGAAAGTAACATACAGAGACAACATTTATAAAAACAATTAGCACTTTCCTTCTGTGGACATACTCTGGTAAGTTGATATCTGTGTTTGGTTGTAACTCAACTGCTGTGACTGCCCTGGCTATAAAGGTCACCTTTAAGATATATTGGAATTTGTTCTAATCCAAGGTGCAATTTTCCATGTATGCAGGTTGTTTGGGGCCAAAATTAGTAGTCAAATACAAATACTGGTTTAGGCTGAATTGCTTCAGGACAACAAGAAAGAGGAAAGCACATAACAGAAATTTAAAAAAAAATGTCCAACAGCTCAGTAGAGGACTCAATGTCACTGAGAAAAGAATCATTGAGCTTAAAGACAGGTCAAATTGAAATGCAGACAAAAATAAAAGAAAAAAAAATAGTACCATTTAATAGAGGTAGAACTACTTCAAACATTCTAATATATGCATAATTGAAATCCTCCATAGAGAAGAGAAGGATAATAACACAGAGGAAATAGTTGAACAAATAATGATAATTTTAAAGTTAATGGCAGACAATAAGAAGCTCAGAGGATATCACATAATTATGATAAAACTTAAAAAAATTAATTATCTCTAGGAATACTTAAACTTCTGGGAAAAAAGTATTGAGAGCAACAAGTGAGAGAGAAAAACATATACAGAGGAACAAAGATAAAAGTATGCATGGTTGGCATGTTATCAGCAATTATGTAAAGCAGAAGGCAGTAGAATAACACCTTTAACTACTGGAAGAAAACAAAAGAAAACAAACCTGTTACCCAATAATTTTATACCAACAAAAACATCTTTAAAAATGAAAGACATTCTCAACATAAAAAAACTCAGTGAATTAAAGTTTTATACTTAGTTTCTCAACTAGAAAGAAGAGTAAATATAAAACTATTCAGAAAGAAACCAAAAAGCCTTGAAATGGAATAAATTGCGATTTTAAGACAATTTAAAATTCTAAAACATAATTGCCGAATGCAAAAAGTAATATTAATACACTATGTATCTTAACATATGTAAAAGTGAAGCCATAAGGCAGGGTGGAGGAAGGGAATTTGTGAATGCTGCTGTGAAATTCTTTCAGAACACTTGAAGCAAGATACTACTATTTGAAGATAGACTCTAATTTAAGACATATATTGTAATCCTTAAAGAATAGATTTGTTTTTTAAAAAAAGGTAAATGAATGTATGTATGTAAACATTGCTCTAAAGAATGAATGGATAAGAATATTTGGCAGCTTTAAGTCTATCTATCAAATATTGGAAGCATAGCTGATGTCCTAAAAGAACTGATACACACACTGTGATACATCCACACAATGGAATATATGACATACTACTCAGCAACAAAAGGTTCAATTATTGTAATTGCTTTTGTTTCAAGCATTGAAATCCATTCCTTTCAAAAAGGCCCTAAATTTTACATATCTACAAAAAGAACAAATTATTTATACTGCCTTTTCTTTACTATATTTCATTCATCAAAAAATATAAATATTTTGGTCTTGACATTTTTTTTATTTTTCTGAACTTATTTTGATATGTGATTTTACAATGAGTATGATATTGCTTGTAAATGTTATATTTGAAGGGTATAAAGTCCTTGGATAAAACTCAAAGATGTTGTGGCTTGAAGAGGGAGGGATATTAGCCAAACATCAAACCTCCCTCAGTCAATCCTTTCCCAGTAACAATGGGCCTCGAGGGAAAAAGCTAATTTTCATCCCTTCCTGGGTTCATTCACCCCCTCCCAACCAAAAAGGGTTCTAAAGTTGGACTTTTACCCTTTCTCATTGTTGATGAGTCCTAGAAGGAGAAAAGCAAATAGTGAAGCTCTGGGTAACAACAGGTTACTTAAAGGTTACTTAAAACTACTTAAAGGTAGTTTTCACTTGACACACTTGCTGCTGAAGACACTGAGAAAGGAAGATGAAAGGCTGGGGATATACCTCAGCTGGTAGAGTACTTGCCTTTCATGCATAGGCTCTGGGTTCAATCCCCAGCACCATGGAGCTTGGGGGTGGGAGGAATGTGAGCTGAAAATACTGAGTTCTGAGCTTTTCCCAGTGACAGTGAGTGAAGGGCTTTTTACAACTTCTTTCCTGACTCTCCAAACCAACATGTCCTGCTTCAGTTTCAAATAATTAAGCTACACTCATTGTAAAGAAGAAAATTCTGACTCTTTCTATAACCAGTGCCCATTTTTTTGTGTGTGAAGAAAATAAGCATAAGAAAGAAAATAAGCCCTTTCTATACCTGATCCTTTTGGAGTCTGATTCCATCCTGATTATTGGTGTTTTGCTTACAATAATTATACCATGTTTTTCTTAAAATAATTATACATATAAATATATTTATTATGTTATACTACTTACATGTAGCAAATAACTAGAGCTTAATTTAGGGGGAAAGAGATTTTCTTTTATATTATTTATTTTATCTTTCATTGGTCCAATTCTTATTAATATGACTAACATAAGAAGACAATAGATACTATGGAATCATGATTTCACTAGTAGAAAAAATCTTCAATATTCCAAAAGAATTTTAAGACTTATGATTGCTTTAAGAATATGAATTTCTAAAAACCTTTAAGAGCATTTAAACTTACCAAACATAATTACTTTATTTATAAACAGGGAGACTTGAGCCCATGCAGATGGTGTCAGAGAATTACTATAGCCCAGGCCTTTTGATTCCTAAATCAAAAAAGCATTTTCCCCAGTTCCTCTTGCTTTCTTTCATAAAGTAAATTACCTGTACCTAGTGCACATGTGGATAAAAAGGTCTTAATTCAACAATCCCTAATTTCCTAGAGACATGGCAGTGAATTCCTTATGATGATGCATTTTCTTTAATATTGCTATTAAGACCAATTTTTGCATCAAGTACATATATTTTCTGAAAGAAATAACAAAGTAACTCTTAGAAAGAATACATAGTTTTCATCCTTTCACAGTCAAGTATCCATATTTCATAAAAAGCTAATCTCATGTTAACTATTATGTACTAACCCATGACTTTAAAAATAGCTAGAAATCACATCTTCCTTCTGCTTAAAGGCAGTTTAAAGGTAGTTTTCACTTGACACACTTGCTGCTGAAGACACTTCCAAGACTTCACATATGTTAATTAGAGCAATCAAGGCTCATAAAGCCTAGAATTTTGCAACTTTCCAGAGAGACTCTGGGAATACAATACCTTTCATTTCAGTGGACCTGTTAAATTCAATTATGCATCCCTCTTTCTGTTTTGGCAGTTGTCTCCTAGTGAACTCCTATAATCTGCAAAGTTAGAAAAATGCAAACCGAAAACTGAAAGATTCAAACTTTACTATTAACAAGAGAAACAAACTCTTACCATTATGAGCACTTCTATTGGCAAAAGTTTGAGGTTTTTATTTGTGAAAAGATAGTAATTTCTAGATTCAAAAGACAGACATTACCAGGATACAACATAGATATTATGGATGCAGCTGCACACATTTTAAAAAATCAAATTTTAAATCTACCTTTAATTTTCTGCATGGTAATATGCAAACTTTTATTATAATTACTTCATTTTTAATTGGAAAAAAAGAACACCTATAAGCTCCTTGCTTAGCACCTGAATGAATAGTCTGCATTTTAAGGAAAAAGTTTCCCTTTCCTGCCCTAGGGCATTTCTGAGAAAGGCTCACCACTCCCTCCTACCAGACCAATCCCTAACCATCCACATTAGGACCCTCCTGGATCTGATTTCAGAGCCTCCCTCATAAAAGTCCCAGAACCAAGTCTATTTTGCTTCTCTCCACCATAGAGAGATGCCTTTATTTGTTAGTTCTGACAAATAAATTCTTGTGTGTCTCTGTCTGGTCTCCATCTGTCATTTCTCTCTTACCTGTCTCTCATTCCTCACTTTCTCTTCCACACCCTTCAAGTGGTAAGACTGAGAGAGAAGTAGGACCATATAAAAAATTGAATTTTGACTCAAAAACTGCAGTCAATAGCCCATAAAACCAACTCTGAAAGCCAACCTACTATGTTATTTTTGTTGGAAGTCAAACTGCTATCCTGAGTAATAATCCAGAATTAAAATATAAATTTTGCAATTATTGGGCCCAGGTGGCCAAAACTTGATTAATAACTAACAGTTTCTCAATATTTTGTCCTAACTTATCATTTAAAACTGATGAGTGTGTATGAATGTGTGCATGTTTGTAACTGGTCCACTTTATGCTTTGAATATAGATTTATGTTTGATGAGCTACACTTTTGTTATTGATCATTATAGGATCTCTTTAGACTTTTTTTAAAATTTACTCTTTTATTTTTTTATTTGAGAACACTAAATAGATTTATAAAAGATATTTTCCAAAAATGTGCTTCTTAACAGTAAAAATGGCATTCATAAAGCAGAAAGTTGGGAGCAGGCAAAGATAATGGAAACTACACAAATTCAAATGTTCTAGGTTCCTATTCTAGGTGCCAACAAGCTTGATAAAATTACCCATGTTTTAAGCTTTGTCTTGACTATTTTGTATAATAACTACTATTGTCCTAGCTGATATTTATCTTTCAGTTTATTTCTCTATACAAATGTAATAGAATTGAGCTTATTAATATCAGGAAAATTTAACCACATTCTATTTTGTAAAGCATAGTATTTAACAAAGAAGATAATAGTCTCAGACTATGCAGGATTTTAGCCACATGCAATGACATTTTTGATAAAAGGCAACCTTCTTGACCTATATAAATCTCAATGGTCTCATCTATAAACAAGGATGAAAAAATATATATTTTATAAAATAAATAACAGTATTAAACAATCCTTACAATATACTCAGACTGGAATATGGCATACAGCATGCTGTTCTATAAATTCTATCTATTAAAACAATTTGTTAGATGAATGACTTTCTTTATAATTGGATGCCAAAATATGTCTATCAAATATTTCTCTTTTATGTTTTTTTTTTGGAACATGATCTCTTTTTTCAAAGCTGGGGAGAGGGAAAAGTTCTGGAAATTTAACCCAGAGATGCTGTACCAATGAGGTATATATCCAAGTACTTTTATTCTTTTTTTTTTTTTTTTTTTTTTGAGACAGGACCTCACTAAATTGCTTAGGGCCTCACTAAGTAGCTGAGACTACTCTTGAAATTGTGATCCTCTTAAGGCCTTCAGAGTAGCTGGGATTACAGTTATGAGTCATCCCACCCAGTTAGTACATGGTTTCTTTAAACATATATGCCATGATTCCTCCCTGAAACAAAACACTAGAATAAAGGGAGTCCAATTTCACTATGGCAGCAGTAAGAGTCCCTGTGCTAGGTAAAGGTGAAGTCACTTATCCCCATCTTCCTGAAGAGTTTCCACAGAACTCACTGAGTTCCTTAAATGTACAAACTTTCTGGGGCTTTTCACTTAAAGTATTTGTCTTATCCATTGGCCTTTTTCCTGTTGCTTGTTGTTATTTTGTTTGCCTGATTTCTTCAATAAGCTATATAAAAAGAGGAAATTTTGTCTTGTTTTCTGCCAAGAAGAATCTAGAATGTGTTAATAGGTTCTCAAAAAATACATTGAAAGACCATTCACCGGGAAATCTAGAATCTCTTAAATTCCACTTCTAAAATTAAAATATTAAATAGGAATAGAAAGTTAAGGCTAGAAAAGAGTAAATATGTCAGGAATATATTTTTTTTTCTTCATTTTATCTATAAAGTATTTATTGAAGCCAGTTCCAGTGAAAATATGATTCTTAGGTACAGAAACATGAAATGATACATGACATCACTTTCATTTAATATTATAAAACATCTATCTTGTAATAATAATCTGAAACAGCAATTGAAGTGACACAAAATATTATAAAATGGACTGATAGTTAAAAGATATTCAGATAAGTCTTTGATGTTCAGGAATTTAAATATCATGTCTTCTGCAACTAAAATGTTTTCCAAATAAAAACCTTACAGGGATAAGTGAACTGGAAAAGTTAGCACAATGGGATTCTCAAGATGCCTATTACAATTAATTATGATGACTACTGGCATTTTATTACTTTAATTATTTTTTCCTTTTCATATGCCATTAAACTCTTGCCATGAAACTCTAAATTCCATAAAAAGAGAGACCGTATTTTACCTATTCGACATCTCTTACAGTGTTTTGTAAGAAATGCTAACTAAATCAAATTTGTGTATAATGGATCTCAGAGTACATTTTGTATACTACCACCACTTAAAAATTCACTTTATCTTTCTTCAAAATCTTAATTATGTTGCTGAGACTCATAGATAGTTGCATAGTAAGTTTCATATAATATTATATTGAGACATCTGATCTAACTTAGACTCATTTGGATTTCTTTTCTGGAGAATCTGAGAGACAGTAAATTTGTTTTAAACTGCTAAGGATAAGTAGATTGCTATTTAGAAATATATATCTAATATAGGTATGCATCCAAATTATTTACCTGTTCATTTAATAATATACTAATTATACAAGTTTCCATGATAAAATACAAAATATAGGCAAAGGGTAACAATATAACATGTTGGAAGTATGAACCTGTTTATATCTCAAATGCTAATAGGCAAATAAGATATATGAACAGAGATGTAGTAACAAGGAAAAGATTGATATATCCTAAAAGACTTGCATTCAGGTACAGGAGAATGTTATGAGTTGAATAGTGTTCTCTCAACACCAAATAGATAATGTTGAATTCCTAATTCCCAATACTTCAGAATGTGACTTTATTTGGAAATAAAGTCATTGCAGATGTAATTAAGTAAGATGAGGTCATACTACAATAGCGTGAGCCCCTAATCAAATGTAATCAATGTCCTTATAGATAAGATGGTCATGTGATGACACTCACAAATAGTCAAAGCCATATTACAGCAAAGGTGTTGATGGACTTCCATAGCTTCAATCCAAGGAATGCTGGTGATGACGGAAAACCACCAACACCTAGGAAGAGAGGAAGAATTCCCTAAGGGTTTCAGAGAGTGAATGATCCTACCCACACCATGGTTTTGGACTCCCATTTCTAAAACTGTGAGATAATAAACTTACGTTTTTTGAATGACTCAGTGCGAAGTTATTGTTTGTAGCAGTTACAGGAACCTGAGATACAGGGCACTGGAGCCAGATTGCCTGGGTTCTAATCCTGAGTTCACTTATTAATGTCTGGAATGCTTGCCAAGTTTTTGAACCTCACCTACCCTATAGTACTTTGTTGCAATAACACTTGGAAAGTTAACAGTGGGGAATTTTTGTTTAAGTTTCCAGTATAAGAGTGATATTCCCACCATCTGTGAATCCAGTGTCCATTGATACAACACACTGCAAATCATAAATAATAATTTTAAAAATTGTGTCTGTACTGAACATAGACCAACTTTTATTCTTGTCATTATTTCTTAAGCAATAGCTTATGACAACTATTTATACAGTATTTACATTGTATTAGGTATTACAATTAGTCTCAAAATATTATGAAAGAGGATCTGTACAGGTTTATGCAAATACAATGTTATTTTACATAAGGGACTTGATCACTCACAGGTTTGGGGATCTGCAAGAGATGCATACCCACAGCAAGGGTGGTATTAAGCATTGATATGCATCTTTCTCCTTCATCTCCTTGGGCACATCTAGTCCAAGCATTTAGACTGTAGAGTCAGATTTGCCAGCCGAGCTTCAAAAGTTACAGTTTGTGTAATTTGGGGTATATAATGTCTCTTTCTTTTTTTGCTTTTGTTTTCATATCTGTAAAATGGACAAAATAAGATTTTACAATTCAAATTTTATCACAGGATTCAATAAGATCATATAAAGTGTTAACAGTAACAGTGCTTTGTGCGCTGTGATCACTCTATATATGTTAAATAGAATATTCACTTTGAAATCAAACACTAACATCAAATTTAGGTTTGGCTCTAGTTGAGAAGGAGAGAAGCCCCTCTTCTTCTGGTGTTTAAGGACAGTGGCCTAGATCACCACAGAGTTCATTTTTGTGGTGCATACCTTGCAGAGGAGTCTTGTGTGAATTAGATTTTTACCAGATGTTGGTTGCTCCTCTAGAATCCCCTTTCCTAGCAGCAGTGAAGTCTTCCAAATGCCTACTCAGGAATAAGGCAGGTGCACCCTGCTTTCTGATCCTGACCAGGACTTAACTCTCTGCTGCTGTGTGTATCCCAGCATGTCTCACTGGATAAGCAAGTCTTGCCTCTTAAGATTGGAAAAGGGACAAAAGCATACTGACACTCTTCAGGATGGTAAATGTGACATTCCATCAGCTGTGCAACTAGGCCAAATGAAAGAGGACCAAAAGGAGAGGGCAGACTAAAATACCTTACTTCCCAGGCAAAAGAAGTTGTGGCTTCAAAAGAAGGAGAGGAACTGAGAAGCTTTAGGAAAACAACAGTGACTGTCAGAAGCACCTTGCCTGAAGCATTTTGAAAGCGAGATGATTTTTGATCAAAGACAGCAAGGATGAAGTGAACCTGGAAGAGAGAAACACAAACTGCACTAGTCTCCACAAAGAGTGGCTGTTTCTGAAAACTGAAGCCTTTGTGTGAATGCCACATGCGAAGGATTAGAGTAGGAAGAAAGGTTTTACAGTCCAAGCTGAACTCTCCAATTACTGTCACAACAGGGAATATGTCCTGAGGAAAATATGATTGAAACTCTTTGACCATGATCTGGATGAAATAATTTAGGCTATACCCATTCAATGTATTATGGTATTTTTTATAAGATCAAATTTTAATAAAGTATAATTTGACATCGAAATGTCCCCTACACACACAAGAAAAGGGAAAGAGAATATATCAATAGCTTAACAGACAGTTTAAAACAGGAATATAGAATAAAGCGTACACACCTAGCTGGGTGATTGAATGAATGACAATTGATAAATCTGCAATGTAATGTCATTCTTTCTAATAGCATAATAAAATTCTATTAAATTAAACATTCAAAATTTTTTCTTTAATTCAGTTAAACTGCTAAAATTTTGCTTCAGTTATTGTTCTGAATTTTCTTGAAAGTGATTTTGTTGATGGTTTGGTAGTTACTATCTTCAGAGATTTCTATTTTTTGCCATTCTACCACTATCAGTCCATTTATTTTTTTTTCACATGTATAAATTTGTTAAGGTTACAGAATTTTAGCTGTCTCTAAACTAAAAGCAGGATATAGAGCTTATTTATCTTTTTTGAAAAGTATTTTTATTATCATATAACATACATGACAAAATGAGTATCCTTGAATAAATTTTCATAAAATGAAAGACCCAATGACTAGGATTCAGATTAAAAACCAACATTATCCCTCCCCATGAGCCTTCTCAGTTCTCCTTCTATACACTCTTCCAGGTTAGATAAACATCTAACACCACAGATAACGTTTTGACTTTTTGACTTTTTATACTTTATGAGTGTAATCATACTGCATCCTTTTGTGAATATCCTCCTCAGTTCAACATAATGTTTGTGAAGTTAATCTGGTATTGAGTGAAGTAATATAGAAGAACCCTGACCTACAATGGTTCAGCCTATTATATTTCTACTTTAAAATAGTGCAAAATATACAACAACTGTTTGGTTTTTCCTTTCTTATACATTATTTAACAAATTATATGAGATATTTAGCACTTTGTTGTGAAATAATTTTAGTGAGAGATGATTTTTCCCAACTGTAGGTTAATGTAAGCATTCTGAGCATGTGGAAGATAGGTTATTATAAGCCATGATTTGGGCATATAAAATGAATTTGCCACTTATGATATTTTCAATTCATGGAGGTTTTGGGGGGCTATAAACTGCCGCAGTCTGGCTGGGCACAAATAAGAGAGAATATTTTTTTAATATTTATTTTTTAGTTTTTGGCGGACACAACATCTTTGTTTGTATGTGGTGCTGAGGATCAAACCCGGGCCGCACGCATGCCAGACAAGCGTGCTACCGCTTGAGCCACATCCCCAGCCCCTGAGTTTAAAGTTTTTGATTGAGTTCTTTGGATAACAATATCTTAACAACCTGTTGGGAGAATTCTTTATTGACAACATTAAGATCTTAACTAAAAAGTAAGAGTGGGCATAAAGATTGAGAATAAACCTGAACATCCCTTTTAATTGTTTTAATATTAATTGATCTAAAACAACAGTGACTGCTCTTACATAAAGATGGTGTCAATGACTTTCATATTAATATATTCAACTTATTAACAAATTAAATTCTTATTCCATTTCCTAGAATATTTTTGCATGTCTATATAGTACTGAACCTAGGGCCTTGTGCCTGATAGGTTTGGTTGGAGAATAGGTCTCACTAAAGTGCCCAGCCTGGCCTTGAACTTGATCCTCTTGCCTCAGCTTCCCTAGTAGCTGAGCTTTTGATTCACATTTAAATTAGATACCTTGCTATAGATGTAATTGTATATCTAGTATTATGTCTAGTATTTATCAACCTCTGCATAATAATATCTTCAAATTGTAGTTGCCTCAAGCCCCATCCACTTTTATCCAATTTTTAGTCATTTTTAATAATTTCCTGACCCAGATTTTTACCTATGGTCCCTAGGTATTGTTAATTCCTCTTTTTGTGGCTCAAGTTTTTGCCTGCTGCTTACTTTCTTGGCTCTTGCTTCTCCTTTCTCTCTCTGAACCTTCCTCACATTCTTCTTCAGAGCTACTAATCAAATAGGAGATCTACCAACTTCACCATTCTTAGTAGAGCCAAAGCCAACTGTGATGAAGGCCAGTGGTGTGTGAAATGAGGTAGGGCAATCCCTGGGGACAGGAGTTTATCTTTTCTATGAACTATTTCCACAAAGAAGAACGGGTTTCAAATATCATTTTTCCTACTCTTTCATGTTACACATTTATGTTTTCTAAAAGTCTTTATGCTTCCAAGCATGGTTCGTGGATCATTCATGTCAGTATCACCTGGAAATTTGTTAGAAGTATAATTTATGGGCCTAGTTCAGATGGTCAAAGCCAGAATCTCAATTTCAACCTTGAAATTTAAGAAAGTTCACTCACAAAAGCCAGACCGCAGAGCTGGAGTGAGCTCCAGAAAACACTTGTATTTCACCCAGGCTCTAGGCACAGTGACAAATTACATGTGTAGTTCTTCCTGTTCCCTTTCAAGGGTTCTAATCATCCTTCTAAAATCTGGTCTCAGTCATGGCTCTTCACTTTATCTAAGAGCTTTTTAAGTTTCTTTTGGGGGAGGGAAGAAGAGCAAGAAGAATCTAATTCTTCCTATTTTATTTACCACTAAGTTAAGAGCCTTGCAATCCCTAAGATTGATGGATTTCCACAGGTATTGTGGAGAAAGGGCACTCATCCAAATATATAGGCAGCACCCATGCTTTATGTAATGAAGGCAAAGATGTACTTTCAGCTGAGAAAAGGATAATGTGATTCATTACCCTGCTACATCTGGGATCCAGACCCAGAATCATGTCAATGAGTCCTATGACAAATATAAAATACCTAATAATAGGTTGGGTCTTATATCATACTAAGTGTGTTTTTTTCCAAGAAAAATATCTATGAATTCTAATTTTTGGTTTTAGAGTTTGGTTTTGATCACAACCTTCTAATTTCCATGTTCTGAAGTCTAGAAGAAAAATCCTTGGACAGATCTGTCACATTAGTCAGGAAGGGAGATATTCTTGGGTGTATTCAATTACAGTACTGGTTTTTGACCTAGAAAAAAATCACAACATATTTCTCTTTTCTCAGCTGGAGAAATAGCTTAGGCAGTGCCATTGGTGGCATGTGACCTCATGTTGCCAAGCCAGGGCCTGAGATCAACTGTAGAGCTGATCAGAACTTGACTCATCAGCTCTGTCTCCCTGAAATTCTCTTAAGATTCCCAGAAATTCCCTGTAGAGAGAGAGAGTGAAAGAGATGATGTACACACATGTACTTTCCCAGCTTGAGGTGATATAATCCTAGAGGTTGGATAATGGTCACGTGCAGAGAGAATCAGAAGCCCATCAGTGGGTTGACAACAATACAACACATGAAGAAAGAGAAATATGAGGAACATCATCCTCAGTTCCTAATGACTTTACAGTACTTACCCTAGTTCCACAGACCTGCTCTCTGAATGAATAATGGGTTTTCTCATCTCCTCCAATTCTCTACCATAAACCTTCTACTTTTTGTTTTACTGGGTACTGTATTTTCCTTTTGTATTTTAAAAATTTCCCCATCTTAACATTCAAATTGTATCCAGAAGTGATCCCCCATGGCATATATATCAGACATAAAGTCTTCATGATTGCAAAATAATACTAATGATAATGAAGTATACACAGAAAATTTTTATGAAAGGAGAATTCACATTTGGGGCAGGACCTAGTGCTGATTTGGTTGCAGTGTGAATACTACAGATTCATTGGAGGGAGGAAGAATTTTTAGGGTACAGATACAAAGTCAAAGAGCAGACATTCAAATTCATTAGGACCAAGATGGATCCAGGGGATTGATATTTTAAAACTGATTTTAAAAATTATGTTTCACATCATATTTAGCAGATATGTAAGGAATAAGCCTGGGTGAAGTGTCTGACAAATGTGTTCAGGAGTGATTTTACCAAGAAACTTCCCTATTCAAGTGTGCCTACATCTAGGCTTTCAATGGAAGTGCTCCATCACAATAAAAAGTGAAAGAGGAAGTTCAAATATTACTACATAAGATTTTCATAAATGTGCTCATGCAATTTTTACACAACTAATTATTTGAATTGGAAAAAAATAACTCTAAAGCTAAAAATATATTTGCACATTTTGGTGAGAATTTTCTCTAAATGAACCCCTAAGTCTTATTCTTGCAAGATAACTATTTCCCTAGAATTCATATCCTGCAACTTAGGGAGTTCATTTATCTTTTCATTTGAGAATCTTTGGTAAAGCAAGATATGCCCAGCTGAAATTCTTTGCATTTAAACTCTGAATGTAAGCAGAAAAGAGATCCAAATTAAGGCAGATCACAAAAGTTTATGAATAAAAGAGGAAATGATTAATTTTACATTTTAAGGATATTTGGTTCATTTTTATAGTATTTAATAACTATTCTATTTATCTTGGCTTCATTCATATTTAAATGAATTAAAGCAGATAGCATAGGCCTTCAGTTGTTTAGGAAGATTTTACAATAGTCCTTTTTGTGCTTTATTTCTAGGTAATATATTACATTATAATAAGAGTAAGCATTATTTGGATGTAGATTTTTTTATTGATGATCCTGATGCTCTTTAGAATTAGAATTGAAGGATGTTATATCATATAATTGTCTTTAAATCCCGATAAGAGGAATAATTGCATTTTTGATGTTTCAGTATTTCAATAGGGTTTGAATGAGCCCTTGCGCTTTTATTTTTTTTAAATAAAAAAGATTTATTATTTCCATGGCATCTTTGTATGAAATTATTAGTTAATAATTTGGAAACCTATTATGCAATTGGTGTCTTTGAATACATTAGTTTTTATGTAGCATTTTTTCAAAGTAATTTTTATTTATCTCTCCTCATAGAGAAGGAAATGGACAGTTCAAGCTTTTGGCCCCATTTTGGAGAGTTTATTAATATTAAACCACAATAGGTCCAATTTAAACTTTTGCTCCCTTTTTTTACCACCACCTTGGGAGGTCTTTTGCATGGTATTATATATTGTGACAGAAAAACACACATCGGTATCTGTAGGCTTCTAAGTACCAGGGATTCTTACAGTTGTCTTCCAGTATTTCCAGATGGAATCCCTTTGGAGTAATTGACCTCTTTTTAGACCTCAGCTTTTGTTTCCTCAAAAGATCAGCATTTTTTGACCTTGTATAAACCTCTGCAATTTCTTTACCTCTAAAATTTGGAGATTAGGCATAATGATCTACAAGTTTTCTTTCCACACAAATTCATAATTCAGAGAAACCACTGAAGGGGAAGGAGCAGAAAACAGGTTAATAGAAGAAGAGAATACAGTGGACCAGACCATCTGGGAGGTAATTGAAGTAGCAGCACATAGATGAAGAATATCACTTTCTTTTCTTTCCCAAGGCAATATCACCCACGTCCATGGCTTTAATGACAAATATTATGCACTCCTCTGAATGTAAACCTCTAGTTTATACCTTTTCTCTGAATTCTATCAAATTCAACTTTTAATGCAACATTTCCACTTGGATAGGTCAAAGGTACCTCAAAATCCATGTGTCCAGAATGTGATTTTTCATCTTACCCTTGGTCCCTTCCCTGTTCTGTCTCAGTAAAGTTTGCATGTGCCAGGAATACTGGAGTGACCTTAATTCTATAGCCTCCTCTTCTCACATCTATTCCATCTACAAGTGCCATCATATTTTTTCTAAATAGCCATCAAATACTTTGGCTTATGACTGTCTACTCTTGTCGGGCTCTTGTTCAAAATATCATCTCCATTCTCTGAAGTACGGGAATGAGTACTAGCTAGTCTCTTCCACTCATTCTCTCCTTATGTCCAGAGATTTTTTGCATTGGTATTTCAAGCTGCAAATCTGATCAATTAAAATTCTTCTCTCATTTTTTAAAATGAAACTCAAAAACTTCAATAAGATCCCTTAGAGAAAGAAAAACTTTTCCTCTACCTCCTTATAATTTGTAGTGACGACAAGTTAAATTAGAAAAGGCAGGTTAACAGGAAAAAAAATATATGTATTTTATTTGATGTTAATATTCTTTCATGTCACAAAGTAGAAAACCCAAAGAAATGATTAGATTGGATATTTATATAGCCTTTTGATAAAGGAAGCAAAAGTGTGGAGAAGTGACTAGAATAAGCTAAAGGATTTGGATTTCAAAGGGCAGTAAATTTGGGGAAAATGAGTAGGAACTCTAATAAAGAGAACCAGTCAATTTATGAAGTCCAAACTTTCCTCTACTTTATTCAAAACGGGTCATTATTTTTGCACTGAGGCCTTGTGACGGAGAAATTATTGCCATGTTCATAATGTATACACCTAAAGTCCTTGACCAGATCACAGGGAATATCTCTAGAAACACCCCCTACCATCAACCTACCCCCTCTAAATTAACCCAGCTGAAATTGAAATGTGTTTATTGACCAGGCACTCCATTATATTCTCATGTTCTTGATGTTCAATAAATCTATTATTCTAGCATGGAGAAAAAATATTTCACCAGTTGGAAGAGTTCTACTTCCTTCCGTGATTGACTAGGAAGTTACTGTGCTTCCAGTGTTAGCCACAGCAGGAAATAAACCAGAGTTCTCTTCTCAGTTCCTTGTAAATGGCGTAGGTTTTCATTAAACTTGAATTTGACCATGCTTGTGAAGCTGCCCACTGAGATCATAAAGGTCTGTAGGACTGCCTATTGACAGCTAACAAATAAAAAGGCCCTTATTAAACCAGGTCACTGAAAATGTCTGAGAGTGAGTGAACTTACTGAAATTTACTGAATGAATTCTCAGGAGCCAAAAAGACAGGTGATCTGCTCCAAGTCACCATGCAGTATAAATAGGGAAGCAAATGATTATATATATATATATATATATATATATATATATATATATATATATATATATATATAATAGGGAGTTCTAGAAGCTATTTCTGTGTTTCATTTGTTTCTACACCCACCCACCCCCGCTTTTTTGGGTCTCAAGAATGTTCCCCATCACAGACATGTTCATAATTAAGGAAAAGAGTTGCTTTTCCATTTTTATTTATTCTTTCAACTTTTATTTATTATAAATTCAACTTTTATTTATTATCTCAATTGGTCACATTTAACATGCCTGTTTTACAGATGAACTATCACTAATTGGCAAGAAAAAAATCCAGTCAGCAGAATTTTCTAATATTCTATAAAGGGGTGTGGCTTTGCTCAAGTCTTTTTTTTTAACCTCTTGCTGGAAAGTTGACCTAAAGGCTTAGCACACACTTTCCCATTAAATTACTACTCCCCTCCCCCAGGTCTTTATATTGAGAGAAGCATCTTTAATTATCTTAAGCCCATTTCAACAATTGTTTTCCCTCTCATTGCTCTGTTTCTTCTTTCAGCAAGTTTGGTAATAAAGCCCTAACTAGCAACATTTTCACTTACTACAATTGTGTAAACATAGAATCGGTTATATTTCATATTATTGGATATGAAATAATTAGTAACATTTTAATTTCAATCCTCTAGCAGTGCACACAGTTTTCTTTGATGATTTGTTTTCAGCCATGTATACTAAACAGGGTAAGAATATGAGCTTAAAAAATAAAGTTGGCTTTAAATGTAGCAATTTAAATAGATTCTATTTTTTATCCTCCTTCTCCTCTCAGGATTCTATGAATATTTATCAGTGTCACTGAGAGATGATTAATGCAGGCTTAAACTTGTCATATGGGCAGCTGTACAGGTAAGCAGCAGAAGGAGCAAACTTAGTAAAAGCCTGTGCAAATTTTTAAAAGTACAAATTTTGCATTGGAATGGGTCAATGCCCCTTCCTCACCCCCATATTGGGGATGGAACTCAAGGATTCCCACATTCTAGGCAAGCACTGTACCACTGAGATACTTGGCCAGCCCTTTTCCTTTTTTTTTTTTTTTTTAAAGAGAGAGTGAGAGAGGGGAGAGAGAGAGAGAGAGAATTTTTTAATATTTATTTTTTAGTTCTCGGTGGACACAACATCTTTGTTGGTATGTGGTGCTGAGGATCGAACCCGGGCCGCATGCATGCCAGGCAAGCGTGCTACCGCTTGAGCCACATCCCCAGCCCCCAGCCCTTTTCCTTTGCACATTCTATAAAAGCACTTGTTTTAACCAGCTTTTTCACTGCTATGACTAAAAAACCTAACCAGAACAATTTTAGGGGAGGAAAAGTTTATTTAGGGTTCCTAATTTCAGAGATCTTGATCCATAGACAGCAGGCTCCATTCCTCAGATTTTAACATCATGGTGGAAGAATGTGGCTGAGGAAAACAACTCACATGATGACTAGAAGAGAGAGACTCCACTCACCAGACACAAAATATATACCCCAAAGCCACACCCCCAATGACCCACCCCGCCTCCAGCCACACCTTACCCAATTTCTGTCACCACCCAGTTAATCCCATCAAGAGATGAATTTGATTATTGAATTAATGCTCTCATAACCCAATCATTTCTCCTCTAAACTTTGTTGCATTGTATCACACATGAAGTCTTGGGGGACATAGTACATCAAACCATAATACACTCAACTACTAAGCCCATCCCAGAACTTTTCCTTTTTTATTTTAAGAAGAGGTTATACTAAGTTGCTGAGGGTTTTGCTGAATTGCTGAAGCTGGCTTTGAACTTGGGATTCTCCTCCTTCAGCCTCCCAAGTCACTGGGAATACTGAACCTAGCTGCATCTAAATGTTTTTGAGAACAACTTTTAAGATGCCTTAGATGACTTAACCCTGTTATCTTGAGTCAATTTGAAAATGCAAAGAATAAATAATGGGTGATTTTTTTGTGGAGCTGTAAGTTTACATAGCTAATTCTAAGATGATTGTAAGAATCTAAGATACTCCTTTCCAAAGCTGATAACTTGCTCCTAAATTTTTTCTAAGCATCTAAGGAATGTATCACAGAAATTCAGAGAAAAAATAATACATTTTTCTTGAAATTAATTTTAATTGTTTTTTTTTTCAAAAATTATACTGGTAGTGTTTTTCCTTTTAATACCCCAAGCTAACTTAAAAAATACCGACAAAAAATTTATGACAAGCAAATACAAGAGAAAAAAAATACTAAAAATATTGGCAGTTCTTAAAGTTCAATGCTGAAAACCAGTAATCCTTAGAAAAACATGAAACATTAGTTAACTACATCTTCAAGAGACATCTTGTTGAGACATCCTCTCTGACAGGGCTATGACAAAGTAACTTACATAAAGTAACTACACAGTCTTCCAAGCTGAGATGTCACAGAATCAAACATATACATTTTCTTTGCTATGAAAGATTCTTCACCCCATTGGATACTCTCTCCTTATTATAAAGTAGCACCATGAAATGGTTAGAAATAATGAATTTGAATCTAAGCCATTGGGACTCTGCCATGTTTTAGATAACTAACTTTCTTTCTTTCTCGGCTCATTATAATTTAACTACCTTCCATTTCTCTTCTCTTCTCCCTCCCCTAGATTCACTTGCTCTACCTTCTATTATTGTTTTGATTAGCCCATCATAATTATATATGAATGTTGGACTCATTATGGTATATTTGCATGGGCATAGCATAACTTGGTAGATTTCATTCCTCAGTACTTCCCCATGCCCTCCCCTACTCACTCTTGATCTCTTGATCTGCTTCTTCTGTTTTATTGTATTTCCCTGAGATCTCTTCTTATTTTTTTATTCTCTACTTTCACATATGAGAGAAAAATATCTAACCCTTGACTTTGAGTCTTGCTTCTTTCATTTTGCATGATGTTCTCTACTTCAATCAATTTACCAGCAAATTATATACTTTCATTTTTCTTTATGGCTAAGTAAAACTCTATTGTGTTTATATACCACATTTTAATTAATCCATTCATCTGTTGAGGAGCAGCACCTGGGCTGGTACTTTGGCTTGGATATTGTAAATTGTGCTGCTATAAACATTGATATGTATGTTTCACTATACTAGACTGATTTTAGTTCTTTTGGATAAATGCCATTGAGCAGCTTTTCTCTGCCATCTTTTTCTGCTAGCCCGAAGCTATGGAGTTGGCTAACCATGAACTGAACCTCATTCATTCTCTAAATTATTGTTGTTGGGTATATTGCTCACAGCAATAAGAAGTTGACTGATCTAATTTCTTCTTCCCAAATAATCTAGACCACTGAAAAAAATGAAACAGTTATTTCTTAGTATTCCTAAAGAATTTATTCTAGGACTTCCAGAGGATATATTAAATCCAAGAGGGTTCAATTCCTCTATTTGCACTTAACCTAGAGAAATCTTCCTGTATGCTTTAAGTCATCTTTAGATGCTTTTAAGTGTTTAATACAATTTAAATGCTGTGTGGATAGTCGTTATAATGTACTCTTTAAAATTTTGTGTTATATTTTATTTATTGATTGATTGATTTTTAGACTATTTCTTATCCATGATTTGTTTAATCAATGGACAAGGAATCTATGAATACAGAGGTCTGACTATATACAAAAAAAAATGATAACAGTTTTCATCCTATGGATAACATCAACATTATAAGGAAATTTCTTGTCAAGCAATTCTTGAATGATCAGAATAAAGCCCCATAGTTAGTTAAGTTTATAGGTTGCTAAAATGATAATTTGAAGGGTAAGGGATGTGTGAAATCATGTCTCTGTTAGTAGTATATGTTATTTATAATCTTTAAGTAAGATGCTCTATAATTGGGGTTTTTAAATAAAACATTCACAATGATCTCTGGAAGTGGAATTATCTTTGATGATTTCTTGCCCGCAAGGACTTAATGAGATTCTTAGTTGGCAATTTGGTATATTAAAGTTTAAGAAGAGCTCTTGTAGAAGGTGAATCTTCTATTTCCCTAAACCTTTAATGGAATTTATATCTTTATATGGGATTTCTTGTAGATTTTTCAAGAAAAAATAGATAACACTGAGGGGGAGCATGTATTCCTGCTTTAAAATTGTCAAGTTCAGCATGAGAAGCAAATATGGTTGTTCCCAGAGGCTTGACCCTTTGAATACAACGAAACATTGCTAATTAGGTTTTAATATCTCCATTTAGTAGATTGCACTTCAGAAAACTTTCTGATGTATTCATCAATTTTATTTTTGTAGCTCTTTTGAACATGCTTGTCTAGATATCTTCCTTTCCCCTTTCCCCTGAAAATATATGGAGAATAAGAGGGGAAAGATTTCATTATCATCATCTTTTATGAAATGCTCAGATCAGCCAAGGCCTTCCTAAGTACCTTTTAGGTGTAATGAAACAACTTGAGAAAACTGTGTACAATTTTCTTATTCTTCTTGTTCTTCTTATTTTGGTTTAAGATTTCCTCCATATACCTGATTTTACAATCACGTGCTACCATCAATGTAAGTTCCCAAGATCCCATCTTCTGAGATATGTAAACACACCCTGTTATGACTCCCAGAACTCCAAACTAGGAGTATTATTACAAAGAGTCATGACACTGTTTCTAGTATATTTTGATTAAAGGTGCATGAACACACATTATGGCATTTATGTTCATAGGTGTCCTTTTTACTTCATTAGAATCACGACTATTCTGACAATGCAAAGGGGACCACTGAGCTGGTTGTATTTATGCTGACAATTTCTACTACAAAATTGTAAGTTATGAAATATAATTGTAGTATAACTGTGGGGTAAAATGGAATCTGCTGGTGTTAATGACATTTATTTCATTCTGGCTTAAATTTAGAATGGAATATGATGAATGAATATGCTGTGATATATATTCTATTGGCAATAATCATGCAAAGTTTCATAAAGCTCTGTACATTATACTTCCTTGCTTCACATGGTCTTTAAAGTAATTCTGTGAACTGAGTACTTCTTATGTGTATTTTATTCTTGGAAATTAGAGCCCATGGACTGGCCAAAGATGACTGAGGTGAAAAATGGAAACCAGAAAACATAAGCTACCAGTCTCAAAACTGTTTATTTCAATGAAATAGTTTTAAATTTGAGAATTTTTTTAAAAGGCAAATAATGAAAAATGGTCATCTATAATTACTTTCAATTTTTGTAGTTTTAAAAAAGTATTGTTTAAGAATAATAACAAAATCTGTGCATGTTTAGTACATTCACAATTTTTATTTTTTCAAATAGCTTCAATCCAAGGTTGCTTATCCTTATTGTTTCTTAACTGAATATTTTCATCAGCAAAATAAAGTCCAAACTTACTCCAGGAATAAAAGCAATATTTCTCATGGACTACAGTTGACACAATATATTAGTTAAGAATACTTTAGGTATTATGTAAACACTAAGTATGAATTATTTTTCTTTTTTTGTCATAAAATATGTTATTGGAAAAAAAAGTCACCGTCTTAGCAAGATGGGGGGTAGGAGCCCCAGCGACATCGGGGTCCCGGCCTCAGGCTGAGCCGCTGAGTTATCCCGGCGCTGTCTCGGGCTCCGATGCCCTGCGCCCGGCCGCTGGGTCCCCGACGCGAGGAAGCGAGTGTGTGCCTGGCGGCGTCCAGGACCAGAGACGGGGAGAGGGTGTGGGCAAGGAGCAGGGCGTGAATGCATGTGGAGCGCACGGGCGCCTCGGAGCTCCAAGGAAGATGAGTTGCTTCCTCGACGATGCACGTCCCAAGTAAGGACCAGAGCGCGCCGGGGCCTGGGTTTGGCTTCAGGGTCTCTGTCCTTCCTTGTTTGACCCCTGATTGTCCGCATTTAAAGTAATAATAAAATGCTTAGAAAGCAAACGGTGGGGATGAGAAGGGACGGTCCGCAGGTTTCCGTGGACTCAGGCGGCCACTGCTTCTCTGGCTCCCTGGCTCCACACTCTGCCGAGCTCAATCCTCGCGGCTCCTGTCGCTGGGCTCGCCTGGCACCTCTGCCGGCTTCTCCGCCTCCTTGGCGCGCTCCTGCTCAGAGTTGCTCGCTTGTGGGGATGGAGTTCTTCTTTGGCCGCCCCTTGGGCTTGGTAGGGGACTCCAGGCCGCCGCCCTGCACTACTATTTTCTTCCACTTCATCCTCCGATTCTGATACCACGTCTTCACCTGCAACTGGCTCAGGCCCGAGGACTCGGCGAGATCTATTCTGTCGGACGTGGAGAGGTATTTCTGCTTCTCAAAGCGTTTCTCCAGGCCCATCAGCTGCACCTCGGTGAACACAGTGCGGCTCCGGCGCCCCTTCTTGGCTTTCGTGCTCGGCTCACCAGGGCCTGCGGCCTCCAGCTTCCCGCGGAGCTGCAGCTCCAGCGGCTGGTGCGGCGCACCCGCGGCGCCAGGCAACCCAGGCCCGGCGGCCAGCAGCGCTGAGCCCAACCCGGAACAGCCGAGCGGCGCCAGCGGGAACTTGAACACCGCCTGTTCTGCCTTCAGCACTGCCAGGTGGCTGTGGAAGGGCCGCGCCGCCAGCAGCGCCTGCACGCCGAACTTGAGCAGCTCCCCCGCGGCGGCGGCGGCTGAGGCGCGGGCGGTTCAGTGAGGATTTCCTCGATCATGAAGCTTTGGTAGCGGTGTGGCCAGTGATCTGCACAGCCCTCGGGCGGGCCGCAGCACAGGGCGCCCGGCTCCCGGCTCCCGGGCAACTGCATCGCTGCAAAAAAAAAAAAAAAAAAAAAAAAAAAAAAAAAAACAAGGACACTTTTGTAATGGAATAATAATTAAGATTTTGTTTGTAAGGAAGAAGGGGAAAATGGGTACTAGGCACATAGTTATCAATGTCTTCCTTAAAAACTCAGTAAACATTATCATTGTTTCCCTTATTTCACTATATTCCAGTGAGAATTTCATTTTTTACCAATGCTGGCCCTCAAATATGAGCTTTGGAAGCAAAGTAGTTTCTGTCATTTAACCACAAACATTTTGTTCATTTCTTAGGTATGTTGTGTCTTCTAAATATAATATTTAGAACTAACAACACTTTCTGGGAATGTATAGAAACCATATTGTTGTAGTATTTTGTTTGTTTTCTTTTTGGTGGATAATATGTACATTTAGAAAGTGGATGTGGATTGACACTTTTTCTTCAAAATAGAGGTATGGAATTTGCCCCCCTCATTGCTTTCTGAGAAAAGTTCTAGAACGTAATAAAGAATTATGAGTAAAAGACTGGAAAAAAATACCTATTAATAGGTCTTCCATGAGAACTTTATCTTGATTTTTTAGCAAGAGAACAAAAGAAAGTTTTACATGTTATGAATCTCACATAACAGAGGGAGACTATCAGCTCAAATATTGATTGAATTTATAGAATTGTGCAGTTTATGAGAAGATGTACTTTTTGCCTTTTTCCATACAACAGTAAATATATCATCTAAGTTATCAACACTCATATTGTATTTTCATCACTCTATTCTACAAAATAATATAAATATATGTTTAATATACCAGCACTTTGATAATAAAAGTTTTAACAGAGAACAAAGTATGATTGTTCCAAGCTTGAATCTGTATGCACATAATTCAGGATACCAGATTCAGCTCTACATTATGAAACTGTGCAAATGCTAGTGAGTTATGTAATATCTCTGAATTCCATTTCTTTTTATATAAAGTGGAAAAAAATATAGGCCATTCCTGAGTCTTGAGATAATTAAGGATGTCTCAAAGCATTTAGTAATATACTTCATGAATTAGCTATTTCTATCAGTAATCTTATTTATTTTTCATATTCTAAAAATACCAATAAGTTTTAGATACCATTATATAGAAGTAAGTGGGAGAAATAAGAGAAAAAGTAGGAAAGGAAAAACAAAGAAAATGTTATTTTAAATGTCTGCTATTTTGTCTTGACTAAAGTTAATCTAGGAGAAAAAAATGGAGCAATATTTTTCCAAAGATGGATCACATTTTTATCTCTTCTCATTCTGGAAATCCAAGTGGAAACATAAGTGCTTAAAAGAACCACTATGTTTGGGGTTAAAACAAGAACAGCAGTGTTCCAGTAATAAGATGTAAGAAAATGTTTTCTAGGAGATTTCATCTTAAAGAACTCTCTCCATATTTTGGCAAGTCAACCACATCTTCACAATAAATATATGAAAATTACAGTAGTGATAAAAACAACAAATTTAATATTTATAACACAACTCTGTCTTCTCTAATATGCATGCCTATATACCTAGATTTGTATGCGGAGAAATTGGATAAGAAGTTTAAAGCTCATCTGGTTTCTCTCCTCATTCTCACAATGGGAAAATGCAGAGCCAGGCTGTCGAGGGAAACACAGAAGCCAATACCTTGTTTGAGGAAATAGCAAGGGCAGTGAATTCTGTTTTACTAGTGCACGTGTGAAAAATATGTGGAAAACATCACAATATAAATTTATTTATGTTCTTCAGAGTGGTTGTGGCATGCAAAACTAGTCTCACAAGATAATTTGCACCTTGTAGTGTGTGTGTGTGTGTGTGTGTGTGTGTGTGTGTGTGTTTTCTTGGGGATGAAAAAAGATGAGACCTGCATTTTGATTGTTAGAGAATGCAATGATGGAGCTTACTGAAAGATAACCAAATATTTCTGTCATACTTTCTATAGGGAATCATTATGTTCCTTGTTTGGTAGTCTGGCATAACTCCAAGCTAAAATTTATTCAGTGGACTACAAATTCTTCTTCTTTTTGGTCTTGAATTAACATTATTTCTTCCACTGATTTAATAAGAATTTGTTTCTCCAGTTTTAGGAACCCAGCATTAGGATTCCATTCATGCCGTATGGTATGTTACTAGCAACTTCTTAAGTAGAATTAAGTGGTTGGAACACCCTAGAACTACATAATGGGGAGACCTTGAACTTTCAGATTAGTGTGGGAAAATTTGATGTTTACCCATTAAGAACAGATTCACAGACTTTAATGATTAAAAATCAGGAAGATACATAAGATGAACAGGGCATCCAGGAAAATACTATAGTGTGGATAAACATGTACATAAATATGTACATCTTATGTGTATCTCTCTCTCTCTCTCTCTCTCTCTCTCTCTCTCTCTCTCTCTGTGTGTGTGTGTGTGTGTCTCTCTCACACACACACAGCACATAAAAGTGTAAATCAATAATCCGTCAATCTCTTGAAATATAATACTCCCCCAATTCTTATAACATCAGTCAGTAAAATCTTGCACTTGTTCAGCCTTTATTTTCAGTGTCAAAATATTCTCTAAGAACAGATTCTTTATATCTCAACAGTGGTGATTTTTTGTTGTTGTTTTGACATTGCATGATTTGCCCATTATCATGCACTTTCTGGTTTGTGTATGTGTAGATGATTCCATGATTAAGACCTGAATCAGTCAATGTGGCACTGACTAAGGACCGATTCCTCCCGTCGTTGTCATTAGCCGGTCTCCTGTACTTGACTAGACAGTCCCAGACTTCATTTTCCAGCCTCCTTTACTACCACGAATCACCATGTGACTATGTTCTGACCTTGTGATTTTGGCAACCCTGATTCAGGCAGAGGCTGTAATGTGCCAGAAGGGGTCTGGTGTCTCTTTTTGCCACCATCATGGCCTGCATTATTCACTGTATCTAGGAGCACAAAAGGTGCAAGAGACCTCATCTTCCATAGGGAACAAAGCCTACTGAGCTGCTGACCCCCACTGAGGCACAAACCTATGCTCATGAATTCAGATTTGTGATTTTTGAGCTGGCAGGTTTCTCGACTGTATTTCTTAGTATTAATATGGCAACAGCTGGTTGTCTTCTAATTATGTTTCTGTAGATCCTTTTATTTTGGTTTACCTACACATAACTGAAACTATTCTTAAAGGAAATACTGCACATGCATGTATCACCTTTTAAAGAAAGTTATTTTACTTTTTCTTAACTAAGTGGCACAGCCTCTAAATTGCCATAATAATCCTCAGCTGTCTTGGCAGGCAGGAAGAGTGTTGTGAAAGGGTCATTTCCTTCTGTATTTATGAGGACACACAATTAGCTGCCACCAGCAGCCTCTCATCTGCTATTTCAAATAATCATAATGTAAACCCTTGAACATTTTTAACTTGTTAAAGAAATCCTGTTTAATTTTGTTATTATCATTGTTTTCTTGAGGAAAATAGCAAGTATTATATACACTTTGCAGTTTATAAAATAATTTAAACAAAAGCATTCAATGAAAATGGTATTTAGAGATATATAGACCTGATTTAAAATGACTTTTGTTGGCCAAATAACCTTAAAATTATTATTAAGACATTCAGAAACTCTATAGCTTTTTCAGAAAAGTAGAATTTTTAGTAATTTCTTTGCAGATTTGTTGTGGGTAAAATGGTTATCTGGTAGGCTTTAATATTAAACCAGTGTTATGTTCAAAGGAAGAGAGTTCAGCAACCATTAAGTAAATTTCCACATAATCAGGTTCTGCCTTGCATTTCCCAAACAACATAAATGATATGCAAAGACCACAGCAAAGATTGTTTCTGTTTTTTTGAGGAATCTTCTCATTCCTTCAAGGTCATTTTTCAAAATGCTTTGTAAACTTTCTCCAACATCCTTATTCCTTTTCCCCAATGTCTTTCCACTCAACCTCTTCTTTATCCCATTTCTGTGTCACAAAGCACGAAAGATATGATTAAACATGATGGAGTTTCTTGGGAGAAATATGAAGGAAAGAAACTGAAAAAAAATCATGAAGAAATAGAAGAGAAGAAAGTTGAGAATGTTTTAATAAATGTCATCCCTTCAATATATCTCCAATTAGTTATATGGTTTATGCTTATGATACTAGCTGTGACATACTGAAAGCTCAGCAGATGTGAATGTTCTAAAATTTTACTTGATTAGCATAAAAGTTAAGATGACAAGGAAATAATCATTTGATAATAAATATTTAGTAATGTTGGGTACCAAAGGGATGAAAAATAATTATGAAAAAGAAGGAAAAGATAAAATATATTTTGTATATATAGAGAGATACGTATATGTGTGTGCATACATGTATACATGTGTGTTTTTTCATCTCAGTATTTAGTTTAACCCATACCTCTGACTAATGAAAGACTTTAGAACTTGTTTCTACTATTTTAAAGAAATATAGCTAGCTAGCTAGCTAGATAGATAGATAGAGAAAGAGACAGAGATACAGAAATCCTTAGTATCAAACTCAATATATAGCCAGAAGAGAGTACACAACCCATGAAAACAGCACCTAGATCAAGACATAGAATATTTCCAATGCTCTTCAATGGGGCCTAATGATCCTCCCAGTCAATATTCCTCCCCAGGTGTAACCACTATTCTCACCCAGTTGCATAGAAAACATTTTTATACTTTAAATTATATTGTGTATGAAATTATACAGGTTCTGCTTTTTTGACTTCTTTTTCTCATCAACACAGTATGAGTTTCATCCATTTAGTCATGTGTATCAAAAGGTTATTTTTACAATTTTATTTTTCTGGTTGTTACAATAATAAACTAGTTTTGTATTTAGTTTTTTATCTATTCAATAACATTAAAATCTTTCTTAACTTGAGGCAGTTATAAATATGCAAGTATGAGTTTTTGTCACGACTAACTAATATATATATATATATATATATATATATATATATATATATATATATATATATATCTGGGTTATATATAAGCACTAAGACTGCTGGGCCTTGTATATGTATTAATAATTTTATTTAATAATGTCAAAGTGATTGTATCAAATTGTACTGCCACAAACAATATAAATTTCTGATTTTTCAATATCTTTGCCTAAAATTGTTATTTCCAGTATTTAGTCATTCTTGTAAGTGTATACCATATGATTATTTTTAAATGAATTCCTCTCATTTATTAAATAAATGTTTTAATTTACACTTTTTTGTGAGTAATGATCCTGAGCACACCTCAACTATTTCAGATACTTTGGCATTTCAGTGTGCAGAGCCTCTTCAAAACTTAGTTGAATTCATAGTGCTTTTTGCTTATTCTTCAAATGTCTTTTTATAATCTAGGTACAAGTCCTTTTTAGGCTTTACCTATGACAGCTTTATTTTTCATTTTGTGGCTTGAGCATTTCACTTTTCTAATGACATCTTTTGATGAAAAAAATGTTAATAATGTTATTAAATCCAATTTATTAATATCTTCTTATATAGACGATACCTATTTTCTTTAGACATAGATTTTTAAATTTAATAAACAGTAGAAAAAATACTCTGTCATATATGTATATTATTAATGAATTTACATATATCATAAATAAATATGTCATTGTTTTATATATATAACAGTTTTATATACATAAAGACACATAAATTTATATAAATGCAAATATATGGCATACACTTATTTGAAGATACATACCATTTTCATTCAGCTTAATTTTTTTGTGGATTTACACATTGCCAGATGAAATATTTCTATATATGGTACAAATTGTGTAGGGAGAAGAGAGAAAACTAGAATTATCATTATTAATTATGTTATTATTACTATGTACTTTTTATGTAAAGAATATTGGTTAAATTAAGGAGAAACTCTTTAGACTCAACCTAAATCATGTCAAATATAAGACTGGTAGAATTTAATGTTTTTTATTTTATTTTACTTCTATTTTATTGTTAGCATAGACGCATCCCTAAAAATGGTGATTATAATTAATCATGAAACAAATAACACAACTAGAAATAATGGCTTAATAAGAAAATAAAGGAAAAGAAAAATATATTGATAAAATGTCACTGAAAATCAGCATCAAATTAAAGTACTTGCAATGTTATACTCCTTTTATCTTTTGTTTCAATAGAGTGAAATAAGATTAAATCACACATTAGACTCTGAAGGAAAACTAAGCAGCTTAATTTAAGCACTTGATTTCTTGTTAGTTCCATTCACTTTGGTAATACCATTAAGCTATGGCTTTTAAAATAGATGTCAATATGGGAACTATTCAAAAAATTGATTTTTTAATATTTGAATAAACAAAGTATATTTTATTAGTAGTTAAAGTAAGATTTAGATTTTTATTAGTCAATAGGGTTAGGAAGACATTGTACTGAGCTATATATTCATTTTAGGATTTTATTTTAAATTTAGCAAATAAATGAGAAGAAAAGGAAAAATGAATTGGAAATGGTACCCTAAAATTACAAGGTGATATATTTCCATATTATATAATTGAATAACCACTATTTTATTCTGTGTGTATGTGTGTGTGTGTGTGTGTGTGTGTGTGTGTGTGTGTGTGTGTTTTGGATGTCCATGAGTGTGGATTTATAAACAACAAGTATTATTAGAAGTTCAACAAGTATTATTAGAAGTTTTTAGTAATGAAGGAGAAAAATTTAAATACCGGTGTACAGATAGTGGTCTTTTCAAAAAGTCTTGCAACTTCTTGATATCTATTGATATATTCCAAGCTTTAAGACATTATTTCTGATTATTAAAATGACAGAAAGATATTTTAAATGTTTGATTCTAAATAATGAATGATTACTTAATATGGGCTTTTTTTAAGAGAGAGAGAGAGAGATAGAGAGAGTTTTTTAATACTTATTTTTCAATTTTCGGTGGACACCATATCTTTATTTTATTTTTATGTGGTGCTGAAGATAGAACCCAGTGCCCTGCACATGCCAGGCTAGCGCATTCCCACTTGAGCCACACCCCCAGCCCAATTTGGCTTTTAAAATTACATTCATTGTCCTTGAGCCTTATAGTACCATTGTTAAACAAATGTAGACTCAGAGAATATGTATTAAGCTTTTGATATATAAGTTTTATCATCATGTTTTGTGAGAATAGAGAACATACATATATGGATGCCATGAGAAATGATTATTTTACAAAACTGTAGTATCTTACAGAGGAAGCATTTGACAGATGGACTTGTATTGACTGAATGCTGTTCCCCTCCAAAATAAATGTTGAAGTACTAAATTTCTCCAATCTGGTCATGGGGCTACTAAGGAGGTAACTCCAATTAACTAAATTGATAATGCTTTAGGAATGTTGTCTTTATAAGAAAAGAAAGACACACCAGAACTCACCCCCTGTGTACTTAGACATGCAGATAAAACCACAAGAGGCCACAGAAAGAAAGTGGTCCTCTATAAGCCAGAGTAAGGTCTCACCAGAAATAAATAGTATTCTCACATTGATCTCAGACCTGTAGCCTCCAAAATAATGTGAAAATAATTATCTATTATTTATGATATATGGCTCATGGTAGCTAGAGTAGCATAACACAGGACCTTCCCAAATTCATGCTAGACTAATCATGAATCATCTATAGTGGGATCTGACATTGTTCATGGACAGACTTTATCTTTAGTTGTTTGTACCATTGTTTGTGCAATCTATGACAGTGAAAATCTTCTCCTTTTTTGTTCCTACTTATCACATTCCTATTTATATTGAAACCTCCTTTAGAGAAGAAAAATAGTAAATACTATATACTTTCTGAGGATGAAATGAGGAGTACTAGGGGGAAATAGGAGGCATCTTAATGTACCTATAGGTCACGAATCAAGGAAGGAAATACAACAACACATTTGCTCACCACCACAGCCCAGAAAGGGCTGTCATGATGCTGGTGTAGGCACTCTAAAGGACTGGATCCAGTTATTTTCTGTTTCCCAAGCCAATAACGTAACTTTCCTAGGCTCAAATTGAAGATACAGCATTTCACTGCCTCCATTGAGTTGAACAGGAAGATGTCTGATGCTCTCTAGAGAGAAACATACTCTCATAAAAATGTGACATTTCTTTCTGACTTTAGATACTGATGTAAAACAGGTACTTTTTCTTACAGGGCAAGTTTGGTCATTAAAATTCAAGAAGTCTGCATAACAAGATCTTCACAACTTGTCTAAATAGTAAATCATGCTTTTCTATACATGGAGAGACTTGGAAGAAGTTTGGGGAAGGCACCTCTCTGCCTCAATTCTCCGAGTTTATCTAAAGGCTTTGGAGATTTTTAAGAACGCCCATTTCTTCTACCCATATCTTCTTTTTCTGCTCAAACTTTGCCACAGCACCTTTGTGAACAAAATGTTCCATGCGGCAAAGTTAACTTTTTTTTTTTTATGAAAAGTTAAACTTCACCATGCTGCAGGCAAATGATTTCAAATAACCAACAGCTAACACCTGAGACAAGGAGTGGTGGTGTAATGGGGGACCAAGCCTACTGGACAGAGTAAGGTGAAGTAGACGAATGAAACAAGTTTCAAGGTATGAGCCCTTAGTGCTCACTAAACCCCATCCTGAGAGGACAAGAAGGACAGCTTGTCACCACCCACCTGGAAATGAAGCAATGCTCTGGCCTGCCTAAAAGGAATTTCTTAATAGGATCTGCTATTTCTTTAAAACTGTCTATTTATAAGAGGTCCCTTTCAGTAGCTATAAGGTAGCTGGCCTGCGTGCTGGGGCGGGTCTGTCTCCTTTGGAGGTCCGCGTGGGCTCAGCCTCTTCAGCAGTCCGCTGCAGCAGCGCAGGGACTCAGCACTCTGAAGTTTCGCCTTTCCCTCTGCTCCATGGAAGAGCAGAGGCAGCCCCGCTCCTCAGGCGGCTCAGGCCAGAGGGCCAGCCCAGCACAGCTGCCCGGGCCGCGCTCTGCCAATGTAACCGTTGAAGTGACACACTTCAAAGGTAACCATCTTTTCTGACGATTTGAGTTCAAGCAATTTTAAACTTTTGATGTCCATGGTGAGCTGATACTTGAAGATAATATTATACAATGCACCAAGAAAAACCCATGATGAGTTTTATTTTTATTTATGTTTTAAGACTTTTTTTTAGTTGTAGATAGATACAATACTTTTATTTTACATATTTATCTTTATGTGGTGCTGAGGATTGAAGTACCTCATACACACTAGGCAAGCACTCTACCACTGAGCCACAACCCCAGCCTCCCCCCCCCCGCACACACCCATGAGTTTTAAAATACCTCTCTTTCCAAAACAAATGGCTCAGAGGTAGTCCTAGACACTCAGAATTTACCTTACCCTTTATCTAAAAGTCATACCAAATATATTTAACATAATTGTTCTTGATATAATTAGATAACCTGTTGAGAAATGACTGTTGAGTTTAAACAAAAACACAGGTGCCAAACTGCCATCTGAAATTAGAAGCTGAATATGTAGAGTAAATATACACATATATACACAAACACACGTACAAAAAAACATTTCAAACTAAGATACATTCAGAGAATAAAGAAAGACTATTGGGTCTAATCTCCACTGAACAAACACCTATAGACATAGACTCTAATAATTGAATATTCCAGATAAGAACTATTTCCCTCCTCAATTGCCATTGGATTGTCTCCATGCTGTGAGTCTCTGCACTTGTATCCAGGACTCTGGAATAGTGATGCTCTCACATGAGGCCCCTGAAGCCAGCAGTCATCCTCTCAAGTCTTAAGTAGGGTGCTTTCTCTCACTTGTCTTCTCCTTCTGTGTCTCAACATCTCTTATTTTTCATAGGAAACAGCATTTATTTTTTTTAAAGCTAATTTAAAACTGATTATTTTGAAGGACAAAAAAAATTCAGTAACAATGTAAAATTGTTGACAAATTTAAAACATCCTTTTAAGCTACACACTTGGCTGAATTTGGGCTTCTCTTTATTCTAAGCTTGGGCAAGGGTTGACGGTGACTGGCAGCTACACATACCACCTGTGCATAGCTTATGAACCTTTTGGGATGAAAGGGCTAGTAGTGAGGCTTATGGCAGGACTGGCTTGAAGCCATCCCTTTTTCAAAACATCACCAAAAAAGCCTCTTACTCTCTTGACCTGGTTGAATATCCTGAGTTAGATATACTTTTCAGTTCTTCTAAAGACCCATATTTACCCCAGATTTCAAAACAATTGGTTAAATATAAGAAGTATTTTCCTATTCTCGCCTAACCCTTTCTAAATCTGATTTTCGTTTCTTGATCTTTCCTTTTCAATTTTAACACAAGAGGAAAATGCAACCCTAAGGAACAGCTTCTGAATTGCAGAACCACACGTGGGCTCCATAATCTGAGTGTGTCAACTACTGGGGAGGAATAAAACTAGGTAAAAAATTCAATGAGTGTTAAAGAAACTAGATATTGTTGAGAAAGAGTAAAGGCAGGAAACATCAGAGTAAAACCCAAAACAATTTACTACATGGTCTTGCTAAGAATTTGTTAAAATGAAAATGCCAACACAAAGTTCAGTCATGGAATCAAGGACATTTTCATTCCTCTGGAATTCCAAAGAAAACTTTAAACACTTTGGAAAAAACAGTTATTTTAGGGATCTATGTGCAAAATCCATGCATACCACAATGTGCATACTGAAAACCAGCATTTGGGGTAGAGCATCCTGGAAAGGTCTTCCTTATCTGCATATTTGGAAAATCTAGAAAAGAAGTAGATAACAAGAGATTTAAGAGAGGAAATCTTTTGGTAAGATGTGGAGGGAAGACTTCACATTCTCTCTTTTTCTATACTGGACATAATACAGTCTCAAAATGACACTCCCAAATACTTCTTGGGTAATTCCCAAGCAATTAGTTATGTTTTTATTTTTTGTCTAATTACTGCTTACTATGATTTTTCAAAATAAGAGAAGTGACAGAATGGAAAATTTAACATCCCTAAGGTTTTTGAAAATGTCTTTTAAGAACTAAAAAGATTCAAGGGTGGGCAGCTGGCGATGTGGCTCAATGGTAAGGTACTTGCCTGGTATACACAAGGCCCTGTGTTCACTCCCCAGCACCACAGTAAGTAAGTAAATAAATAAATAATCATGAGGTAATTCTTGTAAAAACACATCAAACTACCAATTATTTGTAATTTTCAGATTACTTTGGAAAGGAATAAAACCAAACCAAAAAACACAGCATAGAACAGGTCAGTGGTGCTAGACAGTGGTGCCCAAAATGCTATATTACCAGGTCTGGTAATATTTACTAATATTTCTCTCACACACACTCATCTTATATTGAGTTTAAAATATATGAATCTAGGTTATAGAAGTTTAAATTTTTTAATATGAAAGGTTAAATGGAAGATCTTCAAGTGATAGGGGAAAATTATAGAAATTCTTCCAGTGTATTCCTTTTATTATAAAATAACATAAAGCTGTGAAGTTTTCAATGTTTTTTTAATTTCAGTTTTTCAAGAAGGATTTACCACATACCTACTCAGAAGCTACTCTGCTAGGAACTGAATAACTTTGATTAATGCAGAAATGTCTACATGTTAACTATGTGGAGAAGTGGTTCCACCTCCCTTGATTCTATTAGAGTAGGTCTCACATGAGACCCTGGATTCCCAATATTTAAAAGTTCCTGATTCTGCTGGGCATGGTGGTGCACACACCTATATTACCAGTGGCTAGGGAGGCTGAGACAGGAGGCTCATGGGTTCAAAGCCAGCCTCAGCAACATTGAGGTGCTAAGCAACTCAGTGAGGTGCTGTCTCTAAATAAAATGCAAAATAGGGCTGGGGATGTGGCTCAATGTTTAAGTGCCTTTGGGTTCAATCCTCAACTACCAAACAAAATTTCCTGATTTTGATACAGGCCCACACTCATGTTTATGACTCTCTGCTAGATGACTATGCAAGTGTAGGTCCTCAGAGAAGCAGACACCAATAAAAGATTACTCATGTGAGAGATTTATTAGGGGAAACCTTCATGAGGGGAAATGGAGAAGGAACTGAGGAAGACTGGCAGAGCCAACAGACTAGGATGGAGGACTGGTAAGAGTTGCTTCTCCACATTTAACAAGATTTTAATTTTGTAAAATGCACTTCAATTTTAATTTTGAATTCAAAAGAAAAGATCAGGTGTATTTCTAAGCTTAGACTGGATCTTTAGCTAGCAAGAACTGCCAGAAAATTCTAAAATAGAAACCATAGAACTTTGGCGCCACCTTGTGGTAAAAAGTAAACTGAGAACGATTATCCGCAGGCGGTGTAATAAATCTGTTTTTCATTTACACAAAGTAGTAGGGAAAATTCTGATTTCTTTTTCCTTAGATTCAAAATTAAAATATTAATATTATAAATATTCACACCTTGGGGCTTTAAAACTATTTTTCCAGTTTTTGCAACCAAATTGATTTAAAAATGTGAATTTTGCTTTCAGCTATTCTACTCACAAAATTTTGTGCTCATATTTTTACTTGACTGCTGTAATACCATACTTGATAGGTTTCACTTCTACCTCAGTGGTCACTCTAACTGCTTCCATTCTTGGAAGACAGAATGAGGATCCTCAGTAAAAAATAGCATGACTGCATTCTTTCAAGTTGTTTGTTGTCTCAATAAATATTGTCTGCTATGTGCCAGGCATGGCTTTCAGTTCTGGTGAGAATGAATGAATGAAAGAATGAATAAGGGTCCAGCCTGCCCTTCAAGTTTATAGTCTTGAGGTGGGGGAGCTGCAAAAATATGTATACAAGCAAATAAATGCATACAAACAGAAATTGAAGGAGATTTCAGGGAGAGGGATCAGAAAGTATAAAAGTCTTGTCATCTTGGAGACTAAAGAACAGTAGAGCAGGAAGCAGAAGCTGGGTTTTGCAGGGTTCAGAGGATCATACTTAGATTTTGAGGAATTTAGGATTTTATTCTCACTGGAGTCGGGAGCTGATGGAAGTGTTAGAAAGGGAGCATCATCAGAACATGGCAGGTGCTTTAAAAAATAATGTTAGTACTTAATGATTTCAAGCATTATAGGAGTGCAATTGGTGCTGTTAAGAGTTCTGATAAAAACTGAGCTAGCTGCTCAGACCTATTGAGCCCTTCCCTGAAACACCCCAGTCACAGCCCAGCATGGAATCACAGGTTGTGAATCTTGAGATTTGCTACTGAGTCTTATTTTACTTATTGCTCTTTAGCCCTCCCATCCTGCTGGATTTATGATGCTCATCAGCTAAATTTACATTACTCGTTTTCTCATTCGTCTGTCTCTCCCACTATAACATAAGCCCCTTCTCAGCTGTCTTCTTTACTGCTGAATCCTAAGCACACTGTCCAGTACATGATAGTTGTTGAGTAGATGCACACTAAATAAATAAACACAATAATGATTTTTATAGTTTCTACCCACTGAGACTCAAATATAAAGCTCATTTTATTGAAATGTATTGTTATGGTTTGGCTTTGGAATGTTCCCCCAAAGGCTCACGTATTGAAGGCTTGATTCCTAGTGCATCAATATTCAGAGATGGGACTTTTGGAAATTTTTCATGAGGGCTCTGACCTCATCAGTGCATTAATCCCTTGATGGGTTCATAGCTGAAGGACTATTAGGAGGTAGTGGAAACTGTACAAGGTGGAATCCATTTGAATGGAGTGAGTCCTTGGGGTGTGCCTTTGGGAATATCCTGTCCCTGGCTCTTTTCTCTAGCTTTCTTTGCTGCCCAGTGGCCATGTGGTAAACAGCTTTCCTCTGTCACATCCTTTCACAATGTTGTTCTGTACAAAGAAATTAAGCGAACCATGGACTGAAACCTCTATTATGGACTGAAATCTCTATCATGAGCCAAATAAATCTTTCATCCTTTTCCTCAGGTATTTTGTTACAGCAATGAAAAGCTGATGTGAATGAAACCATTGCTGGTAAATTTCTTCTTACAACTTTCTTTTTTGTTGTCTCTTCAGTTAGTTTCTTCTGACATCCTTAAATAATTATTAAACATTTTTAAAACCAGATATTAGTGAGTGCATAATTTTCAGCTATTGGGCTGGTGATGTACGTTTGGGGTACAGCACTTGCCTAGCATATGTGAGGCCGTGAGTTTGACTGCCAGCACCACAAAATTGTGTGTGTGTGTGTGTGTGTGTGTGTGTGTGTGTATATATATATATATATATATATATATATATATATATATATATATATAAGATTTGGAGTTTTTTTATTATAAAAGACTAAAATAACCTTCATTGTTGTCCTCCATAAATTGTACATGACATTTTAATGGAATGAGGTGATAAGATTGACAAAGGTATTATCTTTTGTATTTAGGTTCTTGCTAGGACATTTATTTTAATATCAGAATCAGTTGACAAATCTGTATCATATGCATGAATGTTTTGGTTTCCAATGTAAGTTCTTGATATATCCATAAGCTTATAGAAAGTAGGCCAATTCAACAAGCTATAATGAATCTTCATACTATGTTTCAGGCACTATATATCCAAGTGATGGACATATAGCTATGATCCTTCTTGCTGTTGCAGAACTTAAATTCTAATGGAGAAAGTGAAATTAAAAATGTTAAAAATATCTTAACCATATTAACAAAATGATGAGGAACCCAAATTTAGAGGAAGTGAACAGAAGGTTTAATGGAAGTGGTGACTTCTGCTGACAACTGAGTGAGCGGTGAGAGTTGAAGAACCAGAGGGAAAGTTTTCCAGTAAGGGGAACTGGTGTGGAGGATAACAAATGGGGCAATAAAATGAGAATGTAGAGGAAGTAGGAAATGGATTACGCAGAACCTTTAAGTCATGGCAAGGTATTTTGATTTTATCCTAAGTACAAGGAAGTTTTAAGGAGCGAGCAATGTAATTAGTTCTGGTTGAATTAATGCTTTGCATAAAGTATATGGATCATAAGAAGCCTGCACAAAACTTTACTGGGTTTAATACTTCTGGCCAAAAACAGTCTCATCACAGTCCAACTGGGGCCACAGCTGCTGCAGAAATTCCTCTCCTCAGTGTTTAAGAAGACATTGCCAGAGCCTAGAGTTGAGATGAGAGCTATTAATAGCTGACATAAAGTGAGGAAAAAGCTACATTGTGTGAGGCTGAGCCTAGGTTAGACAAGCTCAGGAGTCCCAGACAAGTCCCAGGAGGAACAAGCTAACAGCTACACAGGTGTGTAGCATCCTCCTTACTCTCAAAGATCAGGAATCTCATCCTTCCTTAGTCAAGACTAATTCCATGGGAACCTTTTAATTGTACATGGAAGGAACCACATTTTATTCCAGTACCCATTTTTGATAGTGGTGCCACCAAAAGGTGGATTATCACATATTCATTTTTTAGAGATGCATTAACAAAGTACTACAAAGTAGGTATCTAAAAGAAAGCTATTGTCTCACAGTTCCAGAGGCTATAATTCCAAGATCTAGAAATCAGCAATGGTTCTGAGAGATGCGATGGGCATTTGCTCCACATCACTCCCCTTTTTCCTGGTGATTTGTTGGCAAGCTTTAGCATCCCTTGACATGTAGAGAAGCATCTTTAAGGATTCTTCATGGTCTCTCTATGTTATCTCTGTGTCCAAATTCTCTTTATTTAGTAAGGACACCAGCCATATTGGATTAGGGTTCGCTCTAAATAATTCTCCTCCCCACCTTAAACAAATGTAGCAATCTTTCCTTTTGCTCTTGATTTTTTAAAAAATTATTGGCTCTTTTTAGTTATACATGACAATAGAATCTATTTTGATATAATTATAGAAGCATGGAATATAACTCATTCTAGTTAGGACCCCATTCTTGTGAAGGTACATGATGGTAGGATTCACTGATATTTTCATATATATATATATATATATATATATATATATATATATATATATATATATATAATATCAGATTCATCTGTTTTTCCTTCCTATCCCTGCCTTCCTTCCCTTCATTCCTAATTTGCTGAACTTCTATACCCTTTTTCCCCTTATTGTAGTTTAGCTTCTACATATCAGAGAAAACATTTGCCTTTTGGGAACTGGCTTATTTAACTTAGCATGATAATCTCCAGATCTGTCCATTTACTGTCAAATGATTCAAGTAACAATGAATGTTGGCAAGAATGTCAGGAAAGAGATACATTAATATATTGCTGGTGGGACTGCAAATTGCTGCAACTGCTTTGAAAAAGCAGTATGAAGACTCATCAAAAAACAAAAACAAAACCTAGGAATAGAACCACCATTTGACCCAGTCATCCCATTCCTTAGTATATATACAAAGGATTTAAAATCGGCATACCACACTGACAATCACATCAATTTTTATAGCAACTCAATTCAAAATAGCTAAGCTATGGAACCAATCTAGGTGCCTTTCAACAGACGAATGGATGTAATATATGTACACAATGGAGTACTAATCAGCCATAAAGAATTACTTCAATGAACTCATTTTAACTTGATTACCTTTGAAATACCCTATCCCCAAATAAGGTCATAATATGAGGTACTGGGGATTAGGATTCTAATCTCTCTTTTTATGCTTTGGAGACCATTCATTTTTAACACCTGAAAACAGTTACAGGTTAGGTAGCATCTAAATTCAGGGCTCAAGACTGTCAAAGAAGAGATACCAGAAATAAATGAATGAATAAAGAAAATGTGGTGTGTTTACACAATAGAATATTACTAAGCAATGAAGAATAATGAAACTATGGCATCTGCCAGTAAGTGACTAGAAATGGAGACTATCATGCTAAATGAAATAAGCCAGTCCCCAAAAACCTAAGGCAGAATGTTCTGATATGCACATGATAACACACAATGTGGGGGGGGGAGAGAACAGAAGTTCATTGAATTAGATAAAGGGGAATGAAGGGAAGGGAAGTGGGGTAAGGATGGGAAAGGCAGGATAATGAATCAGATGTAACTTTCCTATATTCATATATGAATACATGACCAGTGTAACTTCACATAATGTACAACCACAAGAATGGGAAGTTACAGATGTTTTATGTCAAAATACACTCATCATGTACAACTACAAAAGAATTTAAAAAATTCTTTAAAAAATTTAAAATTTTTTTTAAAAAATTTAAAAAAATAAAATTTTTCACTTGGGTATAGAATTTTTTTCTCTCTGATGAATTACTTAAAACAAAACAAACAAACAAAAACCCTAGCACATATTTAGAACTTATGTGCTTCCAATGCCATTTTTTAAAAAATCTAATTGGTTAGAACAGCTTTAGAGACTGTAACAAATTCAATTCAAAATTTTCTACTTCCTTTCCTTACAAAAATTTTTGAAGGACAATATCTTCCTTAATGGGTGTCCAAAATACACTTCTGTACTGGATAAAAATTAGGTCTTACACATACTTTGTTACTGATGTGGCACAGCTGTTTTTTATTGTTCTTATTTGTTTATTGAGATGCATGTATCCTGCTACCTTGTTCAGGAGAGTCTCAAAACTGGGATCAAGCAATCCTTCTGCCTCAGTCTCCAAGTAGCTGGGACTAGAGGCATATACCATTACTCTAGGTTTGTCCCTTTCTTAAAATGTAAAAATCCAAGGAAGAAAACTGAAAAATTGGTTCTGTATGAGTTTTACCTCTTGCTTTGTATATAAAGCTTAAAAATTTCATCAAGTGAAGATCATTTGCCACTGAAGAAATAAATGTATAAAAACCTGGGTCACTTCATTATATTAAAATCACAGCAATCAACAATACTGAACATGACAAAACAATTTAAAGATTTAGGGAATTGTCTGATTTACTGAAATTTTGAAGAAAGTAAAGCCTAACAAATGTTTTTTTTTTTTCTTTTATTAAACTATGGTTGCCTGGTACATTATCATGTATTTTTGTGTCTTTTTGTTTTTTGCAGTGCTGGGGATGGAACATACACCTAGCCTTATGCAATGCTAGGCAAATAATATGCCACTGAACTACACCTCCGGCATTAACCCTGTCCATCCATGCTTTTTAGAAGTTCAGGGGGCTGGGGGTGTAGCTCAGTGGTAGGGCACCTGCTTAGCATACATGAGGCCCTAAATCCAATCCCACCCACTGCCAAATTATATATATATATATATATATATATATATATATATATATATATATATATATATATCATGATGATGAATTAAGCCTTATAATACATGACACCAGCAGTTAACTATTTCCATCTAGATCATCTTCTTACAAACTGCTTTTCTATTTAACAAATCCCTTACCTGCACCTATCTTCCAATGATTTTCAGTCCGAGTGTGGTCCAAATCTTCCACTTCCCAAAAACTGCACTAACATTAGAATTCCATGAGCTTCTTTGGACAGAAATGTGTAATTTCTTTATGGTATTCTTCCTAAAAATTTTAAGCATAACTTAAAGATCCCATTTTCTGGACTTCAAAATACGAACTTGCTAATTTTAATTACTGGACTATGATTATTTCCTTTTTGCTGATAAGGTCCTAAAGCTATTTTACATGGGGGAGAAGATAAAAGCAAACACATGCATCTCTCTAAGGGCTTTACAGATAATGGCAATAATGGCATAACACTTATAGGCACACTTATTATAGATGACAGATGAGGGAACTAAGGACTGAAGAACTTAGTAACTTATCTAACATTCACAGTAATGTCAGAACTGGGATTAAAATCATCGAAGCTGGTGCCCACAATATGTGCTGTCAATCGCACACCACACTGCTTCTCTTGAAAAAGCAGAAATTTTCCTTTAGTTACATTTTATGAAAGACAAAGCAAAATATAGAAACTTGAAGTTTCATTTAGACAATCACCATGAATTGTATTTTTACCTTATGCAAAATTATTTGATAACAGAGTTCAGAAACACAACTATTTCTAATTGTATCATTTTTTTTTCAATTCCAAAGAACAAGGTCATAACACATACAAATTTATTTTAAATAAGCTTTAGAATCAGAATTAAATTGATAAATGAAGTCATCTGCTGAAAAAGTATTATTTTACATCCATTTTGGAGAAATATTATCTTGAACTAAAAAAGTAGAAGCATATCATTTGCCAGTATTTTAAAAACCATGTCCAGATATAAATTAGTTCTAAAGTTCTTGTAAAGCAATGAGAAAGCAAGTGACTTGTTTTTCTCCATTATTTAACTATTACTATAATAACCTTTAAAGAAACAACAGTAATGAATTTTGGACAATAAAAACTGTAAAACCAGACTGCTGGCAGAGGAAACAACAAACTGTAAGTTAAAAAATTCATAAACATACATTTATTCAGGAAATACAGTTACTAGAGTCCTTAATATTTCAATGATCATTCCACATTATAAAATATTCACAACATGTATTCTTTTAAGTCTATACCAAGTCATGCTGACATTCTTTCCAGATAAGCCATGCTATTTCTTCTACTACATACATGCTATAATATCCATTTTAATTATAAACAAAGTATTTGAGCCAAACTATTTAAATACTTGTCAAGAAAAAATAAAACATAAACTAAAAATTTAGAAGAGGATGAAAATGACAACAAAACAAAATAACTCCCTACATATCTGAATCATCAAACTTTTAAAGAACTAGGCCACTATAATCTAGCATTACAGTAAAAGATAGAGTGACCATATTAAGACAGTATGTAATCATGAATTACAACATTTCTCATCTGTAATTTTAAGCTGCTTTTTCAAAGAATAAACACTATCTTTGTAAGTTTTAAAGCAAAAGGGGCATAAAGATTAAACATTAAAAGTTTATATTTAAACTACTATTTTTTTTTAATAAAAAAGGTAGACTATTATTACTTTCCAAATAAGAAATGCCAAGTATGTTTTATGCCTAAATAAATAATATAATCAATCAGCATGTAGCTACGAATTGAAGTATTCTATTCTGATACTTGCAAACAGAATTAGCGGTTCTCAAGCCTGGATGTCCCTTAGAACCATCTGGTATGTTTTTTTTTTTAAATAAACAAGTGACCCTGAATTAGTTGTATGGGAGGGGACCTAAGTATTAATAATTTTTGAGCTCTGCAGGGCTTTCTAATATGCAACTAAGGTTCAGAAACACTGAGTCAACTCATTTTGAAGTAATAAGAAAATTTAAAAAAATGGAGGGGGGGGTTAACATTTGTGATTTACAAATCAAGCACCGATTATATACTTACTTTATGTTTAGCTTTATTCACAAACCATCCATTTACAAGATGAAAATTCCTTCATTTCCTCATCATACTAGACCACTTTGTGTATCTTTGCTATTGACTGAACCGTTCTATGATAAGATTTAAAATTCTGAGACACACTATAAAAATTGCATTAATGAAAACAAGCTACTGCTACTCATGCTCAAAAGTACCAACAGTACCAAGCAAAACTACTGTATTTGGCTCGTTATGCTATCTTTATTTTAAGAATTATAAATAGGTGCCAACCCACACAAAGAACAGATTGTGAATTACTTTGAAAGAAAAAAAAAACCCAGATTACTTAATTTACTGAGATTCAACACCAAAAAAAGATTTAACTTGGCTGAAAGTTCAGATACAGCTGAGACATTGCACCAGGAAGCTATAATTTATAAGGAAATGTTGATATATCCTAAAAGCTACTATAGCTGTAGCTATATTAAAATAAGATTTCTTCAGGGTTTATTTACCCTGTAATGCAAGAATATAAGCATAACAATAACAATAATATTTTTATATACACCAATACTTTAATATATTAAGCTCTACAACAAATATCTCTAATAATTTTACAATTAAATTAAGTCCATAATTCTTCTATACTACTTTGGTCCCAACATTTAAAAACACACCCATTAATTTTGAAAATATACAATTTAACAACATGATCCTATCAATAACAAGCATGTTTTTTAGTGGACTACAGACACATTCAACCATGCAATCCAGTGTTAAATACCTAAATAATACCTAAATGATAAATAACAATGCTGATTGACTTATATTCTGAGAAATCACTGAAAAGTGGAATAATCTTTTAAGACCACAGTGCTCACAAACATGCAGAAAAATGTATAGAAATTTCTATTCTTCCTGAAGGAATATTACAATGCCCACTTTTTAAAACACAGGATTGATAATTATGCCAAACTCTTATTTTTTTTTAAAATCCATCTTCGTTTAGCATGTCTTTCACAATTTTTTAAAAAAAGAACAAATGTTCCTGTGTTAAAATAGGCATTTATAAAATGGCAAGGAGGATTTCAAGGGAAGTTTGTATTTTTTTGTTTTTTTGTTTTTTTACAATTATTGGCATTTTGGCCATTAGTAGGTCACAAGTAAAACTTCTCTAGCTAAAAAGCAAAATTAAATATAAAGTTTTAAATGTATTAGGTCTGTTGCGTGTGTTTTGCAGATCTCATTTTTTCAAAGCATGACTCCATTTCTTCTAAGTCTTTGGGTTTATACCGTACTACCAATTTAACCTTTCCTTGGGCTGCTTTCAGCAGTTCTACAGCTTTTTAGTAATGTTCTCCTTCAGTGCTCCGGAAAAAGTGCACACACACAATTGATACTTAGGTTTTGAGAGTAACAACAACTACAAATATTTAAAATTAAGTAAAGAGAGTCTTTATTGCCTCAATTCACACAAGATTTGGCACATTCAGGGTGGTATAGCTATAGAGATACTGAATCCTTTCAATGCTAAATCTTGTTTTATCAGTATGAAATCCAGTGATACGTCAATTGTGCTTACAGTCTCGAAAACATTTTTTAAGTTCCAAGTAATTAGCATATCAATATACATGTCTTATTACTGCACTATGTCAGAATTTATCAAGAAACTGCCATTCTATAAAAGTAAATATGATGGTACATTTCTAATTTAGTATACTGTTTTAACTACTGAAGAGTTTAATTATCTAATAAAAATCCCACTAAGCACTGGTAATTTACATTGAAGGGATGCAAACCACTTTTAGAGTGCCTTAAAAAGATCACTGGGCTGGGGACAGAGCTCAGTGATAAAGCACTTGACCAGTATGAGCAAAGCTCCCGATTCAATCCCCAGAGCTGCATTTAAAAAAAAGAAACAAACAAAAAAACAACCACTGTCCTAAATAGTACTGCCTACCATTCACTTAAAGCATTCCTAAACTACAAAGTTTATTAATCCCTTGCACTAGCATCTTCTGTTTCTACAATCCACAGGCACCCCCAAGTGGTCACAGAACATTACTGCAAATATAAATAAAATTCATCCTCACCACTCCATTAACAGAAAGAAGTTGATCTCCTCATTTAAGGCCCCCATGCCTATCAGCTATTCCACCTGGAATTTTTCTAGATATATAGATTGGACAGTTTTGTTCTTTGCTTCCCATAATATTGAACCCAAGACTCTCTTCTCTTTGGGTAGCTCAACAACTCGAGGATGAGAATGTCCTTCACTGGTAGCAAATGCAGTGACAGTAACCTGAAAGAAAATTTTACATATTTAAAATATATGAACTTTGTTTACTTCATCTCCTTTTAAAAAAATACCTTTTTTGTTTTGTTTTTTGGCAGTGCTGGGAATTAAACCCAGGGACTCATACATGTTAATAAACATGTACTTTAACACTGAGGTATATCCCTGACCTATCTCACTACTTTTGAGGCATGTATACACACACACACACACACACACACACACACACACACACACACACACTTAATCAGAGCTTTACAGTTATAAATAGTAGCTGGATTCATCTTGACAAACTCACGGCTGCATGAAATTCAATTTCAGTTCATAATCCCCCCTTTCCCCTCTTTTCCCCAATCTCCTTGACTTTCTTTGGCTAATCCATTCATTTATATTTGACTGATTCTTTTTATTTATACATAAAGATGAAATTTCCTGTGGTATATTTATGAATGCATGTAACATGATTTTTAAAGAATTCATTCTGCATTGTAAGGCATATTTTTGATGTGTGGGTATTCACAAATTCACTGGTCATTCTGAGAGGCTAAGCAGAGGTTTTTAAGAAATGTAAGCAGAGGCTGAGACATGAGGATTGCGAGTTCAAAGCCAGCCTCAGCAACAGCAAGGCTCTAAATAAAATACAAAAAAGGGCTGGGGATGTGGCTCAGTGGTTGAATGCCCCTGAGTTTAATCTCTGGTACCCCTAACCCCCCAAAAAGAAATAATAACTTAAAGAATACACACTCCAGGACTATGTATAAAACAGAATTTTTTGGCACACTCTCATCCACTGTCTAGAACTTTTGTGTAGTTCCATGTGCAGAGCTTGACAAGCAGGCTTGCTGGGCACATAACATTTAAACAGGAATATTCTACCCTAATGCACTAACAGTCCGGAGCTTCAACTCCAGATAGCCTGGCATTTGTGTAAAATACACCATACCTATAACAACCCACACAGAGTTGTTCTTATATATAGTCATTTTGGCTGCTATATTCTTTGTATACTCTTTGTACCATACACAAAATAAATAATACATCAAGAATTGTCTCTATATTAAGAAAAGCAGGCACATGTATAGCCAACATGAATATTTTTTGTTGCTCTAGCAAACTATATAATTACAAGTAAAAAAAAAACACAGAAGATTTAATAGAGCTATATGCTCTTTAAATTCTAACACAAAATTAAGATTTTCCTGTTTCATTATGTTTTTAAAGTTAATCAAGGAATCTGGTACCATTTTTTCATGCTGGATCAGGGTACATGAACAAAGGTGCAAGGGGTAAGAAGAAAATCAAGACTTATTTGAAGACCCAAAAAAGCACTCATTTCCTACCTAACAGAACTAAGGTTCAAAAACTAAATAAGCTGTGAAGGTTATACAACTCAGGTATAAAAAATAAATTTCTATTTTCTACTCTGATAAACCATATCCACAAGTTTAAGTATTTGTATTCAATAGAGAATCCAGTCTGTCCTTTTGGAAACCAGGAACTCAATAAAAAATAATCTGCAATGATTAAAAGTCTAGTATGTCATCTACTACTCAAATTAACATATCTATCCAAGTAATACATAATGAAATAATGTATTAAGAGGGAAAATCTGATATGGAAAAGCACACAAACTCCATCTTCAGCCCTGAAGAGGTAGCCTACTATTGACATTATACCATATTTGCAGAGCTAGGGTAAAGGATAAATCAAATAACCCTATTCTTCCATTTACTATTTGTGTGGTGGTTTGAGACAAATAATCTAATCTTGATACTTCCTCATCAATGAGAAATTCCTCTTCAACTATAAAATTGATGCTATTTTACATGTAAATATGTTGTATATAACACAATTATGTATTTCATATGTATATAATTAATGTATGTGAGAGCATTTTCAATGCCTTATCCAAACTACATACAGTAATAAAAATGTTCTACTTCTTAGTACTTGGGAAGCTTGGTATAATTTGAAAGATATTATGTTAGCTTCTAAAATAAGCTTACTATGAATCTAATAATTATATATTTTCAACCTCTAATTTATGAAGAATTCTCACTTTTGGCAAATAAACATATTTACCTTTGCAGTTGTATTAGCTCTCACTTCAGGACTGCTACTGATATGTACAGTTTCATAGACATGTTCATATACCTGCAAAACATAAAAGATGTTATATTTTAAATCTTGGAATATATCATGTTTGATTTCCTCTGTGAAGTTAAATGTATTAACTTTTAATCATATTTACTCACCTCTCTTACAGCATTGCAGAACTCACTTTGAAGGACTCTTTGTAAAGCCTGAAGTTTCTGTGGTGGTACCTGTCCACTCCTTTGTAGTTTTTCCAACATTTCAATTGCTCTACAAATATCTAGAGTTAAACAAACACATACTGAAAAATAACTTTCTCTAAGGATTCTTGAAATGCCTATGTAACACTGTAGGAATTAGGATTAATTCCCCAAAGGACTAACAGTATGCAGAAATTAGAGGGGGTAAAACAAAGCATCTGGGTTTTTGTATGAGAAAGAGGAGATCATTCATGTACACATTGAGAACAGGAATGTAAAATCTGAGCACATTAAATTTTACAGATTTTAAAATTTCGCATGTTACAGAAGCATAGTTTAAAAAATAATTGAGAGACAGACAAACTGAATATAAACTACTAAATGTCACAGGAAAGGACTGGGGCTCAGATGTGACAGATATGTTAACTGCACTACTTCAAAAAAAGTCAGTAGTAATATTGGGAACTATTTAAGCAATAAAAATTTACTTAATTATCATATTAGTAACCAAAGCACTGAATAGCAGACCATGTGCTAGTGAAATCACTGGTCATTTCCTAAAGATAAACATGATATATGCATAGATATGAACTATTTAATAACAGATCTAGTTAGTGGCTAGGACACATTTAAATTAAAAATAAACTGAATAAAATTAACTGATTTGTTTTCAAGTTAGGATTGTTAACACAATGTTTTAATTCAGACAATTTCAATCAAATACGTAGTTTTAAAAATAAAACATAAAACATAAAAACCAGCTATGTAATTCTGTTCTTCATACTAGTTGTGAGACCTTGAACAAATTACTTAAACTCCTTGTGTCTCGGTGCCTTTCACTGTAAAATGCAAATAATACACCTGCTTCATAAAAGGCATTTGATGACCAAACCAAATAATATTTTTAAAGAGGCTTAGCAAACATAAATATAATGTTACACTGGCATCAGTCTTAAAAAATATTAAGGGGTTGCATACATTTATACAAATCTACTAAGCATGTTAGTCAATTGTCATTGAGAAGTGTGGGGATGTGTTTTATTAAGAAACTCTACAAGATTCAAAGTCATGTTCAACAATTAATGACAATATCTGTTTGATTTTTTCTTACCTGTTTTTGTACCTTTGTGAATTAAGTTTTGATGATTTAGAAGGCACTATCTCCCCCCCTGCCTCCCACTGCTATTACCAGGGATTGAACACAGAGCCTTAAACATTTGAGGCAAGCACTCCACCAGTAAACTACATCCCCAACCCTTTTTGTTGTATTTTGAGAAAGGGTCTCACTAAGTTGCCAAAGCCGGCTTTGGATTTAGGATCCTCCTGCCTCAGTCTCTGCAGTAGCTGAGATTACAGACATACACTACTGTGCCCAAGTGGCACTCAGGATCTTGATTACATGCACTGATATTGTACTGTAGGATTATTGGGAGTTATTTGTTAACAGAATTCTGAGATAATTTAACTTTCCTATGCTGCTGAATAGAACCACTTATAATTCATCCCTACCAAGGTGATGAAGATTCTACTGAAGAACTTAAAAAAAATTCAACAACAAAAAGCAAAGACAACTACCAAAACTAAATGCTAGGGGATGAAGTCCCACATTTTCTACTGCATTTAAAAATACAAGACTGCCACGTGTTAGAATTCTACAACTAACTACCTTTAAAAGAAAAACACCTACTTCTGTTAGCACCAACAGATTTGTTCCTTTCTGCAAAGCACATCGACATTGTGCTCAGGAGGAAGATGTCACCTTTGTCTTAAGCCTATCTTAGAAAGTCTATTCAGAGAAGCTACTCTTCTGTTATAAAATTATGCTTCAATAAATGGACTGGTGGGCTGTAGAGAAACAATCTTATTTATAAAAAAAGACTTCCAAATGAGGAACACCATAAGGAGCAAACTAACAATCATATGTGCACATTTGTTTGTGGGAAGGGATAAGGAAAGAGGCTTTTCTAAATACAATTCTAAAAATGTATCTTCTTCTTAAAGAAGAATATTGAGACTGTAATTTCAAATGATAATATGTGCAAAATAACTTTAACCTACATTTTATGCTGTTTACCAACAGTGCTAAAATTTTTTGTGGTACTTCTTGACTGATAATTTTTAAGTCAGGCAAGTTATACAAACCTGTAGTCCTGACTACTTGGGAGGCTGAGGCAGGAGGATCTCAATTTCAAGGTCAGCCTGAGCTGAGACCTTATCTCAATAAAAAATAAGGAGGGCTCGTATATAGCTCAGTGGTAAAGTATCTCTGGGTTCAATCCCCAGAATGGTAACAAAACAGAACAAAAGCAAAAAAAAAAAAAAGAAAGAAAGAAAGAAAAGAAAACCTTCAAATGCTTGTGTGTCAAAAGCGTGTTTGAATTGTCTGAAATAAAGGATTTGGGGAAGACAATGGAGCGTTCAAAATCTTAATATCTGTATTTTGACTCTCTGGTCTGTAAATACACAGCAAACTAGGTTTTATCTTTGTTAACAGTTTCCTTCAAGAAGCAATTAACTAATCACAGTTTGCAATTGTAGGGTCTGTAAAAAAAATATATATATATATATATATATATATATATATATATATATATATATATATATTCGCACCTGCCAAGTGTTTTACAATCTACCACTACTTCACATAAGTGGATCTATTTCTTAAGTCGAATCCCCTGATTCCTGGATTTCTTGCTTTTCATTTTTTGGTTTATATTCTTGTTTGGGTAGAGTAAATCTTCTAGTAGCTCTCTGAAATAGGGTACATGGAAAATAATTTTTGAGACTTTAAATAGCTGAAGATATATTTTATCCTCATACTTGATTGATAGTTTGGCTGGATATAGATTATTCTTTGGAAGTAATTTCTACTCAGAAGTCTGAAGAAATTTCTGGGAAATGTTTTAGCTCCCAGTGTTAATGTAGACAAGTCTGATGGCATTTTGATTCTTGTTTTTTTTTTTAAAGGTTCTGATTCCTCTTTATTTATTTTGTAGTATTTCCTTAATGATCTGGCACACTTTTGCACAAGCCATCTGTATGTGCTCTACTCCAGGACCTAGAAAGACACACATTCCCTTTGATAAAAATAATTCACAATAGTATCTGCCAGTTTTTAGAACTCTGTGCCAAAAACATGAATGTGTATTTTAATTTGCATTCAGTCTGCAGAGCAACAAGGTAGAAAATATGACCCAAGCTTACAGTGAGAATCTGAAAGGGAAATTAATTTTCCTGAGGTCACCTAGCTAGCAAGTAGTAGAACCCAGATCTTCCCTCTCCAGAGCCCTTACTCCTGACCACTATGCTATATTTATGTCAGTCCTATTTTCACAACCTATGTCCTTTTTGCATAGCCAGAAAATGCCATGTTTTGCTCTCATAAAACCACAGTTACAGTTTTTGGTGGATGACATCATTTACCTTTGATCTGATTGAGTACTCAAAATCCTCTATAGCTATTAGCTTAACTCAAAATGGTTTTTCTCTGCTAATGAAATCTTTTTTAAAATTCTGATTTGTCATATGTGACAGTGGAATGTATTACAATTCATATTACACATGTAGAGCATAATTTTTCATATCTCTGGTTGTATACAAAAATGCATTCACACCATACATGTATTTTGTATAATGATTTCCATTTCACTCCACCATCATTTCTAACCCCATGCCTCCTCCCTTCCCCTCTTAGAGTTTGTCTGTTCCTCCTATGCTCCCCTTTTCTACTCCACTGTGAATCAACCTGATGCTGGTTGTTTTAATGAATCATAATGATAGCCAATATTTATCAGGTAGTTAGTGTGTGCCAAATACCGTTAAATCACTTTATGAGCTAGATTTTCTTTTAGAGTCCTGTTTGTTGAGATATAATTTATATATGGTACAATTTGCCCTATTTAGTTTTATACTTACATGATTTTTGACAACATAAATATAAAAAATGGCAATATATATATATATATATATATAAATATATATATATATATATATATATATATATATATAGTATTATATATAGTACTACAATCAAGATATAGAATATGTTACCTTGTTTTTTTAACTTCTTTTTTTAAACAACTAGAGAAATTAATTTTAATATATTTTCATTTAACCCATGGATTACCAACAAAATTTGCAAAGAAAATAATTGTTGTTAAGCTATTTCATGTTCCTTTTGTTTGTCCTAGTAATTCTTTGGAATCCAATATCTATTTAACATGTAGCGCACCTCAATTCAGGCTAGACACATTTCAAGTACTCAGTAGCTTCATGTAACCAATGGCTGCCATATTAGCTCCTTTTTCCATCTTTCACCTTTTGGTGAGATATATGCTGTAGGCTGCATGATAAATCTCCTTATTATGTGGTTTCTTGTTGAGTTACATCAGAAAGGAACACCAAAAAGATGAATTTAGAATATAAGAGTAGAGCAAGATGCTTTATTCCTCCCCACAAGATTTATTAGACTGTGAATTGGTTTCTTCATGCTTTTGGTGGGAATAACTTCAATTAGGTTGCCTTCTCCTACAAGGTTTTCTTAATGGCTCTCTCTTCTTTCACCTCTTACCTCTCCAAGTCTATGGAAGGACAGGTACTTCACAAAATTTGTTGGCTTCCCTCAAACTTGTCCTTACCTTTACAAATACTTTATTAAATAATTTTTACCCTAATTGATATTTTTCATCCTTGAATCTTGAATAATGTTTTTTTTAATTATAAGAAAGTAAAATATACCTCATCCCATATCACAGGCAATGTATATACACACCAGATTAATTATATATTAAAATATAATGTATAAAATGCTAAAAATTTTAAAGAAAATATTTGTATAACATTGTGAAGAGAAATGGAAAACAAAAAATATAAAAAACCTAAATAATTAGATGATATTGTAGTTAAAATTTTTATGTGTAAAAATTTATCAAAAAGGGTTGAAAGTTCTGGGGATATGACTTAGTTGGTAGAGTGCTTGCCTAGCATGCACAAGTCCTTGGGTTCAATCCCCTGCACAAAGGAAAAAAAAGTGTTAAAAGAGACATGAATTATATGTATTACTGGCCATTTTTGTTTATTTTTGGTATTTAGCTTAACATGATTTCTCCTTTGGTTGGCTTTTCCTTTGTTGTGGTTCTTCCCTTTGCAGATTTTAATCGTTGTTTTTCATTTTGTTCTTTTGGAATATTTTGCCAAGAATGTTCTATAGTGCAGGCTTTCTTGCTGTAAATTCTTTTAGCTTTTGTTTATTATGGAAGGTTTTTATTTTATTGTCAAATTTGAAGCTTAATTTTGCTGGATATAAGATTCTTGGTTGGTATCCATTATCTTTTAGAGCTTGGTTTATGTTGTTCTAGGATCTCCTGGCTTTGACTTTTTGGGTTGAAAAACCTTCTGAGATCTGAATTGGTATTCCCTTATATGAAATCTGATTTTCCTCTCTTGTGGCCTTTAAAATTATATCCTTATTTTGTATGCTAGGCATTTTAATTATAATGTGTCTTGGTATATATTTATTATAATTTTGTACATTTGGTGTCCTATAGGCCTCTTATATTTGACTTTCTAGTTCATTCTTCATGCTTGGGAAATTTTCTGATACTGTTTCATTGAAGAGATTGTGTATTCCTTTGGTTTGAGTCTCTGAACCTTCCTCTATACCAATAAATCTTAAATTTGGTCTTTTGATGGTATCCCATAATTCTTAGATATTCCATTTATAGTTTCTTACCATCTTCAAGTGAGGTCAACTTTATTTTCAAGATTGTATATTTTGTCTTCATTGTCTGAGGTCCTGTCTTCCAAGTGATCTAGTCTGTTGGTGATACTATCTATTGAGTTTTTAATTGGCTTATTGTTTCTTTCATTTCAAGGATTTCTAGTTTTTTTTTTTTCAGTATCTCTATGTCTTTCTTGAAGTTATCTCTTGCAACCTGTATTTGTTCTGTTCTCTCTTTGTCAGAGTGATCAATTTTTACCTATATATGCTCACTTAGGTTGTTCTTTAATTTCCAAATCATTTTAGTTAATTTCATGATGTCTATGTGTCTTCCTCTCTCACAGTGTGGATCCAAAGTATTGCAGCTTCTGCCCTATTGTCTTATAGTGTCGCTATAAGTTACCAATACCTCACTTTAAAGGAAGAGATCAATATTACAGCATTTAATGTATCCAATATGCAGCCATATATCAGTTAGTTTCTATTTTTACATTTACACATTTGTCACTATAATCAGAAATGATGAATTCAGTTATCTTCTACCATATAGTAAATAGGTTTGCATAGAGGTTTACAGTTTCTAGTGGTAAAAGGGGGGACTTAGAGGTTGGCTGAGATGTTTATGAGGTAGGATGTGAGAATATGGAGGTATTAGATTATATGATTAGTGAGGATAATAATAAGTTGGATGTTAGTAGGAGAAATAAGAGATAGGCAACCCCATGCAAAATTCCCTGTTAACTCAGTAGCAGGATAACTGTTAGCACCCCAATAGAGAAATTTGTGGTGCAGCCAGGCCACAGGGACCTTGGTGATGCCAGGTCCTTATTGTTGTCCCTTGATAGTAGTGGCGATATCCAAGTTTTGTGGTGGTGGCAGCCTCAAGCCTATAAGTACCCTGATGTTGGGCTGTGGAACCACACTTTGGTGAATAGGAAACCCCAGCAAAGGGTGGCTCTCGGTGCATATGTGGGGTAGGCCTTTCCCCTGGATCTCTAGGGTGTGGTGTTGGCATTTTGATTCTTGATCTGTAGTATGTAATATGAATTTTCCCATACCTTTAATTTTTCCCTACCCTACTCTTTTCCATAATAGAAATTTTATGATTTTGTGCCTGTTTTAGAATGTTCAGACTGCTATAATAAAATACCATAAGCGGAATGGCTTATAAAACAATAGGAATTTATTTCTTATAGTTCTGGAGGCTGGGAAGTCGAAGAGCAAGATGTCAGCAGACTCAGTTTCTGGAAAAGACTTTCTGGTTCTTAGACAGTATTTTGCACTTGTGTCCTTATGCGGCTGTCGTGGACTAATTTCTATGCTTCAGCTCTTTACACTATTACAACCTACTACATAAAACACATTTTGGAACTAAGATTATGGACAAGAGTTCTTCAGTTCACCATCTGGATTTCTGAGGATTCGTAAAACTCCTGAAATAGAAGCAGTTTTGTGTGTTCGAGACTATATACGGGTCCTTTTTAAGGAAACTGAGATAGCAGCAATTTAAGGGCTAAGAATCAGAAAACATATCATCTTTAAGAAATGGCCCAGGACTCTCTGCAGAAAGGGCTGCATTTAAGGATGCAGGCGCCTGCTCAGCCTCTAAGGTGGAAGACAGGAGATTGTTTTGGTTTGCTGAAGGTACTTGGAAGGGTCCAAGGAACCTTGGGACCGGTTTATCGGTCGGGCAGCCTCAGGTTTACCTGGCGCGACCCAGTAACTCCGTTCCTCTCAGGCTCAACACCTCGGCCTCTACGTCATGGGCATCTTCGTCCACATCTTCCTCATCCTCTCTGTCACCATGTTCATCGTCAAACGAGAAGCTCTGGTGGCCGAGGGGAGACAACAGTGACATGGTGGAATTACTGCAGCCCTGAGGCAGCGGCGACCAACAGATAGACGTCGCCCCCAGCCTCTGTCCCCGCGCACCCGTCATGAGGACGGAGAAGGAGGCCACGGAGGCCTCAGACTCAGAACTGCAGTCCGCATTTAGTTTTATACTTACATGATTTTTGACAACATAAATATAAAAAATGGCAATATATATATATATATATATATATATATATATTTATATATTTATATATATATATAAATATATAAATATATATATATATATATATATATATATATATAGTATTATATATAGTACTACAATCAAGATATAGAATATGTTACCTTGTTTTTTTAACTTCTTTTTTTAAACAACTAGAGAAATTAATTTTAATATATTTTCATTTAACCCATGGATTACCAACAAAATTTGCAAAGAAAATAATTGTTGTTAAGCTATTTCATGTTCCTTTTGTTTGTCCTAGTAATTCTTTGGAATCCAATATCTATTTAACATGTAGCGCACCTCAATTCAGGCTAGACACATTTCAAGTACTCAGTAGCTTCATGTAACCAATGGCTGCCATATTAGCTCCTTTTTCCATCTTTCACCTTTTGGTGAGATATATGCTGTAGGCTGCATGATAAATCTCCTTATTATGTGGTTTCTTGTTGAGTTACATCAGAAAGGAACACCAAAAAGATGAATTTAGAATATAAGAGTAGAGCAAGATGCTTTATTCCTCCCCACAAGATTTATTAGACTGTGAATTGGTTTCTTCATGCTTTTGGTGGGAATAACTTCAATTAGGTTGCCTTCTCCTACAAGGTTTTCTTAATGGCTCTCTCTTCTTTCACCTCTTACCTCTCCAAGTCTATGGAAGGACAGGTACTTCACAAAATTTGTTGGCTTCCCTCAAACTTGTCCTTACCTTTACAAATACTTTATTAAATAATTTTTACCCTAATTGATATTTTTCATCCTTGAATCTTGAATAATGTTTTTTTTAATTATAAGAAAGTAAAATATACCTCATCCCATATCACAGGCAATGTATATACACACCAGATTAATTATATATTAAAATATAATGTATAAAATGCTAAAAATTTTAAAGAAAATATTTGTATAACATTGTGAAGAGAAATGGAAAACAAAAAATATAAAAAACCTAAATAATTAGATGATATTGTAGTTAAAATTTTTATGTGTAAAAATTTATCAAAAAGGGTTGAAAGTTCTGGGGATATGACTTAGTTGGTAGAGTGCTTGCCTAGCATGCACAAGTCCTTGGGTTCAATCCCCTGCACAAAGGAAAAAAAAGTGTTAAAAGAGACATGAATTATATGTATTACTGGCCATTTTTGTTTATTTTTGGTATTTAGCTTAACATGATTTCTCCTTTGGTTGGCTTTTCCTTTGTTGTGGTTCTTCCCTTTGTAGATTTTAATCGTTGTTTTTCATTTTGTTCTTTTGGAATATTTTGCCAAGAATGTTCTATAGTGCAGGCTTTCTTGCTGTAAATTCTTTTAGCTTTTGTTTATTATGGAAGGTTTTTATTTTATTGTCAAATTTGAAGCTTAATTTTGCTGGATATAAGATTCTTGGTTGGTATCCATTATCTTTTAGAGCTTGGTTTATGTTGTTCTAGGATCTCCTGGCTTTGACTTTTTGGGTTGAAAAACCTTCTGAGATCTGAATTGGTATTCCCTTATATGAAATCTGATTTTCCTCTCTTGTGGCCTTTAAAATTATATCCTTATTTTGTATGCTAGGCATTTTAATTATAATGTGTCTCGGTATATATTTATTATAATTTTGTACATTTGGTGTCCTATAGGCCTCTTATATTTGACTTTCTAGTTCATTCTTCATGCTTGGGAAATTTTCTGATACTGTTTCATTGAAGAGATTGTGTATTCCTTTGGTTTGAGTCTCTGAACCTTCCTCTATACCAATAAATCTTAAATTTGGTCTTTTGATGGTATCCCATAATTCTTAGATATTCCATTTATAGTTTCTTACCATCTTCAAGTGAGGTCAACTTTATTTTCAAGATTGTATATTTTGTCTTCATTGTCTGAGGTCCTGTCTTCCAAGTGATCTAGTCTGTTGGTGATACTATCTATTGAGTTTTTAATTGGCTTATTGTTTCTTTCATTTCAAGGATTTCTAGTTTTTTTTTTCAGTATCTCTATGTCTTTCTTGAAGTTATCTCTTGCAACCTGTATTTGTTCTGTTCTCTCTTTGTCAGAGTGATCAATTTTTACCTATATATGCTCACTTAGGTTGTTCTTTAATTTCCAAATCATTTTAGTTAATTTCATGATGTCTATGTGTCTTCCTCTCTCACAGTGTGGATCCAAAGTATTGCAGCTTCTGCCCTATTGTCTTATAGTGTCGCTATAAGTTACCAATACCTCACTTTAAAGGAAGAGATCAATATTACAGCATTTAATGTATCCAATATGCAGCCATATATCAGTTAGTTTCTATTTTTACATTTACACATTTGTCACTATAATCAGAAATGATGAATTCAGTTATCTTCTACCATATAGTAAATAGGTTTGCATAGAGGTTTACAGTTTCTAGTGGTAAAAGGGGGGACTTAGAGGTTGGCTGAGATGTTTATGAGGTAGGATGTGAGAATATGGAGGTATTAGATTATATGATTAGTGAGGATAATAATAAGTTGGATGTTAGTAGGAGAAATAAGAGATAGGCAACCTCATGCAAAATTCCCTGTTAACTCAGTAGCAGGATAACTGTTAGCACCCCAATAGAGAAATTTGTGGTGCAGCCAGGCCACAGGGACCTTGGTGATGCCAGGTCCTTATTGTTGTCCCTTGATAGTAGTGGCGATATCCAAGTTTTGTGGTGGTGGCAGCCTCAAGCCTATAAGTACCCTGATGTTGGGCTGTGGAACCACACTTTGGTGAATAGGAAACCCCAGCAAAGGGTGGCTCTCGGTGCATATGTGGGGTAGGCCTTTCCCCTGGATCTCTAGGGTGTGGTGTTGGCATTTTGATTCTTGATCTGTAGTATGTAATATGAATTTTCCCATACCTTTAATTTTTCCCTACCCTACTCTTTTCCATAATAGAAATTTTATGATTTTGTGCCTGTTTTAGAATGTTCAGACTGCTATAATAAAATACCATAAGCGGAATGGCTTATAAAACAATAGGAATTTATTTCTTATAGTTCTGGAGGCTGGGAAGTCGAAGAGCAAGATGTCAGCAGACTCAGTTTCTGGAAAAGACTTTCTGGTTCTTAGACAGTATTTTGCACTTGTGTCCTTATGCGGCTGTCGTGGACTAATTTCTATGCTTCAGCTCTTTACACTATTACAACCTACTACATAAAACACATTTTGGAACTAAGATTATGGACAAGAGTTCTTCAGTTCACCATCTGGATTTCTGAGGATTCGTAAAACTCCTGAAATAGAAGCAGTTTTGTGTGTTCGAGACTATATACGGGTCCTTTTTAAGGAAACTGAGATAGCAGCAATTTAAGGGCTAAGAATCAGAAAACATATCATCTTTAAGAAATGGCCCAGGACTCTCTGCAGAAAGGGCTGCATTTAAGGATGCAGGCGCCTGCTCAGCCTCTAAGGTGGAAGACAGGAGATTGTTTTGGTTTGCTGAAGGTACTTGGAAGGGTCCAAGGAACCTTGGGACCGGTTTATCGGTCGGGCAGCCTCAGGTTTACCTGGCGCGACCCAGTAACTCCGTTCCTCTCAGGCTCAACACCTCGGCCTCTACGTCATGGGCATCTTCGTCCACATCTTCCTCATCCTCTCTGTCACCATGTTCATCGTCAAACGAGAAGCTCTGGTGGCCGAGGGGAGACAACAGTGACATGGTGGAATTACTGCAGCCCTGAGGCAGCGGCGACCAACAGATAGACGTCGCCCCCAGCCTCTGTCCCCGCGCACCCGTCATGAGGACGGAGAAGGAGGCCACGGAGGCCTCAGACTCAGAACTGCAGTCCGCATTTAGTTTTATACTTACATGATTTTTGACAACATAAATATAAAAAATGGCAATATATATATATATATATATATATATATATATATATATATTTATATATTTATATATATATATAAATATATAAATATATATATATATATATATATATATATATAGTATTATATATAGTACTACAATCAAGATATAGAATATGTTACCTTGTTTTTTTAACTTCTTTTTTTAAACAACTAGAGAAATTAATTTTAATATATTTTCATTTAACCCATGGATTACCAACAAAATTTGCAAAGAAAATAATTGTTGTTAAGCTATTTCATGTTCCTTTTGTTTGTCCTAGTAATTCTTTGGAATCCAATATCTATTTAACATGTAGCGCACCTCAATTCAGGCTAGACACATTTCAAGTACTCAGTAGCTTCATGTAACCAATGGCTGCCATATTAGCTCCTTTTTCCATCTTTCACCTTTTGGTGAGATATATGCTGTAGGCTGCATGATAAATCTCCTTATTATGTGGTTTCTTGTTGAGTTACATCAGAAAGGAACACCAAAAAGATGAATTTAGAATATAAGAGTAGAGCAAGATGCTTTATTCCTCCCCACAAGATTTATTAGACTGTGAATTGGTTTCTTCATGCTTTTGGTGGGAATAACTTCAATTAGGTTGCCTTCTCCTACAAGGTTTTCTTAATGGCTCTCTCTTCTTTCACCTCTTACCTCTCCAAGTCTATGGAAGGACAGGTACTTCACAAAATTTGTTGGCTTCCCTCAAACTTGTCCTTACCTTTACAAATACTTTATTAAATAATTTTTACCCTAATTGATATTTTTCATCCTTGAATCTTGAATAATGTTTTTTTTAATTATAAGAAAGTAAAATATACCTCATCCCATATCTCAGGCAATGTATATACACACCAGATTAATTATATATTAAAATATAATGTATAAAATGCTAAAAATTTTAAAGAAAATATTTGTATAACATTGTGAAGAGAAATGGAAAACAAAAAATATAAAAAACCTAAATAATTAGATGATATTGTAGTTAAAATTTTTATGTGTAAAAATTTATCAAAAAGGGTTGAAAGTTCTGGGGATATGACTTAGTTGGTAGAGTGCTTGCCTAGCATGCACAAGTCCTTGGGTTCAATCCCCTGCACAAAGGAAAAAAAAGTGTTAAAAGAGACATGAATTATATGTATTACTGGCCATTTTTGTTTATTTTTGGTATTTAGCTTAACATGATTTCTCCTTTGGTTGGCTTTTCCTTTGTTGTGGTTCTTCCCTTTGTAGATTTTAATCGTTGTTTTTCATTTTGTTCTTTTGGAATATTTTGCCAAGAATGTTCTATAGTGCAGGCTTTCTTGCTGTAAATTCTTTTAGCTTTTGTTTATTATGGAAGGTTTTTATTTTATTGTCAAATTTGAAGCTTAATTTTGCTGGATATAAGATTCTTGGTTGGTATCCATTATCTTTTAGAGCTTGGTTTATGTTGTTCTAGGATCTCCTGGCTTTGACTTTTTGGGTTGAAAAACCTTCTGAGATCTGAATTGGTATTCCCTTATATGAAATCTGATTTTCCTCTCTTGTGGCCTTTAAAATTATATCCTTATTTTGTATGCTAGGCATTTTAATTATAATGTGTCTTGGTATATATTTATTATAATTTTGTACATTTGGTGTCCTATAGGCCTCTTATATTTGACTTTCTAGTTCATTCTTCATGCTTGGGAAATTTTCTGATACTGTTTCATTGAAGAGATTGTGTATTCCTTTGGTTTGAGTCTCTGAACCTTCCTCTATACCAATAAATCTTAAATTTGGTCTTTTGATGGTATCCCATAATTCTTAGATATTCCATTTATAGTTTCTTACCATCTTCAAGTGAGGTCAACTTTATTTTCAAGATTGTATATTTTGTCTTCATTGTCTGAGGTCCTGTCTTCCAAGTGATCTAGTCTGTTGGTGATACTATCTATTGAGTTTTTAATTGGCTTATTGTTTCTTTCATTTCAAGGATTTCTAGTTTTTTTTTTTCAGTATCTCTATGTCTTTCTTGAAGTTATCTCTTGCAACCTGTATTTGTTCTGTTCTCTCTTTGTCAGAGTGATCAATTTTTACCTATATATGCTCACTTAGGTTGTTCTTTAATTTCCAAATCATTTTAGTTAATTTCATGATGTCTATGTGTCTTCCTCTCTCACAGTGTGGATCCAAAGTATTGCAGCTTCTGCCCTATTGTCTTATAGTGTCGCTATAAGTTACCAATACCTCACTTTAAAGGAAGAGATCAATATTACAGCATTTAATGTATCCAATATGCAGCCATATATCAGTTAGTTTCTATTTTTACATTTACACATTTGTCACTATAATCAGAAATGATGAATTCAGTTATCTTCTACCATATAGTAAATAGGTTTGCATAGAGGTTTACAGTTTCTAGTGGTAAAAGGGGGGACTTAGAGGTTGGCTGAGATGTTTATGAGGTAGGATGTGAGAATATGGAGGTATTAGATTATATGATTAGTGAGGATAATAATAAGTTGGATGTTAGTAGGAGAAATAAGAGATAGGCAACCCCATGCAAAATTCCCTGTTAACTCAGTAGCAGGATAACTGTTAGCACCCCAATAGAGAAATTTGTGGTGCAGCCAGGCCACAGGGACCTTGGTGATGCCAGGTCCTTATTGTTGTCCCTTGATAGTAGTGGCGATATCCAAGTTTTGTGGTGGTGGCAGCCTCAAGCCTATAAGTACCCTGATGTTGGGCTGTGGAACCACACTTTGGTGAATAGGAAACCCCAGCAAAGGGTGGCTCTCGGTGCATATGTGGGGTAGGCCTTTCCCCTGGATCTCTAGGGTGTGGTGTTGGCATTTTGATTCTTGATCTGTAGTATGTAATATGAATTTTCCCATACCTTTAATTTTTCCCTACCCTACTCTTTTCCATAATAGAAATTTTATGATTTTGTGCCTGTTTTAGAATGTTCAGACTGCTATAATAAAATACCATAAGCGGAATGGCTTATAAAACAATAGGAATTTATTTCTTATAGTTCTGGAGGCTGGGAAGTCGAAGAGCAAGATGTCAGCAGACTCAGTTTCTGGAAAAGACTTTCTGGTTCTTAGACAGTATTTTGCACTTGTGTCCTTATGCGGCTGTCGTGGACTAATTTCTATGCTTCAGCTCTTTACACTATTACAACCTACTACATAAAACACATTTTGGAACTAAGATTATGGACAAGAGTTCTTCAGTTCACCATCTGGATTTCTGAGGATTCGTAAAACTCCTGAAATAGAAGCAGTTTTGTGTGTTCGAGACTATATACGGGTCCTTTTTAAGGAAACTGAGATAGCAGCAATTTAAGGGCTAAGAATCAGAAAACATATCATCTTTAAGAAATGGCCCAGGACTCTCTGCAGAAAGGGCTGCATTTAAGGATGCAGGCGCCTGCTCAGCCTCTAAGGTGGAAGACAGGAGATTGTTTTGGTTTGCTGAAGGTACTTGGAAGGGTCCAAGGAACCTTGGGACCGGTTTATCGGTCGGGCAGCCTCAGGTTTACCTGGCGCGACCCAGTAACTCCGTTCCTCTCAGGCTCAACACCTCGGCCTCTACGTCATGGGCATCTTCGTCCACATCTTCCTCATCCTCTCTGTCACCATGTTCATCGTCAAACGAGAAGCTCTGGTGGCCGAGGGGAGACAACAGTGACATGGTGGAATTACTGCAGCCCTGAGGCAGCGGCGACCAACAGATAGACGTCGCCCCCAGCCTCTGTCCCCGCGCACCCGTCATGAGGACGGAGAAGGAGGCCACGGAGGCCTCAGACTCAGAACTGCAGTCCGCATTTAGTTTTATACTTACATGATTTTTGACAACATAAATATAAAAAATGGCAATATATATATATATATATATATATTTATATATTTATATATATATATAAATATATAAATATATATATATATATATATATATATAGTATTATATATAGTACTACAATCAAGATATAGAATATGTTACCTTGTTTTTTTAACTTCTTTTTTTAAACAACTAGAGAAATTAATTTTAATATATTTTCATTTAACCCATGGATTACCAACAAAATTTGCAAAGAAAATAATTGTTGTTAAGCTATTTCATGTTCCTTTTGTTTGTCCTAGTAATTCTTTGGAATCCAATATCTATTTAACATGTAGCGCACCTCAATTCAGGCTAGACACATTTCAAGTACTCAGTAGCTTCATGTAACCAATGGCTGCCATATTAGCTCCTTTTTCCATCTTTCACCTTTTGGTGAGATATATGCTGTAGGCTGCATGATAAATCTCCTTATTATGTGGTTTCTTGTTGAGTTACATCAGAAAGGAACACCAAAAAGATGAATTTAGAATATAAGAGTAGAGCAAGATGCTTTATTCCTCCCCACAAGATTTATTAGACTGTGAATTGGTTTCTTCATGCTTTTGGTGGGAATAACTTCAATTAGGTTGCCTTCTCCTACAAGGTTTTCTTAATGGCTCTCTCTTCTTTCACCTCTTACCTCTCCAAGTCTATGGAAGGACAGGTACTTCACAAAATTTGTTGGCTTCCCTCAAACTTGTCCTTACCTTTACAAATACTTTATTAAATAATTTTTACCCTAATTGATATTTTTCATCCTTGAATCTTGAATAATGTTTTTTTTAATTATAAGAAAGTAAAATATACCTCATCCCATATCACAGGCAATGTATATACACACCAGATTAATTATATATTAAAATATAATGTATAAAATGCTAAAAATTTTAAAGAAAATATTTGTATAACATTGTGAAGAGAAATGGAAAACAAAAAATATAAAAAACCTAAATAATTAGATGATATTGTAGTTAAAATTTTTATGTGTAAAAATTTATCAAAAAGGGTTGAAAGTTCTGGGGATATGACTTAGTTGGTAGAGTGCTTGCCTAGCATGCACAAGTCCTTGGGTTCAATCCCCTGCACAAAGGAAAAAAAAGTGTTAAAAGAGACATGAATTATATGTATTACTGGCCATTTTTGTTTATTTTTGGTATTTAGCTTAACATGATTTCTCCTTTGGTTGGCTTTTCCTTTGTTGTGGTTCTTCCCTTTGCAGATTTTAATCGTTGTTTTTCATTTTGTTCTTTTGGAATATTTTGCCAAGAATGTTCTATAGTGCAGGCTTTCTTGCTGTAAATTCTTTTAGCTTTTGTTTATTATGGAAGGTTTTTATTTTATTGTCAAATTTGAAGCTTAATTTTGCTGGATATAAGATTCTTGGTTGGTATCCATTATCTTTTAGAGCTTGGTTTATGTTGTTCTAGGATCTCCTGGCTTTGACTTTTTGGGTTGAAAAACCTTCTGAGATCTGAATTGGTATTCCCTTATATGAAATCTGATTTTCCTCTCTTGTGGCCTTTAAAATTATATCCTTATTTTGTATGCTAGGCATTTTAATTATAATGTGTCTTGGTATATATTTATTATAATTTTGTACATTTGGTGTCCTATAGGCCTCTTATATTTGACTTTCTAGTTCATTCTTCATGCTTGGGAAATTTTCTGATACTGTTTCATTGAAGAGATTGTGTATTCCTTTGGTTTGAGTCTCTGAACCTTCCTCTATACCAATAAATCTTAAATTTGGTCTTTTGATGGTATCCCATAATTCTTAGATATTCCATTTATAGTTTCTTACCATCTTCAAGTGAGGTCAACTTTATTTTCAAGATTGTATATTTTGTCTTCATTGTCTGAGGTCCTGTCTTCCAAGTGATCTAGTCTGTTGGTGATACTATCTATTGAGTTTTTAATTGGCTTATTGTTTCTTTCATTTCAAGGATTTCTAGTTTTTTTTTTTTCAGTATCTCTATGTCTTTCTTGAAGTTATCTCTTGCAACCTGTATTTGTTCTGTTCTCTCTTTGTCAGAGTGATCAATTTTTACCTATATATGCTCACTTAGGTTGTTCTTTAATTTCCAAATCATTTTAGTTAATTTCATGATGTCTATGTGTCTTCCTCTCTCACAGTGTGGATCCAAAGTATTGCAGCTTCTGCCCTATTGTCTTATAGTGTCGCTATAAGTTACCAATACCTCACTTTAAAGGAAGAGATCAATATTACAGCATTTAATGTATCCAATATGCAGCCATATATCAGTTAGTTTCTATTTTTACATTTACACATTTGTCACTATAATCAGAAATGATGAATTCAGTTATCTTCTACCATATAGTAAATAGGTTTGCATAGAGGTTTACAGTTTCTAGTGGTAAAAGGGGGGACTTAGAGGTTGGCTGAGATGTTTATGAGGTAGGATGTGAGAATATGGAGGTATTAGATTATATGATTAGTGAGGATAATAATAAGTTGGATGTTAGTAGGAGAAATAAGAGATAGGCAACCCCATGCAAAATTCCCTGTTAACTCAGTAGCAGGATAACTGTTAGCACCCCAATAGAGAAATTTGTGGTGCAGCCAGGCCACAGGGACCTTGGTGATGCCAGGTCCTTATTGTTGTCCCTTGATAGTAGTGGCGATATCCAAGTTTTGTGGTGGTGGCAGCCTCAAGCCTATAAGTACCCTGATGTTGGGCTGTGGAACCACACTTTGGTGAATAGGAAACCCCAGCAAAGGGTGGCTCTCGGTGCATATGTGGGGTAGGCCTTTCCCCTGGATCTCTAGGGTGTGGTGTTGGCATTTTGATTCTTGATCTGTAGTATGTAATATGAATTTTCCCATACCTTTAATTTTTCCCTACCCTACTCTTTTCCATAATAGAAATTTTATGATTTTGTGCCTGTTTTAGAATGTTCAGACTGCTATAATAAAATACCATAAGCGGAATGGCTTATAAAACAATAGGAATTTATTTCTTATAGTTCTGGAGGCTGGGAAGTCGAAGAGCAAGATGTCAGCAGACTCAGTTTCTGGAAAAGACTTTCTGGTTCTTAGACAGTATTTTGCACTTGTGTCCTTATGCGGCTGTCGTGGACTAATTTCTATGCTTCAGCTCTTTACACTATTACAACCTACTACATAAAACACATTTTGGAACTAAGATTATGGACAAGAGTTCTTCAGTTCACCATCTGGATTTCTGAGGATTCGTAAAACTCCTGAAATAGAAGCAGTTTTGTGTGTTCGAGACTATATACGGGTCCTTTTTAAGGAAACTGAGATAGCAGCAATTTAAGGGCTAAGAATCAGAAAACATATCATCTTTAAGAAATGGCCCAGGACTCTCTGCAGAAAGGGCTGCATTTAAGGATGCAGGCGCCTGCTCAGCCTCTAAGGTGGAAGACAGGAGATTGTTTTGGTTTGCTGAAGGTACTTGGAAGGGTCCAAGGAACCTTGGGACCGGTTTATCGGTCGGGCAGCCTCAGGTTTACCTGGCGCGACCCAGTAACTCCGTTCCTCTCAGGCTCAACACCTCGGCCTCTACGTCATGGGCATCTTCGTCCACATCTTCCTCATCCTCTCTGTCACCATGTTCATCGTCAAACGAGAAGCTCTGGTGGCCGAGGGGAGACAACAGTGACATGGTGGAATTACTGCAGCCCTGAGGCAGCGGCGACCAACAGATAGACGTCGCCCCCAGCCTCTGTCCCCGCGCACCCGTCATGAGGACGGAGAAGGAGGCCACGGAGGCCTCAGACTCAGAACTGCAGTCCGCATTTAGTTTTATACTTACATGATTTTTGACAACATAAATATAAAAAATGGCAATATATATATATATATATATATATATATATATATTTATATATTTATATATATATATAAATATATATATATATATATATATATATATATATATATATATATATATATATAGTATTATATATAGTACTACAATCAAGATATAGAATATGTTACCTTGTTTTTTTAACTTCTTTTTTTAAACAACTAGAGAAATTAATTTTAATATATTTTCATTTAACCCATGGATTACCAACAAAATTTGCAAAGAAAATAATTGTTGTTAAGCTATTTCATGTTCCTTTTGTTTGTCCTAGTAATTCTTTGGAATCCAATATCTATTTAACATGTAGCGCACCTCAATTCAGGCTAGACACATTTCAAGTACTCAGTAGCTTCATGTAACCAATGGCTGCCATATTAGCTCCTTTTTCCATCTTTCACCTTTTGGTGAGATATATGCTGTAGGCTGCATGATAAATCTCCTTATTATGTGGTTTCTTGTTGAGTTACATCAGAAAGGAACACCAAAAAGATGAATTTAGAATATAAGAGTAGAGCAAGATGCTTTATTCCTCCCCACAAGATTTATTAGACTGTGAATTGGTTTCTTCATGCTTTTGGTGGGAATAACTTCAATTAGGTTGCCTTCTCCTACAAGGTTTTCTTAATGGCTCTCTCTTCTTTCACCTCTTACCTCTCCAAGTCTATGGAAGGACAGGTACTTCACAAAATTTGTTGGCTTCCCTCAAACTTGTCCTTACCTTTACAAATACTTTATTAAATAATTTTTACCCTAATTGATATTTTTCATCCTTGAATCTTGAATAATGTTTTTTTTAATTATAAGAAAGTAAAATATACCTCATCCCATATCTCAGGCAATGTATATACACACCAGATTAATTATATATTAAAATATAATGTATAAAATGCTAAAAATTTTAAAGAAAATATTTGTATAACATTGTGAAGAGAAATGGAAAACAAAAAATATAAAAAACCTAAATAATTAGATGATATTGTAGTTAAAATTTTTATGTGTAAAAATTTATCAAAAAGGGTTGAAAGTTCTGGGGATATGACTTAGTTGGTAGAGTGCTTGCCTAGCATGCACAAGTCCTTGGGTTCAATCCCCTGCACAAAGGAAAAAAAAGTGTTAAAAGAGACATGAATTATATGTATTACTGGCCATTTTTGTTTATTTTTGGTATTTAGCTTAACATGATTTCTCCTTTGGTTGGCTTTTCCTTTGTTGTGGTTCTTCCCTTTGTAGATTTTAATCGTTGTTTTTCATTTTGTTCTTTTGGAATATTTTGCCAAGAATGTTCTATAGTGCAGGCTTTCTTGCTGTAAATTCTTTTAGCTTTTGTTTATTATGGAAGGTTTTTATTTTATTGTCAAATTTGAAGCTTAATTTTGCTGGATATAAGATTCTTGGTTGGTATCCATTATCTTTTAGAGCTTGGTTTATGTTGTTCTAGGATCTCCTGGCTTTGACTTTTTGGGTTGAAAAACCTTCTGAGATCTGAATTGGTATTCCCTTATATGAAATCTGATTTTCCTCTCTTGTGGCCTTTAAAATTATATCCTTATTTTGTATGCTAGGCATTTTAATTATAATGTGTCTTGGTATATATTTATTATAATTTTGTACATTTGGTGTCCTATAGGCCTCTTATATTTGACTTTCTAGTTCATTCTTCATGCTTGGGAAATTTTCTGATACTGTTTCATTGAAGAGATTGTGTATTCCTTTGGTTTGAGTCTCTGAACCTTCCTCTATACCAATAAATCTTAAATTTGGTCTTTTGATGGTATCCCATAATTCTTAGATATTCCATTTATAGTTTCTTACCATCTTCAAGTGAGGTCAACTTTATTTTCAAGATTGTATATTTTGTCTTCATTGTCTGAGGTCCTGTCTTCCAAGTGATCTAGTCTGTTGGTGATACTATCTATTGAGTTTTTAATTGGCTTATTGTTTCTTTCATTTCAAGGATTTCTAGTTTTTTTTTTTCAGTATCTCTATGTCTTTCTTGAAGTTATCTCTTGCAACCTGTATTTGTTCTGTTCTCTCTTTGTCAGAGTGATCAATTTTTACCTATATATGCTCACTTAGGTTGTTCTTTAATTTCCAAATCATTTTAGTTAATTTCATGATGTCTATGTGTCTTCCTCTCTCACAGTGTGGATCCAAAGTATTGCAGCTTCTGCCCTATTGTCTTATAGTGTCGCTATAAGTTACCAATACCTCACTTTAAAGGAAGAGATCAATATTACAGCATTTAATGTATCCAATATGCAGCCATATATCAGTTAGTTTCTATTTTTACATTTACACATTTGTCACTATAATCAGAAATGATGAATTCAGTTATCTTCTACCATATAGTAAATAGGTTTGCATAGAGGTTTACAGTTTCTAGTGGTAAAAGGGGGGACTTAGAGGTTGGCTGAGATGTTTATGAGGTAGGATGTGAGAATATGGAGGTATTAGATTATATGATTAGTGAGGATAATAATAAGTTGGATGTTAGTAGGAGAAATAAGAGATAGGCAACCCCATGCAAAATTCCCTGTTAACTCAGTAGCAGGATAACTGTTAGCACCCCAATAGAGAAATTTGTGGTGCAGCCAGGCCACAGGGACCTTGGTGATGCCAGGTCCTTATTGTTGTCCCTTGATAGTAGTGGCGATATCCAAGTTTTGTGGTGGTGGCAGCCTCAAGCCTATAAGTACCCTGATGTTGGGCTGTGGAACCACACTTTGGTGAATAGGAAACCCCAGCAAAGGGTGGCTCTCGGTGCATATGTGGGGTAGGCCTTTCCCCTGGATCTCTAGGGTGTGGTGTTGGCATTTTGATTCTTGATCTGTAGTATGTAATATGAATTTTCCCATACCTTTAATTTTTCCCTACCCTACTCTTTTCCATAATAGAAATTTTATGATTTTGTGCCTGTTTTAGAATGTTCAGACTGCTATAATAAAATACCATAAGCGGAATGGCTTATAAAACAATAGGAATTTATTTCTTATAGTTCTGGAGGCTGGGAAGTCGAAGAGCAAGATGTCAGCAGACTCAGTTTCTGGAAAAGACTTTCTGGTTCTTAGACAGTATTTTGCACTTGTGTCCTTATGCGGCTGTCGTGGACTAATTTCTATGCTTCAGCTCTTTACACTATTACAACCTACTACATAAAACACATTTTGGAACTAAGATTATGGACAAGAGTTCTTCAGTTCACCATCTGGATTTCTGAGGATTCGTAAAACTCCTGAAATAGAAGCAGTTTTGTGTGTTCGAGACTATATACGGGTCCTTTTTAAGGAAACTGAGATAGCAGCAATTTAAGGGCTAAGAATCAGAAAACATATCATCTTTAAGAAATGGCCCAGGACTCTCTGCAGAAAGGGCTGCATTTAAGGATGCAGGCGCCTGCTCAGCCTCTAAGGTGGAAGACAGGAGATTGTTTTGGTTTGCTGAAGGTACTTGGAAGGGTCCAAGGAACCTTGGGACCGGTTTATCGGTCGGGCAGCCTCAGGTTTACCTGGCGCGACCCAGTAACTCCGTTCCTCTCAGGCTCAACACCTCGGCCTCTACGTCATGGGCATCTTCGTCCACATCTTCCTCATCCTCTCTGTCACCATGTTCATCGTCAAACGAGAAGCTCTGGTGGCCGAGGGGAGACAACAGTGACATGGTGGAATTACTGCAGCCCTGAGGCAGCGGCGACCAACAGATAGACGTCGCCCCCAGCCTCTGTCCCCGCGCACCCGTCATGAGGACGGAGAAGGAGGCCACGGAGGCCTCAGACTCAGAACTGCAGTCCGCATTTAGTTTTATACTTACATGATTTTTGACAACATAAATATAAAAAATGGCAATATATATATATATATATATATATATATATATATTTATATATTTATATATATATATAAATATATAAATATATATATATATATATATATATATATATATAGTATTATATATAGTACTACAATCAAGATATAGAATATGTTACCTTGTTTTTTTAACTTCTTTTTTTAAACAACTAGAGAAATTAATTTTAATATATTTTCATTTAACCCATGGATTACCAACAAAATTTGCAAAGAAAATAATTGTTGTTAAGCTATTTCATGTTCCTTTTGTTTGTCCTAGTAATTCTTTGGAATCCAATATCTATTTAACATGTAGCGCACCTCAATTCAGGCTAGACACATTTCAAGTACTCAGTAGCTTCATGTAACCAATGGCTGCCATATTAGCTCCTTTTTCCATCTTTCACCTTTTGGTGAGATATATGCTGTAGGCTGCATGATAAATCTCCTTATTATGTGGTTTCTTGTTGAGTTACATCAGAAAGGAACACCAAAAAGATGAATTTAGAATATAAGAGTAGAGCAAGATGCTTTATTCCTCCCCACAAGATTTATTAGACTGTGAATTGGTTTCTTCATGCTTTTGGTGGGAATAACTTCAATTAGGTTGCCTTCTCCTACAAGGTTTTCTTAATGGCTCTCTCTTCTTTCACCTCTTACCTCTCCAAGTCTATGGAAGGACAGGTACTTCACAAAATTTGTTGGCTTCCCTCAAACTTGTCCTTACCTTTACAAATACTTTATTAAATAATTTTTACCCTAATTGATATTTTTCATCCTTGAATCTTGAATAATGTTTTTTTTAATTATAAGAAAGTAAAATATACCTCATCCCATATCACAGGCAATGTATATACACACCAGATTAATTATATATTAAAATATAATGTATAAAATGCTAAAAATTTTAAAGAAAATATTTGTATAACATTGTGAAGAGAAATGGAAAACAAAAAATATAAAAAACCTAAATAATTAGATGATATTGTAGTTAAAATTTTTATGTGTAAAAATTTATCAAAAAGGGTTGAAAGTTCTGGGGATATGACTTAGTTGGTAGAGTGCTTGCCTAGCATGCACAAGTCCTTGGGTTCAATCCCCTGCACAAAGGAAAAAAAAGTGTTAAAAGAGACATGAATTATATGTATTACTGGCCATTTTTGTTTATTTTTGGTATTTAGCTTAACATGATTTCTCCTTTGGTTGGCTTTTCCTTTGTTGTGGTTCTTCCCTTTGTAGATTTTAATCGTTGTTTTTCATTTTGTTCTTTTGGAATATTTTGCCAAGAATGTTCTATAGTGCAGGCTTTCTTGCTGTAAATTCTTTTAGCTTTTGTTTATTATGGAAGGTTTTTATTTTATTGTCAAATTTGAAGCTTAATTTTGCTGGATATAAGATTCTTGGTTGGTATCCATTATCTTTTAGAGCTTGGTTTATGTTGTTCTAGGATCTCCTGGCTTTGACTTTTTGGGTTGAAAAACCTTCTGAGATCTGAATTGGTATTCCCTTATATGAAATCTGATTTTCCTCTCTTGTGGCCTTTAAAATTATATCCTTATTTTGTATGCTAGGCATTTTAATTATAATGTGTCTTGGTATATATTTATTATAATTTTGTACATTTGGTGTCCTATAGGCCTCTTATATTTGACTTTCTAGTTCATTCTTCATGCTTGGGAAATTTTCTGATACTGTTTCATTGAAGAGATTGTGTATTCCTTTGGTTTGAGTCTCTGAACCTTCCTCTATACCAATAAATCTTAAATTTGGTCTTTTGATGGTATCCCATAATTCTTAGATATTCCATTTATAGTTTCTTACCATCTTCAAGTGAGGTCAACTTTATTTTCAAGATTGTATATTTTGTCTTCATTGTCTGAGGTCCTGTCTTCCAAGTGATCTAGTCTGTTGGTGATACTATCTATTGAGTTTTTAATTGGCTTATTGTTTCTTTCATTTCAAGGATTTCTAGTTTTTTTTTTCAGTATCTCTATGTCTTTCTTGAAGTTATCTCTTGCAACCTGTATTTGTTCTGTTCTCTCTTTGTCAGAGTGATCAATTTTTACCTATATATGCTCACTTAGGTTGTTCTTTAATTTCCAAATCATTTTAGTTAATTTCATGATGTCTATGTGTCTTCCTCTCTCACAGTGTGGATCCAAAGTATTGCAGCTTCTGCCCTATTGTCTTATAGTGTCGCTATAAGTTACCAATACCTCACTTTAAAGGAAGAGATCAATATTACAGCATTTAATGTATCCAATATGCAGCCATATATCAGTTAGTTTCTATTTTTACATTTACACATTTGTCACTATAATCAGAAATGATGAATTCAGTTATCTTCTACCATATAGTAAATAGGTTTGCATAGAGGTTTACAGTTTCTAGTGGTAAAAGGGGGGACTTAGAGGTTGGCTGAGATGTTTATGAGGTAGGATGTGAGAATATGGAGGTATTAGATTATATGATTAGTGAGGATAATAATAAGTTGGATGTTAGTAGGAGAAATAAGAGATAGGCAACCCCATGCAAAATTCCCTGTTAACTCAGTAGCAGGATAACTGTTAGCACCCCAATAGAGAAATTTGTGGTGCAGCCAGGCCACAGGGACCTTGGTGATGCCAGGTCCTTATTGTTGTCCCTTGATAGTAGTGGCGATATCCAAGTTTTGTGGTGGTGGCAGCCTCAAGCCTATAAGTACCCTGATGTTGGGCTGTGGAACCACACTTTGGTGAATAGGAAACCCCAGCAAAGGGTGGCTCTCGGTGCATATGTGGGGTAGGCCTTTCCCCTGGATCTCTAGGGTGTGGTGTTGGCATTTTGATTCTTGATCTGTAGTATGTAATATGAATTTTCCCATACCTTTAATTTTTCCCTACCCTACTCTTTTCCATAATAGAAATTTTATGATTTTGTGCCTGTTTTAGAATGTTCAGACTGCTATAATAAAATACCATAAGCGGAATGGCTTATAAAACAATAGGAATTTATTTCTTATAGTTCTGGAGGCTGGGAAGTCGAAGAGCAAGATGTCAGCAGACTCAGTTTCTGGAAAAGACTTTCTGGTTCTTAGACAGTATTTTGCACTTGTGTCCTTATGCGGCTGTCGTGGACTAATTTCTATGCTTCAGCTCTTTACACTATTACAACCTACTACATAAAACACATTTTGGAACTAAGATTATGGACAAGAGTTCTTCAGTTCACCATCTGGATTTCTGAGGATTCGTAAAACTCCTGAAATAGAAGCAGTTTTGTGTGTTCGAGACTATATACGGGTCCTTTTTAAGGAAACTGAGATAGCAGCAATTTAAGGGCTAAGAATCAGAAAACATATCATCTTTAAGAAATGGCCCAGGACTCTCTGCAGAAAGGGCTGCATTTAAGGATGCAGGCGCCTGCTCAGCCTCTAAGGTGGAAGACAGGAGATTGTTTTGGTTTGCTGAAGGTACTTGGAAGGGTCCAAGGAACCTTGGGACCGGTTTATCGGTCGGGCAGCCTCAGGTTTACCTGGCGCGACCCAGTAACTCCGTTCCTCTCAGGCTCAACACCTCGGCCTCTACGTCATGGGCATCTTCGTCCACATCTTCCTCATCCTCTCTGTCACCATGTTCATCGTCAAACGAGAAGCTCTGGTGGCCGAGGGGAGACAACAGTGACATGGTGGAATTACTGCAGCCCTGAGGCAGCGGCGACCAACAGATAGACGTCGCCCCCAGCCTCTGTCCCCGCGCACCCGTCATGAGGACGGAGAAGGAGGCCACGGAGGCCTCAGACTCAGAACTGCAGTCCGCATTTAGTTTTATACTTACATGATTTTTGACAACATAAATATAAAAAATGGCAATATATATATATATATATATATATATATATATATATATTTATATATTTATATATATATATAAATATATAAATATATATATATATATATATATATATATAGTATTATATATAGTACTACAATCAAGATATAGAATATGTTACCTTGTTTTTTTAACTTCTTTTTTTAAACAACTAGAGAAATTAATTTTAATATATTTTCATTTAACCCATGGATTACCAACAAAATTTGCAAATAAAATAATTGTTGTTAAGCTATTTCATGTTCCTTTTGTTTGTCCTAGTAATTCTTTGGAATCCAATATCTATTTAACATGTAGCGCACCTCAATTCAGGCTAGACACATTTCAAGTACTCAGTAGCTTCATGTAACCAATGGCTGCCATATTAGCTCCTTTTTCCATCTTTCACCTTTTGGTGAGATATATGCTGTAGGCTGCATGATAAATCTCCTTATTATGTGGTTTCTTGTTGAGTTACATCAGAAAGGAACACCAAAAAGATGAATTTAGAATATAAGAGTAGAGCAAGATGCTTTATTCCTCCCCACAAGATTTATTAGACTGTGAATTGGTTTCTTCATGCTTTTGGTGGGAATAACTTCAATTAGGTTGCCTTCTCCTACAAGGTTTTCTTAATGGCTCTCTCTTCTTTCACCTCTTACCTCTCCAAGTCTATGGAAGGACAGGTACTTCACAAAATTTGTTGGCTTCCCTCAAACTTGTCCTTACCTTTACAAATACTTTATTAAATAATTTTTACCCTAATTGATATTTTTCATCCTTGAATCTTGAATAATGTTTTTTTTAATTATAAGAAAGTAAAATATACCTCATCCCATATCACAGGCAATGTATATACACACCAGATTAATTATATATTAAAATATAATGTATAAAATGCTAAAAATTTTAAAGAAAATATTTGTATAACATTGTGAAGAGAAATGGAAAACAAAAAATATAAAAAACCTAAATAATTAGATGATATTGTAGTTAAAATTTTTATGTGTAAAAATTTATCAAAAAGGGTTGAAAGTTCTGGGGATATGACTTAGTTGGTAGAGTGCTTGCCTAGCATGCACAAGTCCTTGGGTTCAATCCCCTGCACAAAGGAAAAAAAAGTGTTAAAAGAGACATGAATTATATGTATTACTGGCCATTTTTGTTTATTTTTGGTATTTAGCTTAACATGATTTCTCCTTTGGTTGGCTTTTCCTTTGTTGTGGTTCTTCCCTTTGTAGATTTTAATCGTTGTTTTTCATTTTGTTCTTTTGGAATATTTTGCCAAGAATGTTCTATAGTGCAGGCTTTCTTGCTGTAAATTCTTTTAGCTTTTGTTTATTATGGAAGGTTTTTATTTTATTGTCAAATTTGAAGCTTAATTTTGCTGGATATAAGATTCTTGGTTGGTATCCATTATCTTTTAGAGCTTGGTTTATGTTGTTCTAGGATCTCCTGGCTTTGACTTTTTGGGTTGAAAAACCTTCTGAGATCTGAATTGGTATTCCCTTATATGAAATCTGATTTTCCTCTCTTGTGGCCTTTAAAATTATATCCTTATTTTGTATGCTAGGCATTTTAATTATAATGTGTCTTGGTATATATTTATTATAATTTTGTACATTTGGTGTCCTATAGGCCTCTTATATTTGACTTTCTAGTTCATTCTTCATGCTTGGGAAATTTTCTGATACTGTTTCATTGAAGAGATTGTGTATTCCTTTGGTTTGAGTCTCTGAACCTTCCTCTATACCAATAAATCTTAAATTTGGTCTTTTGATGGTATCCCATAATTCTTAGATATTCCATTTATAGTTTCTTACCATCTTCAAGTGAGGTCAACTTTATTTTCAAGATTGTATATTTTGTCTTCATTGTCTGAGGTCCTGTCTTCCAAGTGATCTAGTCTGTTGGTGATACTATCTATTGAGTTTTTAATTGGCTTATTGTTTCTTTCATTTCAAGGATTTCTAGTTTTTTTTTTCAGTATCTCTATGTCTTTCTTGAAGTTATCTCTTGCAACCTGTATTTGTTCTGTTCTCTCTTTGTCAGAGTGATCAATTTTTACCTATATATGCTCACTTAGGTTGTTCTTTAATTTCCAAATCATTTTAGTTAATTTCATGATGTCTATGTGTCTTCCTCTCTCACAGTGTGGATCCAAAGTATTGCAGCTTCTGCCCTATTGTCTTATAGTGTCGCTATAAGTTACCAATACCTCACTTTAAAGGAAGAGATCAATATTACAGCATTTAATGTATCCAATATGCAGCCATATATCAGTTAGTTTCTATTTTTACATTTACACATTTGTCACTATAATCAGAAATGATGAATTCAGTTATCTTCTACCATATAGTAAATAGGTTTGCATAGAGGTTTACAGTTTCTAGTGGTAAAAGGGGGGACTTAGAGGTTGGCTGAGATGTTTATGAGGTAGGATGTGAGAATATGGAGGTATTAGATTATATGATTAGTGAGGATAATAATAAGTTGGATGTTAGTAGGAGAAATAAGAGATAGGCAACCCCATGCAAAATTCCCTGTTAACTCAGTAGCAGGATAACTGTTAGCACCCCAATAGAGAAATTTGTGGTGCAGCCAGGCCACAGGGACCTTGGTGATGCCAGGTCCTTATTGTTGTCCCTTGATAGTAGTGGCGATATCCAAGTTTTGTGGTGGTGGCAGCCTCAAGCCTATAAGTACCCTGATGTTGGGCTGTGGAACCACACTTTGGTGAATAGGAAACCCCAGCAAAGGGTGGCTCTCGGTGCATATGTGGGGTAGGCCTTTCCCCTGGATCTCTAGGGTGTGGTGTTGGCATTTTGATTCTTGATCTGTAGTATGTAATATGAATTTTCCCATACCTTTAATTTTTCCCTACCCTACTCTTTTCCATAATAGAAATTTTATGATTTTGTGCCTGTTTTAGAATGTTCAGACTGCTATAATAAAATACCATAAGCGGAATGGCTTATAAAACAATAGGAATTTATTTCTTATAGTTCTGGAGGCTGGGAAGTCGAAGAGCAAGATGTCAGCAGACTCAGTTTCTGGAAAAGACTTTCTGGTTCTTAGACAGTATTTTGCACTTGTGTCCTTATGCGGCTGTCGTGGACTAATTTCTATGCTTCAGCTCTTTACACTATTACAACCTACTACATAAAACACATTTTGGAACTAAGATTATGGACAAGAGTTCTTCAGTTCACCATCTGGATTTCTGAGGATTCGTAAAACTCCTGAAATAGAAGCAGTTTTGTGTGTTCGAGACTATATACGGGTCCTTTTTAAGGAAACTGAGATAGCAGCAATTTAAGGGCTAAGAATCAGAAAACATATCATCTTTAAGAAATGGCCCAGGACTCTCTGCAGAAAGGGCTGCATTTAAGGATGCAGGCGCCTGCTCAGCCTCTAAGGTGGAAGACAGGAGATTGTTTTGGTTTGCTGAAGGTACTTGGAAGGGTCCAAGGAACCTTGGGACCGGTTTATCGGTCGGGCAGCCTCAGGTTTACCTGGCGCGACCCAGTAACTCCGTTCCTCTCAGGCTCAACACCTCGGCCTCTACGTCATGGGCATCTTCGTCCACATCTTCCTCATCCTCTCTGTCACCATGTTCATCGTCAAACGAGAAGCTCTGGTGGCCGAGGGGAGACAACAGTGACATGGTGGAATTACTGCAGCCCTGAGGCAGCGGCGACCAACAGATAGACGTCGCCCCCAGCCTCTGTCCCCGCGCACCCGTCATGAGGACGGAGAAGGAGGCCACGGAGGCCTCAGACTCAGAACTGCAGTCCGCATTTAGTTTTATACTTACATGATTTTTGACAACATAAATATAAAAAATGGCAATATATATATATATATATATATATATATATATATATTTATATATTTATATATATATATAAATATATAAATATATATATATATATATATATATATATATATAGTATTATATATAGTACTACAATCAAGATATAGAATATGTTACCTTGTTTTTTTAACTTCTTTTTTTAAACAACTAGAGAAATTAATTTTAATATATTTTCATTTAACCCATGGATTACCAACAAAATTTGCAAATAAAATAATTGTTGTTAAGCTATTTCATGTTCCTTTTGTTTGTCCTAGTAATTCTTTGGAATCCAATATCTATTTAACATGTAGCGCACCTCAATTCAGGCTAGACACATTTCAAGTACTCAGTAGCTTCATGTAACCAATGGCTGCCATATTAGCTCCTTTTTCCATCTTTCACCTTTTGGTGAGATATATGCTGTAGGCTGCATGATAAATCTCCTTATTATGTGGTTTCTTGTTGAGTTACATCAGAAAGGAACACCAAAAAGATGAATTTAGAATATAAGAGTAGAGCAAGATGCTTTATTCCTCCCCACAAGATTTATTAGACTGTGAATTGGTTTCTTCATGCTTTTGGTGGGAATAACTTCAATTAGGTTGCCTTCTCCTACAAGGTTTTCTTAATGGCTCTCTCTTCTTTCACCTCTTACCTCTCCAAGTCTATGGAAGGACAGGTACTTCACAAAATTTGTTGGCTTCCCTCAAACTTGTCCTTACCTTTACAAATACTTTATTAAATAATTTTTACCCTAATTGATATTTTTCATCCTTGAATCTTGAATAATGTTTTTTTTAATTATAAGAAAGTAAAATATACCTCATCCCATATCTCAGGCAATGTATATACACACCAGATTAATTATATATTAAAATATAATGTATAAAATGCTAAAAATTTTAAAGAAAATATTTGTATAACATTGTGAAGAGAAATGGAAAACAAAAAATATAAAAAACCTAAATAATTAGATGATATTGTAGTTAAAATTTTTATGTGTAAAAATTTATCAAAAAGGGTTGAAAGTTCTGGGGATATGACTTAGTTGGTAGAGTGCTTGCCTAGCATGCACAAGTCCTTGGGTTCAATCCCCTGCACAAAGGAAAAAAAAGTGTTAAAAGAGACATGAATTATATGTATTACTGGCCATTTTTGTTTATTTTTGGTATTTAGCTTAACATGATTTCTCCTTTGGTTGGCTTTTCCTTTGTTGTGGTTCTTCCCTTTGTAGATTTTAATCGTTGTTTTTCATTTTGTTCTTTTGGAATATTTTGCCAAGAATGTTCTATAGTGCAGGCTTTCTTGCTGTAAATTCTTTTAGCTTTTGTTTATTATGGAAGGTTTTTATTTTATTGTCAAATTTGAAGCTTAATTTTGCTGGATATAAGATTCTTGGTTGGTATCCATTATCTTTTAGAGCTTGGTTTATGTTGTTCTAGGATCTCCTGGCTTTGACTTTTTGGGTTGAAAAACCTTCTGAGATCTGAATTGGTATTCCCTTATATGAAATCTGATTTTCCTCTCTTGTGGCCTTTAAAATTATATCCTTATTTTGTATGCTAGGCATTTTAATTATAATGTGTCTTGGTATATATTTATTATAATTTTGTACATTTGGTGTCCTATAGGCCTCTTATATTTGACTTTCTAGTTCATTCTTCATGCTTGGGAAATTTTCTGATACTGTTTCATTGAAGAGATTGTGTATTCCTTTGGTTTGAGTCTCTGAACCTTCCTCTATACCAATAAATCTTAAATTTGGTCTTTTGATGGTATCCCATAATTCTTAGATATTCCATTTATAGTTTCTTACCATCTTCAAGTGAGGTCAACTTTATTTTCAAGATTGTATATTTTGTCTTCATTGTCTGAGGTCCTGTCTTCCAAGTGATCTAGTCTGTTGGTGATACTATCTATTGAGTTTTTAATTGGCTTATTGTTTCTTTCATTTCAAGGATTTCTAGTTTTTTTTTTCAGTATCTCTATGTCTTTCTTGAAGTTATCTCTTGCAACCTGTATTTGTTCTGTTCTCTCTTTGTCAGAGTGATCAATTTTTACCTATATATGCTCACTTAGGTTGTTCTTTAATTTCCAAATCATTTTAGTTAATTTCATGATGTCTATGTGTCTTCCTCTCTCACAGTGTGGATCCAAAGTATTGCAGCTTCTGCCCTATTGTCTTATAGTGTCGCTATAAGTTACCAATACCTCACTTTAAAGGAAGAGATCAATATTACAGCATTTAATGTATCCAATATGCAGCCATATATCAGTTAGTTTCTATTTTTACATTTACACATTTGTCACTATAATCAGAAATGATGAATTCAGTTATCTTCTACCATATAGTAAATAGGTTTGCATAGAGGTTTACAGTTTCTAGTGGTAAAAGGGGGGACTTAGAGGTTGGCTGAGATGTTTATGAGGTAGGATGTGAGAATATGGAGGTATTAGATTATATGATTAGTGAGGATAATAATAAGTTGGATGTTAGTAGGAGAAATAAGAGATAGGCAACCCCATGCAAAATTCCCTGTTAACTCAGTAGCAGGATAACTGTTAGCACCCCAATAGAGAAATTTGTGGTGCAGCCAGGCCACAGGGACCTTGGTGATGCCAGGTCCTTATTGTTGTCCCTTGATAGTAGTGGCGATATCCAAGTTTTGTGGTGGTGGCAGCCTCAAGCCTATAAGTACCCTGATGTTGGGCTGTGGAACCACACTTTGGTGAATAGGAAACCCCAGCAAAGGGTGGCTCTCGGTGCATATGTGGGGTAGGCCTTTCCCCTGGATCTCTAGGGTGTGGTGTTGGCATTTTGATTCTTGATCTGTAGTATGTAATATGAATTTTCCCATACCTTTAATTTTTCCCTACCCTACTCTTTTCCATAATAGAAATTTTATGATTTTGTGCCTGTTTTAGAATGTTCAGACTGCTATAATAAAATACCATAAGCGGAATGGCTTATAAAACAATAGGAATTTATTTCTTATAGTTCTGGAGGCTGGGAAGTCGAAGAGCAAGATGTCAGCAGACTCAGTTTCTGGAAAAGACTTTCTGGTTCTTAGACAGTATTTTGCACTTGTGTCCTTATGCGGCTGTCGTGGACTAATTTCTATGCTTCAGCTCTTTACACTATTACAACCTACTACATAAAACACATTTTGGAACTAAGATTATGGACAAGAGTTCTTCAGTTCACCATCTGGATTTCTGAGGATTCGTAAAACTCCTGAAATAGAAGCAGTTTTGTGTGTTCGAGACTATATACGGGTCCTTTTTAAGGAAACTGAGATAGCAGCAATTTAAGGGCTAAGAATCAGAAAACATATCATCTTTAAGAAATGGCCCAGGACTCTCTGCAGAAAGGGCTGCATTTAAGGATGCAGGCGCCTGCTCAGCCTCTAAGGTGGAAGACAGGAGATTGTTTTGGTTTGCTGAAGGTACTTGGAAGGGTCCAAGGAACCTTGGGACCGGTTTATCGGTCGGGCAGCCTCAGGTTTACCTGGCGCGACCCAGTAACTCCGTTCCTCTCAGGCTCAACACCTCGGCCTCTACGTCATGGGCATCTTCGTCCACATCTTCCTCATCCTCTCTGTCACCATGTTCATCGTCAAACGAGAAGCTCTGGTGGCCGAGGGGAGACAACAGTGACATGGTGGAATTACTGCAGCCCTGAGGCAGCGGCGACCAACAGATAGACGTCGCCCCCAGCCTCTGTCCCCGCGCACCCGTCATGAGGATGGAGAAGGAGGCCACGGAGGCCTCAGACTCAGAACTGCAGTCCGCATTTAGTTTTATACTTACATGATTTTTGACAACATAAATATAAAAAATGGCAATATATATATATATATATATATATATATATATATATATATTTATATATTTATATATATATATAAATATATAAATATATATATATATATATATATATATATATAGTATTATATATAGTACTACAATCAAGATATAGAATATGTTACCTTGTTTTTTTAACTTCTTTTTTTAAACAACTAGAGAAATTAATTTTAATATATTTTCATTTAACCCATGGATTACCAACAAAATTTGCAAAGAAAATAATTGTTGTTAAGCTATTTCATGTTCCTTTTGTTTGTCCTAGTAATTCTTTGGAATCCAATATCTATTTAACATGTAGCGCACCTCAATTCAGGCTAGACACATTTCAAGTACTCAGTAGCTTCATGTAACCAATGGCTGCCATATTAGCTCCTTTTTCCATCTTTCACCTTTTGGTGAGATATATGCTGTAGGCTGCATGATAAATCTCCTTATTATGTGGTTTCTTGTTGAGTTACATCAGAAAGGAACACCAAAAAGATGAATTTAGAATATAAGAGTAGAGCAAGATGCTTTATTCCTCCCCACAAGATTTATTAGACTGTGAATTGGTTTCTTCATGCTTTTGGTGGGAATAACTTCAATTAGGTTGCCTTCTCCTACAAGGTTTTCTTAATGGCTCTCTCTTCTTTCACCTCTTACCTCTCCAAGTCTATGGAAGGACAGGTACTTCACAAAATTTGTTGGCTTCCCTCAAACTTGTCCTTACCTTTACAAATACTTTATTAAATAATTTTTACCCTAATTGATATTTTTCATCCTTGAATCTTGAATAATGTTTTTTTTAATTATAAGAAAGTAAAATATACCTCATCCCATATCTCAGGCAATGTATATACACACCAGATTAATTATATATTAAAATATAATGTATAAAATGCTAAAAATTTTAAAGAAAATATTTGTATAACATTGTGAAGAGAAATGGAAAACAAAAAATATAAAAAACCTAAATAATTAGATGATATTGTAGTTAAAATTTTTATGTGTAAAAATTTATCAAAAAGGGTTGAAAGTTCTGGGGATATGACTTAGTTGGTAGAGTGCTTGCCTAGCATGCACAAGTCCTTGGGTTCAATCCCCTGCACAAAGGAAAAAAAAGTGTTAAAAGAGACATGAATTATATGTATTACTGGCCATTTTTGTTTATTTTTGGTATTTAGCTTAACATGATTTCTCCTTTGGTTGGCTTTTCCTTTGTTGTGGTTCTTCCCTTTGTAGATTTTAATCGTTGTTTTTCATTTTGTTCTTTTGGAATATTTTGCCAAGAATGTTCTATAGTGCAGGCTTTCTTGCTGTAAATTCTTTTAGCTTTTGTTTATTATGGAAGGTTTTTATTTTATTGTCAAATTTGAAGCTTAATTTTGCTGGATATAAGATTCTTGGTTGGTATCCATTATCTTTTAGAGCTTGGTTTATGTTGTTCTAGGATCTCCTGGCTTTGACTTTTTGGGTTGAAAAACCTTCTGAGATCTGAATTGGTATTCCCTTATATGAAATCTGATTTTCCTCTCTTGTGGCCTTTAAAATTATATCCTTATTTTGTATGCTAGGCATTTTAATTATAATGTGTCTTGGTATATATTTATTATAATTTTGTACATTTGGTGTCCTATAGGCCTCTTATATTTGACTTTCTAGTTCATTCTTCATGCTTGGGAAATTTTCTGATACTGTTTCATTGAAGAGATTGTGTATTCCTTTGGTTTGAGTCTCTGAACCTTCCTCTATACCAATAAATCTTAAATTTGGTCTTTTGATGGTATCCCATAATTCTTAGATATTCCATTTATAGTTTCTTACCATCTTCAAGTGAGGTCAACTTTATTTTCAAGATTGTATATTTTGTCTTCATTGTCTGAGGTCCTGTCTTCCAAGTGATCTAGTCTGTTGGTGATACTATCTATTGAGTTTTTAATTGGCTTATTGTTTCTTTCATTTCAAGGATTTCTAGTTTTTTTTTTCAGTATCTCTATGTCTTTCTTGAAGTTATCTCTTGCAACCTGTATTTGTTCTGTTCTCTCTTTGTCAGAGTGATCAATTTTTACCTATATATGCTCACTTAGGTTGTTCTTTAATTTCCAAATCATTTTAGTTAATTTCATGATGTCTATGTGTCTTCCTCTCTCACAGTGTGGATCCAAAGTATTGCAGCTTCTGCCCTATTGTCTTATAGTGTCGCTATAAGTTACCAATACCTCACTTTAAAGGAAGAGATCAATATTACAGCATTTAATGTATCCAATATGCAGCCATATATCAGTTAGTTTCTATTTTTACATTTACACATTTGTCACTATAATCAGAAATGATGAATTCAGTTATCTTCTACCATATAGTAAATAGGTTTGCATAGAGGTTTACAGTTTCTAGTGGTAAAAGGGGGGACTTAGAGGTTGGCTGAGATGTTTATGAGGTAGGATGTGAGAATATGGAGGTATTAGATTATATGATTAGTGAGGATAATAATAAGTTGGATGTTAGTAGGAGAAATAAGAGATAGGCAACCCCATGCAAAATTCCCTGTTAACTCAGTAGCAGGATAACTGTTAGCACCCCAATAGAGAAATTTGTGGTGCAGCCAGGCCACAGGGACCTTGGTGATGCCAGGTCCTTATTGTTGTCCCTTGATAGTAGTGGCGATATCCAAGTTTTGTGGTGGTGGCAGCCTCAAGCCTATAAGTACCCTGATGTTGGGCTGTGGAACCACACTTTGGTGAATAGGAAACCCCAGCAAAGGGTGGCTCTCGGTGCATATGTGGGGTAGGCCTTTCCCCTGGATCTCTAGGGTGTGGTGTTGGCATTTTGATTCTTGATCTGTAGTATGTAATATGAATTTTCCCATACCTTTAATTTTTCCCTACCCTACTCTTTTCCATAATAGAAATTTTATGATTTTGTGCCTGTTTTAGAATGTTCAGACTGCTATAATAAAATACCATAAGCGGAATGGCTTATAAAACAATAGGAATTTATTTCTTATAGTTCTGGAGGCTGGGAAGTCGAAGAGCAAGATGTCAGCAGACTCAGTTTCTGGAAAAGACTTTCTGGTTCTTAGACAGTATTTTGCACTTGTGTCCTTATGCGGCTGTCGTGGACTAATTTCTATGCTTCAGCTCTTTACACTATTACAACCTACTACATAAAACACATTTTGGAACTAAGATTATGGACAAGAGTTCTTCAGTTCACCATCTGGATTTCTGAGGATTCGTAAAACTCCTGAAATAGAAGCAGTTTTGTGTGTTCGAGACTATATACGGGTCCTTTTTAAGGAAACTGAGATAGCAGCAATTTAAGGGCTAAGAATCAGAAAACATATCATCTTTAAGAAATGGCCCAGGACTCTCTGCAGAAAGGGCTGCATTTAAGGATGCAGGCGCCTGCTCAGCCTCTAAGGTGGAAGACAGGAGATTGTTTTGGTTTGCTGAAGGTACTTGGAAGGGTCCAAGGAACCTTGGGACCGGTTTATCGGTCGGGCAGCCTCAGGTTTACCTGGCGCGACCCAGTAACTCCGTTCCTCTCAGGCTCAACACCTCGGCCTCTACGTCATGGGCATCTTCGTCCACATCTTCCTCATCCTCTCTGTCACCATGTTCATCGTCAAACGAGAAGCTCTGGTGGCCGAGGGGAGACAACAGTGACATGGTGGAATTACTGCAGCCCTGAGGCAGCGGCGACCAACAGATAGACGTCGCCCCCAGCCTCTGTCCCCGCGCACCCGTCATGAGGACGGAGAAGGAGGCCACGGAGGCCTCAGACTCAGAACTGCAGTCCGCATTTAGTTTTATACTTACATGATTTTTGACAACATAAATATAAAAAATGGCAATATATATATATATATATATATATATATATATATATTTATATATTTATATATATATATAAATATATAAATATATATATATATATATATATATATATATATAGTATTATATATAGTACTACAATCAAGATATAGAATATGTTACCTTGTTTTTTTAACTTCTTTTTTTAAACAACTAGAGAAATTAATTTTAATATATTTTCATTTAACCCATGGATTACCAACAAAATTTGCAAAGAAAATAATTGTTGTTAAGCTATTTCATGTTCCTTTTGTTTGTCCTAGTAATTCTTTGGAATCCAATATCTATTTAACATGTAGCGCACCTCAATTCAGGCTAGACACATTTCAAGTACTCAGTAGCTTCATGTAACCAATGGCTGCCATATTAGCTCCTTTTTCCATCTTTCACCTTTTGGTGAGATATATGCTGTAGGCTGCATGATAAATCTCCTTATTATGTGGTTTCTTGTTGAGTTACATCAGAAAGGAACACCAAAAAGATGAATTTAGAATATAAGAGTAGAGCAAGATGCTTTATTCCTCCCCACAAGATTTATTAGACTGTGAATTGGTTTCTTCATGCTTTTGGTGGGAATAACTTCAATTAGGTTGCCTTCTCCTACAAGGTTTTCTTAATGGCTCTCTCTTCTTTCACCTCTTACCTCTCCAAGTCTATGGAAGGACAGGTACTTCACAAAATTTGTTGGCTTCCCTCAAACTTGTCCTTACCTTTACAAATACTTTATTAAATAATTTTTACCCTAATTGATATTTTTCATCCTTGAATCTTGAATAATGTTTTTTTTAATTATAAGAAAGTAAAATATACCTCATCCCATATCACAGGCAATGTATATACACACCAGATTAATTATATATTAAAATATAATGTATAAAATGCTAAAAATTTTAAAGAAAATATTTGTATAACATTGTGAAGAGAAATGGAAAACAAAAAATATAAAAAACCTAAATAATTAGATGATATTGTAGTTAAAATTTTTATGTGTAAAAATTTATCAAAAAGGGTTGAAAGTTCTGGGGATATGACTTAGTTGGTAGAGTGCTTGCCTAGCATGCACAAGTCCTTGGGTTCAATCCCCTGCACAAAGGAAAAAAAAAGTGTTAAAAGAGACATGAATTATATGTATTACTGGCCATTTTTGTTTATTTTTGGTATTTAGCTTAACATGATTTCTCCTTTGGTTGGCTTTTCCTTTGTTGTGGTTCTTCCCTTTGTAGATTTTAATCGTTGTTTTTCATTTTGTTCTTTTGGAATATTTTGCCAAGAATGTTCTATAGTGCAGGCTTTCTTGCTGTAAATTCTTTTAGCTTTTGTTTATTATGGAAGGTTTTTATTTTATTGTCAAATTTGAAGCTTAATTTTGCTGGATATAAGATTCTTGGTTGGTATCCATTATCTTTTAGAGCTTGGTTTATGTTGTTCTAGGATCTCCTGGCTTTGACTTTTTGGGTTGAAAAACCTTCTGAGATCTGAATTGGTATTCCCTTATATGAAATCTGATTTTCCTCTCTTGTGGCCTTTAAAATTATATCCTTATTTTGTATGCTAGGCATTTTAATTATAATGTGTCTTGGTATATATTTATTATAATTTTGTACATTTGGTGTCCTATAGGCCTCTTATATTTGACTTTCTAGTTCATTCTTCATGCTTGGGAAATTTTCTGATACTGTTTCATTGAAGAGATTGTGTATTCCTTTGGTTTGAGTCTCTGAACCTTCCTCTATACCAATAAATCTTAAATTTGGTCTTTTGATGGTATCCCATAATTCTTAGATATTCCATTTATAGTTTCTTACCATCTTCAAGTGAGGTCAACTTTATTTTCAAGATTGTATATTTTGTCTTCATTGTCTGAGGTCCTGTCTTCCAAGTGATCTAGTCTGTTGGTGATACTATCTATTGAGTTTTTAATTGGCTTATTGTTTCTTTCATTTCAAGGATTTCTAGTTTTTTTTTTTCAGTATCTCTATGTCTTTCTTGAAGTTATCTCTTGCAACCTGTATTTGTTCTGTTCTCTCTTTGTCAGAGTGATCAATTTTTACCTATATATGCTCACTTAGGTTGTTCTTTAATTTCCAAATCATTTTAGTTAATTTCATGATGTCTATGTGTCTTCCTCTCTCACAGTGTGGATCCAAAGTATTGCAGCTTCTGCCCTATTGTCTTATAGTGTCGCTATAAGTTACCAATACCTCACTTTAAAGGAAGAGATCAATATTACAGCATTTAATGTATCCAATATGCAGCCATATATCAGTTAGTTTCTATTTTTACATTTACACATTTGTCACTATAATCAGAAATGATGAATTCAGTTATCTTCTACCATATAGTAAATAGGTTTGCATAGAGGTTTACAGTTTCTAGTGGTAAAAGGGGGGACTTAGAGGTTGGCTGAGATGTTTATGAGGTAGGATGTGAGAATATGGAGGTATTAGATTATATGATTAGTGAGGATAATAATAAGTTGGATGTTAGTAGGAGAAATAAGAGATAGGCAACCCCATGCAAAATTCCCTGTTAACTCAGTAGCAGGATAACTGTTAGCACCCCAATAGAGAAATTTGTGGTGCAGCCAGGCCACAGGGACCTTGGTGATGCCAGGTCCTTATTGTTGTCCCTTGATAGTAGTGGCGATATACATGTTTTGTGGTGGTGGCAGCCTCAAGCCTATAAGTACCCTGATGTTGGGCTGTGGAACCACACTTTGGTGAATAGGAAACCCCAGCAAAGGGTGGCTCTCGGTGCATATGTGGGGTAGGCCTTTCCCCTGGATCTCTAGGGTGTGGTGTTGGCATTTTGATTCTTGATCTGTAGTATGTAATATGAATTTTCCCATACCTTTAATTTTTCCCTACCCTACTCTTTTCCATAATAGAAATTTTATGATTTTGTGCCTGTTTTAGAATGTTCAGACTGCTATAATAAAATACCATAAGCGGAATGGCTTATAAAACAATAGGAATTTATTTCTTATAGTTCTGGAGGCTGGGAAGTCGAAGAGCAAGATGTCAGCAGACTCAGTTTCTGGAAAAGACTTTCTGGTTCTTAGACAGTATTTTGCACTTGTGTCCTTATGCGGCTGTCGTGGACTAATTTCTATGCTTCAGCTCTTTACACTATTACAACCTACTACATAAAACACATTTTGGAACTAAGATTATGGACAAGAGTTCTTCAGTTCACCATCTGGATTTCTGAGGATTCGTAAAACTCCTGAAATAGAAGCAGTTTTGTGTGTCCGAGACTATATACGGGTCCTTTTTAAGGAAACTGAGATAGCAGCAATTTAAGGGCTAAGAATCAGAAAACATATCATCTTTAAGAAATGGCCCAGGACTCTCTGCAGAAAGGGCTGCATTTAAGGATGCAGGCGCCTGCTCAGCCTCTAAGGTGGAAGACAGGAGATTGTTTTGGTTTGCTGAAGGTACTTGGAAGGGTCCAAGGAACCTTGGGACCGGTTTATCGGTCGGGCAGCCTCAGGTTTACCTGGCGCGACCCAGTAACTCCGTTCCTCTCAGGCTCAACACCTCGGCCTCTACGTCATGGGCATCTTCGTCCACATCTTCCTCATCCTCTCTGTCACCATGTTCATCGTCAAACGAGAAGCTCTGGTGGCCGAGGGGAGACAACAGTGACATGGTGGAATTACTGCAGCCCTGAGGCAGCGGCGACCAACAGATAGACGTCGCCCCCAGCCTCTGTCCCCGCGCACCCGTCATGAGGACGGAGAAGGAGGCCACGGAGGCCTCAGACTCAGAACTGCAGTCCGCAGAGAACAGGATGCCGGGAGGGGAAGAAGCAACACTCCACCGCCACACAGCCCGCATCTGGCCCACATCTGGCCCGCCAAGTTCAAACCCGCCAAGCTGCAGCTGGGACATGATCTCCCAGCAGGCCCCGCGCGTGCTGGGCCCGGCCAATCCGGGCCACCCGGGTGCCGCGTTGCCATGGTGACGCAAAGAGGACGCGAGGGCTGTGTCTGGGCCTGTAGAACTTGGCTTTCTCTCTGTCTGCCCTTCTTCCTGTGTCTGGAAGGTGCCTGTTGCTTGTGAACTTATTCAATTCTGTGTCTCTTCCAGCTGACACCTTCCGGGGGCCTGGGCTTTTTTTGAGGTGTTGTTGCAGACCATTTGGTATTTGAAATAACGTTATTACTAAATAAAGCAACTCCTCTTAAAGGGAAAGAGGCAGAATTAAGGACTAACATCCACCCCTCCACCACACCCCCCCCACCCCAACACACACATAAGGTCAGGATTATATGCACCAGTCTTGATTTCCTTGAACAGGTCATGCTTTTTTTGAGGCTGATTTAATTTAACTTTACAAGTGTATCCACGAAAGCAGGTTTAGGTGGCCTGGGGAAGTAGCTCAGTGGTAAAGTGCTTGCCTAGCATGCATGGGGTCCTGGGTTCCATCCCTGCTACCAAAAAATAATGCAGGTTTAGGACAATCTTTTAGTGTTTTGATACATCTTGTTTGCCTGGCGTCTTAAGGCATCTAGTCTGTCTACACCTGCGAATTGTTTTTACTTTTTTAAGCCTCTATTATGTGCTAAGCCTCTAACCTTTGCTAAGCACTGGGATAAAAACTGCTGTTACTCTAAATTCCTCATCTTTTTGTGGTGACAAATGTAATTAAAATATGCTGTTATGTGTATTTTATGAGGAAAGAATATTTTGTGGGAACTCGGAGATTGGAGATGGGGATAAAGGTAGCAAGAAAGATGACAGACATTATAAAGCTGGATGCTTTATTTATACTGGTGTAAATTTAGCTCTGTCTAGTTCATAATTTGTATAACTGGTAGAAGTATCATGTGAAAACAGACAATGACTAAAAATAGCACATAAAGTTGTTACTGATCAAAGAGTAATACACCATCCTTGATGAAGTTTAGATCTACAAAATTTGACACAGGACATTGATATATGATAAAAATATTAACAATCAAAGACAATTCTGGAAGCAGAAGCTATAATAAAATATGATATGCCAGCTAGAGGCACAGAGCATGGGAGACCCTGAGTTTGATTCCCCTACCACAAAAAAATAAATATGTATGCTTAAAACTTCTTAAATGGAATATTTTTAAATTTTAGTAACAACAGTGAAATGAAGAAAATCAGAGCAATCCAAGTGAGTAATAAATTGATCAAAGAATAAAATTTATTTAGTAGAGTTTTTTTCATTCTCTACCCCAATAATTCAATATTGGCATGTCTGGCTAAAACCTTTCATTAGAACATTTTGAGAATCAGTAATATCAAAAGACCCTAAACTGTTTTAGGACTTCATAAGGAAGAAAGCTTTAGGAGAAATTTCCCAACAGACATAACCTAATGCAAGCATAGTGGAAAACTCACAGGTTTTATCTATGAAAGAAAAAGAATTTTAATCAATGGTTTTTCTCTTAATAAATTTCCATAAATAAGCTGTTGACCTTTCTGATCCTAATTTATTCCTCTATAATATTAAGGAAATAATCTACATCACAGTCATATTATCTAATTAATCCTCAAAATTTCTAGTTCAGGATCTGACAGATTTAAGAGTAAATTGTATCACTTGAATGCCAAAGCTTTTGCACTGTAACTTTTTGGTATGGGAATCTAAGATGTCATATACTTCCCTTCCTCCTTTAGATGTTTTATTTTTTAAAAAATGCTTTATAAAAGAAAGCCCTTTCCTTCATGCTTCAGGGTCATCATTATGACAATTACATTATATGTTAACAATACTGGAGACCCAAAGACTATGGGGCAATTCCATGCTGTGTGTACACATATTTGAATGTAGTCAAGTCTTGGGGTCTCTTATACTGCCTTTACATTATTGGGGCCAAGAAGTCATAAAGAAGGGTATAAAAAGCATTAAAAGATTTTTTCCCATATGTTTTACTTACTAATGTCTTTTCTTACTACTCATTTATTTTCACTTTCATGGTATATTTGAGATTTTTTTTACTGGTTCTGTAACCTGTAAGTGAAGAATGACTTTTCCTTACAAATTCCTGTATGACATTGTAACAAAAATCATGCCAATTTTAGTTAGTTTTAAAAATAATTATTCCTAGAAATTTACAGATGAAACAATATGTCTTGGATTGCTTCAAATAATCTAAGAGGCAGAAGGATTGAGGGGCTAGTGAATAAGGTAAAGATGAAACAAGGTTTATTGTGTGTTGTGGTTTTGGTGGTGGGCATGGGAAGGGGAGAGGGAGAGGGGTACCTAAACCATTCTTTTTATTGTGAAAATTTCAAACACATATAAATTTTAAAACAGGAAGAGGCATACACATTTACTAACACCTACAAAATATAGCCAAAATTAAGAGGAACTAAGTTTTGATTGGGATCTAATTTGCTGTGGTTCAGGCATTCACTTAAATTTTATTAAACCCTTTGTTTTCTCATTTGTCCAAAGAGAGCTTGGAGATTGTAATACTACATTTCTAGGCAACTGACTACAATTAATATCATGTAGATATTTTTAATCATTTGCTTTTAAATAAAGATTAAATTGGTGATATTCACTTATATTTCAAAATATGTTTTCCACAATATAGTTCAGATTTAAGACAGGATAAAAGTTTTAAGTTTAAGTGTTCTTAAATATTGACAGATAACTATCAAACAATATTTTCTAATGGTTACTTCCAACATTTTTTCTAATAATGTCTTTTCTATTTAAAACTTTTTAAATTTGTCTCCATAATAGATAGTAAATGCTTTAACATACTTAGTTACAAATTAAGGCAAAATATATTGCTTTCTAGAAACTTTAATAATTTGAAACATAGAGTACAATATTGTATTTCATCCAATATATAGCACAGTTTACCAAAGATTTTGTATATCTGCTATTCTATTTTTAAATGAATGAAGTTTTCAATAACTTGAATTTTGAGAAAACAAGTTTAATTAAGATTATTACCAAGTTATGATTTAATATTTATCAGATGTGTAAATATACAAACCGTGATAGCAAATTTTAAAACTTATAAATAGTTGGCCTTACAAAATTACAATACACTGTAAATAAATCCCTCCCACATTTTATACAAACTACATGATTTTGATATACAAAGATTCTGTTTTTACACTGACAATGTACAACCGAGATTATTTACAATGAAAAAAGTCTATAAACCACAATTTAACATTCTGCTACTGGCAGTCACTATAGGAGGTAGCTTTAATTAAACGAACTGAACAGAAGCCATGTTTCCCTACTTGTGTTGTAAAAATAATTTACATAAGATAAAAATTCTTTATATGCTCAGTATGTACAGTTTAATTATTAAACTGTAATCTAGCTTAATTTTTTTAGTATATCCAGTATAATAATATGGCAGTAGGTTTGCTATTTAGTACATTGTTCAAAAAACTTATTGGGCAATCATAACTTTAAGACTCTACAAAAAAAACATGGCAGAAGACCCTAGATGAGAATCAGGTAAAATTTTTAATTTTCAAAGACATAGGATTAAACCTTATCCTTTCTCCCCCACCCCCTTAATGATATGTCTGTCTAGTTTAACCAGAACTCAGCATATGAACTATTGAATAGGTTTTTTTGTAAGTCATGGTATGGGAAATTTTTATAGAAGCATACAAGTAATAACATAAGTTTAGGAGAATCCAGTTCACTAAGAAATAAATTATGTGCTTTGTGTCATATTTATTTTCAGCTTCCTCCAATTAAAAAATGACCCCAGTTTACTTTTTGTGTAATCCATACTGTAAATAGATGACATACCAACAAAACTGGAAAATATCAGTAGAACCAATGATATTAAGAAGCATTTATTAATGGGAACATTACATGGAGCCATCAAATCCCTTAGGTACTATTAAAATCTCATTAGTATGTAGTGTAGCCAAAACTACTTCAACTCACACATCAATTAGCCATTTATTTTGTACTAGTAATATAATTGCAAAACACTGAAAATCATGGTGAGCATAACAAAGCAATGTAAAATGACCCCAAACAAATGTACTGATATTTTTATTCTATCAGCTGTTAATATGGTTTTTAAAACATCTTCAGGTTTATATAGATTTATAAAGCAATTTAACAAAATCTATGATTCTCATGTAAAAGTGGAAATAGAAAACAATGATACCTATGTGTACTCTCACAGTTCTAGTTGGGAGACAATCAAGACAAGCCCTTTTTTGGCCCTGTAGTAAGTTGTCCTGAGATTAATGATCAAATATTAGGTAAAATTAGCAAGACTCTTTTGTCAGTTATATAAAGTCACATTTGAACTACCTTTTTAAAAATATTAACAGCTGTCCTTTATCTTGTGCTTAATTCAGAAATAGGTATAAATTTGCTCCTTATGAATCTGAAAAAACCTAAAAGTTATATTGCTATACCACACCTCAAATCCTTTTCAAGTTCTGTTTCAAATAGACCACACATTCCTTGGAAATTGCATTTTTCACCAATTAATAATTTAGGCACCTGTTCTTTGAAAAATATCAGGTTTGAAAAATAAACTTCCACCTTCCCCTTCTATGTGACACCAGGCAGTGATTACAGAAGTGCTTCCCAGATGAAAGAATAGAATATGGTTCACTCTATAAACACTGTGAATTTGGTTGATGGGGGAAATAGTTACAAACACAGTAATTCGGTCTTTAACTCTTGGTAGATTGTAAGCGTCGCACACCAAAGGGAATCCTTGACTCTGATAGAAGCAGGCTCTACCATGCCTGCACTTGGTCAGAACTGTCTGAGACAAAGGAGTCTTCTTCATCTGCCTAATCAGAGTGGGCTGACTGTGCCACAATCAGACCAATATCCCTCTGGTCTTTGGCAAGAAGCCACTGCCAATGCAGGACAGCTGTGTGATTTTATTAAGTGTTTGCATGATACTGGCTTTGTCAAAAGAAAAGATTCGCAGCAGTCACATACAGTCAGGTTACCCTACAAGTGTGAGTACATGCCACAGTCATAGTAGAAATCCTGTTCCACACAACCACCTTGGCTACTGATGGAAACTGAAACTGATCCACTTTTCTTGGTAATGTGTCACTTCAGTAACTTCCAGTCTTCTTTAAATTTTTGATTGAAGAAAACATACAGGACCAGATTTAGGCAAGCAGGCAATGGGAAAAATATCAGAGTAACAGACTTCATTATTTCAGGACTGATAGAGATTGCAGTGATCAATGGTGCAAATGAGAAAAATGCAACAGGGCAAAAAAAAGATGCAGTTGGTGAAAATTAGCCAAGTAACATGCTTAATCATGCTAGATTGTGAGTTTTCTGAGAGGTCTTCTTTTTCCAAGTTGCAGTAAAGTTTAGTGTAGATGATGGCCATTAATAAAAATGCTAGTGAGTTTAACAGCACTAAAGTCATGGTAAATCCTAATGATGGCTTCTCTCCTGTGGGAAATGGCAAGCACAAAGGTGATGCAGAATATTCCCCTCTATGGAAAAGGAGGAAACAGCCTGCTACTGCAGCACCCAGAAAAGCAAAAAGGGCTACAATCCAGAACTGCTTGAGATGATTGCTTTCCCATTTTTCATGATATTTTTTGCAGATAAGCTTCTTTCAACAGCTGCTAAACATTAATAAAATATTGCACTTTCTGAGGAAAAACCTGCAAGGAACTCAGCTGCTTTGCAGCCATTGCCAGTGTCCCACCAAATGCCAAATTCAGCAAATCTGCCCCAGGATACGGCATCAAGAAAAGTTAAGATGCCAGTATAGATTCTCATGAATAAGTTAGACACAGAAATCAAGCCTATGAACAACTTGGAGGAAGGCAGTGATGTACAAGATGTGAATGTTGTTAAAATGACTAGCAGTTTGAAAAACAATGCAACCAAGAAAATGAGCCACATGGTGAGACATGTCATCCAGCTTCCCACAGGGCTTAATAGCACCTAACATGAAAAAGAAACAGAAACATGAAAGACATTTTAGAAAATACCATATTTCATTTAATATGCTTGATAGAATGACTATTGATGGTTGATTCTAGAATAAATGAGTTACCTAATTGAATAGAACCAAACTGAAAAAAAAATATTGCTTTTAAGATATTTCAGTCACAGACTAGGCTACTTTAAAAATTAAGCAGCTTAATATCTGGGTGTAGCTAGCACACACCTATAATCCCAGGGACTCAAGAGGTTGAAGCAGGAGGGGATGGCAATTTCAAGGCCAGCCTCATCAACTAAGCAAGATCCTGTCTCAAACTAAAAACATAAAAAGGCCTCAAGGGAGGGTACTCAGTAGTAAAGCTCCCCAGGGTTCACTCTCTAGTACTGAAACAAAACATAACCAGGATTAGTTTCTTTTATTATTTGGTAAGGGCATATAGAGATATTTCCAAGAAAATTTCTACTTTTTCTTTTTCTTTATTCTTTTTTTAAATATTTTTTTTTAGTTGTAGATGGACACAATATCTTTATTTTTTATGTGGTACTGAGGATTGAACCCAGTGCCTCACGCATGCCAGGCAAACACTCAACCACTGAGCTATAACCCCAGCCCTCTACTTTTTCTTATACCAAATATACAAAGCACAGAATTTAGCATATAAAAGGTACTTAAAATATTGAGGGTCTGTAATCAGATGGTTTATAACTTGCTATTCTTACCTTAAAAAAGCCACTTAAGCCTAATAAGTTGCATTTTCTGATATGTAGATAATAATGCCTACTTAATTCAGTTGATGGCTTAAGTAAATTTGCATACATAAGTACTTATGCAGGCTGCTGGGCACATAGTGGAACTTTAGTAAATATTAGCTTTTTTTTTCTTCCTTCCTTTTCCCTATGTATTTTATTTTTTAAAAAAATATTTGTATTAGTTGTTTATGAACATTTATTTGTTTGTTTGTTTGTTTATATGTGGTGCTGAGAATCTAACCCAGTGCCTCAAACATGGCAAAAGCTTTACCATTTACCACTGAGCCATAACCCCAGCTCTCTATATATTTTATAACTGATATGTATGTATATACACAGATTTGTAACATTTTAAACCCAATTTCTTATGGCATTTCACAGCAACCTGCTGAAGTTGGTTATGGTTGATAATCAATGTTAACTATTCATACAAAGCTTGGCACAAAACAAAACCCCTCTATAATAGTAAAACCCCTATATATATATAGGATCACAAGAATGCACTTAGTAGCTGAATTGCTGGTTCTAATAACTGACTTTGACATGCTAGTAATCTCACAAATGAAAAATATTTCATTTATAATTAAGGAGTGAAAATGTTTGACTATAAAGAACAAGAAAACTATGATTGCCTAAAGGATGTTTTAACTTTCTGAACTGTCATGAAATTTGACATATACAGTGGAACTCCAGTTCTGCACCATTTATCTGATTTTCAATGAACACAATTTTTTTAATCAAATTTATTTTCACTCTGAACCCTCAGGAAGTGCTAAAATGGAAGTTCTTTCTCACATTTTATTTTCGAGGAGGGTAGTACAGGGACAAAACCCAGGGGTGTTCTACCACTAAAGTATATATCCAGCCTTCTTTATTTTTTATTTGGAGACAGGATCTCTTTAAATTGGTGAGGGTCTCATTAAGTTGCTGACACTGACCCTGCACTTGCAGTACTCCTGCCTCAGCCTCCAGAATGGATCCGATTATAGGTGTGTCCAGTACTGCAAAAGAATGCTGTTTCCTGCCAGGTGACGTGGCACACACCTATAATCCCAGAGGCTCTGGAGGCTGAGGCAGGAGGATCATGGGTTTAAAGCGAGCCTCAGCAACTTAGCAAGGCCTTAAGCAACTCAGTGGGACCCTGCCTCTATAAATAATATATAAAAAGGGCTGAGACTGTGGCTCAATGGTTAAGCACCCGTGGGTTCAATCCCCAGTACCACCGTCTCCTCCAAAAAGTATGATGTTTACTTCTCACTGATCATCAGTTCTGTGTACAATCTCCAACACCTGAATCCTTCATGGGGAAGAGAGTCAACTGCACTCCTAACTGTCAAAAATTAATATCTGCACAATAAAATAAATTACATAAATGATTCTTGCTAGTTGCACTTACTCATCTGTTAAAATTAAGTTTGTTCTCATTCTCCACACAAGGAAATGGGTTAAATATTCAAAGCATACATACATAGGCCCTTAAGAAGCTCACAATTCAGCATCAGTTATTAGTAAATTCACAGCACTGATGATTCTAAGTTATAAAATTAATTGCCAACCCAGGCATGGTGGCACACACCTGCAATCCCAGTGGCTCAGGAAGCTGAGACCAGAGGATCGTGAATTCAAAGCCAGCCTCAGCAACACTGAGGAGATAAGCAACTCAGTGAGACCCTGTCTCTAAATAAAATATAAAATAGGGCTGGGGATGTGGCTCAGTGGCCGAGTGCCCCTGAGTTGAATCCCTGTTACCCCGTCACCCTCCCTACCCCCAAAATTAATGGCCAGTTCATCCTGTGACATCATACTAATAGGAATCTCTTTGGTAGCACCTGATTTAACAAAAAATATTTAAAACCTTGCCTTTATAGTAAAAGTATAAATCCAAGTTCTCTGGTAGGCAGACAGAATATGACATTACAATCAAGTAAATATTGGCATCATTTAATAACTTTCCTAAAACTACAACTTCAATGAAGTAAATCAGAAAGAGTAGACAAGATTGCATTTAAAAAACAATTATAGGTTCATGCTTATAATCCCAGGGGCACAAGAGGCTAAGGCAGGATGATCACAAGTTCAAAACTAGCTTCAGCAACTTAGTGAGGCCCAAAGCAACTTAATAAGACGCTGCCTCAAAATGAAAAAGTAAAACAGGTTGGTGATGTGGCTCAGTGGTTAAGCAATCCTGGATTCAATCAATACCAAAAAATAAAATGAAATAAAATAATAATAATAATAATAATAATAATAAAGAAGAAGAAGAAGAAGAAGAAGAAGAAGAAGAAGAAGAAGAAGAAGAAGAAGAAGAAGAAGAAGACTGGGGACAAAACTCATTAATAAAGCAGAAGCTTTGCATTCTGGAGGCCCTGGGTTCAATCCCTGGCACTACAATAAATAAAGAATAATATAAAAGAGCAAGAGCTGTTAATATGCAGATTCTGATTCAGTGGTATGAGCCTGAAATTCTGCAAGAAATGCTGGTACACTGACCACACTATGAATCAGAAGGCCTTACAGGATCATCTAGTCCCACCCTTATAAAATAGAAATAACATCCATCGCCAGGAAGATTAGATATATTTGCCCAATGTTTACTTAAAGTAAAATATTACAGCCAAATGGGTTGAGCATTACCTGTTGGGGGTGTACAATGGATAATTATTTGACTACGCTCTTCATTTTCAGCAGTGCTGGTGACATTTGCTGCATCAGTGGTACCCGAATATACAACAAAGTATGTTGAATTAAAAGTGGGCAGTTCAAAAGAACCAAATGTTCCCACAATTTTCTCTCCCCTGCATGATGTTAAAGTTCAGTGTATACAAATGTGGCTTGATAATACATTAAAAATGCCAGTAACAGAGGAAAGGCCATTTTTCTCACAGACTTCATATTGACCCTTCATTTTGATTAATGTCTTAGGGAGTGTTCTGTTTCTAAAGGTTCATGTACTTGCCTTTCTCCTTTGTCACACTATGGTCTTGAAGCCTGTTATCTTCTATGTTTAAATTTGCATAAGATTCATAGCCCCAAAATGCACAGCACTGAGAAGCATATGGTACTGATAAAGACCTGGAGAAAAAATTGTAAAATACACCCTGAGTAGCAACTTCATAGACATAATTTTGTTTTGTAAAAAGCATTTTAATCTTTGAAAACCCCAACCTGTGAGTCAGAAAAGTCTAAGTATCATATACTTTAGTCTTGACCATTTATCCTCTAGGAACCTTATCTATGTTAAACACTCTGGTAAAGCTCATAAAAAATGATCATAAAGATACACCACAAAGTTTCTCCCTTTCTATGAGGTGTCTCTTAAGAAAGGTGGATGCAAATCAAGTATATATAAAGTTTCATAATAATACTGTAATTTAAAGTAAAACTGTTGCCAGGTGCAATGGCACAGGCCTATAATCCAAACTGTCATATATAAAACAGTTTTTTTGGTCAATGTTTTCTCCAGCCCTACCAATGGTTCTATGGGGTGCCTGACATCCTCTTGTGCAATACCCTTTCTACTTAAAGCAGCTAGTATTTCTACCCAAAAACACTGGCCTCTCATAAGCCAAAGCCCATTAGAGCCCAGGATATTTTGGGGAAACTTGCTAGAGACAGTGGTACAAGAAACTTTATCTGCTTTAAGAGAGAGCCCCGGGAAGATGAGGTGGCACATGCCTGAATTCCCAGCTACTTGGAAGACAAGGCTAGGATGATGGCAAGTTTAAAGTTAGCCTATACAACTTAGTGAGACCATATCTCAATATAAATGCTTTTCAAAAGGGCTGGAGATGTAGCTTAGTGGTAGAGTGCACATGCAAGACCCTTGTTCAATCCCCATACTGCAAAATGAATATATATATATATATATATATATATATATATATATAGAGAGAGAGAGAGAGAGAGAGAGAGAGAGAGAGAGAGAGAGAATCTGCAGGAAGCCTGTACATCCCCTTTCCTTAGCTAATTCATGTGGTTAAACCAACTCCAGTTGGCTTCTCTGATTCTTCAGCCCAAACATTCACACTGGATCAGGCAGGAAGGCAGCAATTTATGGGGGATAAACATGCATCCTCCCTGCCATCTGGAGCCACCCCAATTCCTGTGAAACCTCCTAAAGTAGCCCTCTCCCCATCAGTCCTACTCAGGTAAATGCTGTCTGGTTCTAAGCACTCAATTTAACAAAGAACCTCCTTCCTTGGCTTCTCACATCCTTTGATTATCTCTTTGATGGGTATAAATTGTCTTTTACTTGCCCAGCTCACACATCTGGTAAATGGCAGAGCTTAAGGTTTGGACATTCAGGCTTTTAACCACCAAGTTTAATGCCATATACCATCTAGCCTCATTAAATTAAAAAAAGCAAAACAAAAACAACAACAACAACAAAATAGGGCCCTGAGCCAAACCAAAAAAAAAAAAAAAATTCAAATACCACTCCATATTTTACACTTGGCCTTGAACACACCTTGTAAGTATTGCTGAGAAATAAAGTTGATGGTGCCAATTTTGTAGTCTGGTAGTGATTTGCACTGCTCACCAATGACTTCTGGCTTTTCATCTTCTGGGAACGTGCAGGATTGCACTTCCAGATCACATGACTAGTCCTGACCAAAGAGTGTGCATGGAAGGAGTTTGTGCCATGTCTGGGTGGAGCATTTAATGCTAGTGAGAGACAAGCCTAAAATATGTCTCTCTGATAGGACAAACAATAATGCCCTTTAAGGTGTTTTCTCCATTGAGCAGAGCCCTCAACCAAACTATCATGGTTGCAAAATGTGAGCAAAACACAGATCTTTTTGATTTTAAGCCATTGATATTTGGGGGTTAATAACTATCATAGCTTGTTCTAGTCTATCCTGACTGATTTAGCTAGCCTCCTATATCCATAGTTCAACCAGTTGAGGATCAAAAACTTTCTTTAAAAAAATGCTTTGATGGCTGGGGCTATAGCTCAGTGGCAGAGTGCTTGCCTAGCATGTGTGAGGCACAGGATTGGATCCTTTCATTGCATAAAAATAAACAAATAAAATAAAGGCATGCTCTTCATTGACAACTACAAAAATGAAAGTAAAAATATTTTTTAAAAACTGAATTTATGGGATAGGGTGGTGGCTCAGTGGTAGAGCACTTGCCTAGCATATGTGATGCACTGGGTATGATCCTCAGTCCCACATTTAAAAAAACAGATAAAACAAACAAATAAAATAAAGGTATTGTGTCCATATGTAACTAAAAATATTTTAAAAACTGCATTTTTACTGAACATGTATAGACATTTCTTCTTGTCATTATTTCCTAAACAATACATTATAACAACTATTTTCATAGAATTTACATTGTACTATGTTTATAAGTAATTTAGAGGTGATTCAAAATGTACCAAAATATTTATAGGTTATACAAATATTACGCCACTTTGTATAAAGTGTTGAACATCCATGGATTTGGGAGTCCAGGAGAGGTTCTGAAACCAGACTCTCAAGGATACTGAGGGACAACTGTACATACAGTATGATTGTTTACTCATTGATTCAAACATTTTTCTGCCCAGCTGGTCAAGAGTAAAAGCTTAAGCCAAAGTCCTGAAGGTCCTAGTTTAATACATCTGGGATGGGGAACAGACCTGTGCAGCTTTCTGGTACTCCCAAGTGATTCTAATGGTCTAGCAAGGCTGAGATTCCTGCATGGCTACATCTTGTGATGGTAGATTAAAATATGGTGTCTACACTTGAGGGCTACCTAGACTGAGAGGACAAGCCCAGAGCCAGAAAAATCACACTACTAAGAGGGTAAATTACCGGAAATATGCAAAAGTAAGTAAGAATATAGAAGCAATTGATGAATAATAAAGCTTTACATGTAATAGAAAGTAGATATGCTTCTTGGAAAATCCATTCATCACATGTAGTAGATATTAGATATTCTTCTTGACAAATCCATTCATCAACTCTGTGAATCCAGAGCAGGTACCCAAGCTGTCAGTTTAACATGTAGATTATTATCCATCACTATGCTTCCAGTTATGTAAAACAAAGCTTAGAAAACCTCTAAAGATGTGGTGCAGGGTCAAAATAGTTAGTACATGGCTCAATTGGACTCCAGATCCAGGCTTTTATCTATCTAGGGCCCAATGCCTTGGCTGATTCATTTAAGGCCCCTGCTTCTCTTCCAGTTTTCTCTCTGCCATGCTACTTACTGCACAGTGCTTTGGCTCCTGCTGCCATGTCTGTCTGGCGTGCCCTACTTCAATTCTCACCACCTTGTTTCTGAACCTCAGCCAGGTCATTGAATACGGGGTTGGGTGGCCCAATCCCTGGTGCTATGACTGCCCCCATCAGCACATTCCTTTACTGGCTCACTGAGCACCTCTATCATTAGATTGCAGTTGGGTCTCAGTTTCTTTTCTCTGAGTCATGTAAGTAGCATTGGGGACACTGTGCTAAAGCACCAGCGATGGCCACATGAATGCTTACCTTGGCTAAATCAAATCGCTGCAACCCACAAGACTGATCCTTCCAACAAGAACACACAGTAAAATATTTATGAAAGGCCTTTGTTTTCTTGTAGTTTTGCAACCACTGTACAATTCTCCACCTTTGTGAATCTCAGTTGTCAGATGTAAAATGGACTAATGGGAGTACCTGCCTCACGGTTGTAAGAATTTATTAAGATGAAAACTTAAGTGTCTTGCCTGTTCATAAGGGAGACATGAACTAAATTCCAACCACATTGGTTGTTATGAGCATCTTCTTATTAAACCACTGGTATTATCCCTACTCAGCATGCCCCTAAAGACATTGTCATTAATATTATCACTCATACATCCCACCAAGTCTAAGTGGCTGTGCTAAACATTCCTTCCTAGAATGTATAGTATTCTCAGAATCCTCAAAAATGAGTTCTTCACATTCTTGTGATGGTTCAGTGTCCCAATCATGAATTATCTCCCTGGTACCTCCAGGAAGCTGCCCAGTGCATTCTCAGGAAGTGTGTGGCTGCTAAACAGTTCCATTCAGGCTCTTTGGATATGGCTAAGAAAACATAGGTTCTCCTTAGGCTCCCACTTTCACTGACCTTCTCCCCACTATGGGTGTTTCCAATTCATTTATGGTCAGCCCAGGCCACTGTGGAGGTGACCCCTACCTCTCCCTGCAGGAGGGTCAGGGTGGCAGTCAAACAGTCCTGTGGACTTCTGGAATCATTGATAACTCTAAAAGGAATAATACTTGCACCAAGCTTATTTTCATTCTTACTAGAAGGAACTCAAAGAATGGGGATTTCAGTTGGGAATAATAATACTCCATCGGCCCTCAGAGTGATCTAATCTTGTTTCCCTTCCTTCCTCATTTTTCAGATATCTGAAGCACAGTAGGCCAAATTGGGGTTTTGGTGAGGCATTCCAGTTGAGGTTGCCTGTTGAACAAGTCTGGGCTATTATAAAAGGACAGGAAAAGAGTTAATTTTCCCACACCCCAAATGTCATCAGAACAGGCAACCTATGAGGGAAACCAAAGCTCAAGCCACAAAATAAAGAAAAATGTAAATTTGGCTTTCTGATTAAAAATATTCTGAAGACCCAATTTGATTGAGTGGTGTTTGCTGAGATCCGATCCTCAGCACCACATACCAACATGATGTTGTGTCCGCCGAGAACTAAAAATAAATATTAAAAATTCTCTCTCTCTCTCTCTCTCTCTCTCTCTCTCAAAAAAAAAAAAAAAAAAAAAGAAGAGACCAGAAATCAATGAAGAGATAAAGAGGTGGCCCAAGAGGCAGGTTGTCTCCAGGCAGGCCAGTGGCCAAAATGAGAGGACCTCAGAGTGGAAATTTTCCCCAGAGGGCTGGAGCAAGAAATAACTTTTTTTTTCAGAACTATGTTCACAAACAACTGCTTAAATAAATTTTCAATCCCATATCATCTGTCTCATTTGGCTGGAACAACAAGCTTACATTCCACAGCCTGGGCTTACCCTTCTGCACTCCACTGCCAATAAAGCATAAAGAGTGTGATTAGTTCTTTTTGCATGAAGAAGGACCATTAAATCAGTTGGCTTCTCTTTTATGTAGCTTCTTACAACAATATCTACCAACCTATCTTGTGTTCTTGTGTCATGCACAATCGAGGAACATTTTTTCACAATTTAGGAATACGTAAGCACCAGCCTTTTAATTAAAAAAAAGAAAAGGAAAAACAAATTCCACAGTTACAAGTAAGGAAAGAGGACATTTGGTGGGTGCAGTAGTGCAGGCCTGTGATTCCAATTACTCAGGAAGCTGAGGCAGCAGGATGGAAAGTCTGTGACCAGTTTCAGCAACTTACTGAGACCCTGTTGCAAAATGAAATAAAAAGGGTTGGGGTTGTAGCCCAGTGGTAGAGTACCCCTGAGTTCAATCCTCAGTACAAAAAAAGAAAAAGGAAAAGAAAAAAGATGGCGTTAGGATGAACACTGTGGTGATGAATTGAAATTAGTAGTAAAAATATGAACTAAAGATTTTTGAAGAAAGGAAAAAGAAAACAAAGAAAAAGAGATGTATGTGTATGGATGCATTTATAGGTTTAACATAGTTCCAAATTCTGAACACTAAGAGGACTTAGAACTTTTTTTTTCCATAGCAATGAGCAGGACAGATCTCCACCCAGATCTGGCTTCTAAATACCATTCTCCAATAATAGAGACCAGGGCTCTTTAAGAAATGCTTGATCCCAGAACTGGAGCAGGGAAAATGTAAAATAATCCTGGAAATCCTTGTGGTGGCAGAAAATAGAGAGATGCTTAATAAGGAATAGGGGATTGATTTTTTTAAAATGGTACATTATAATTACATATACCAGGAGGATTTATTGTGACATATTTGGAATGCATGCAGCATAACTTGGTCAATTTGACAGGGACTTATTGAAAGGATTCAGGAAACAATCTGAAAGAGTTCCCAACAGCCAAGTTAGAACAGTTTGAGCAAATACATAATGGTAGTATTTGATTATAAATTATAGAATTAAACATATAACCATAGCCCATATGAATAGTAAAAAATAGGAAATGAAAGAATAGAGAAAGAGCAAGTTGTTTCCTTAAAGAAAATTACAGTTCATAAATAAAGAAATGATGAGAAAAATAAAAACAAAATAACTTTTAGGAGACCATAATAATAATTGTTATTGGTAAGATCTGTGAATAAATGCCAAAATTTAAGTGAGCAAAAGCAAAGTTATTTTTTTCCCTCTAGTACTGGGAATTTAACCCAGGGCCTCACCCATGACAGGCCAGTTTTCTAGCACTGAGCCACATCCTCTAAGTGAGTAAAAATTGAGGGAGAAATAATATATTCTCAAGGTATCTCCCAAAATATATTTATTAATTACAAAGAAAGAAATAGTAAGCTCATAGTAAGAAATACAAAAAGCATCACATTAATCAAATAATTGAAATTAATATCACTCCTAACCAGTCATGCTGATGTGTCCCTCTTCCCACCAAATAATTCCATAATGACCTTTCACCTCTGTGACATCTCCCTATAAAACCCATAACTCTGCCCAGTCATAAGTAAACACCAAACCCAAAAGGAGAGACTTTGTGCAAAACATATGACCAGCAACTTTCTAAAGGGTCATGGTCATAAAAGACTAGGAGAGACCGAGGCATTGCCACCAATTTGAAGAGAGTAAGGAGTCATCATGAATAAATGCAACCCAAGCTCCCAGACAGAAACAGGACCTTAAAGGAAAATTGGTGAAATGCTGTTAAGAACTTCACCTGCTTATTTCTACACCTTTTTCCTTGCTGTTACAAATGTGTACAATTATCTGTGAATATATATATATATATATATATATATATATATATATATATATATATATACACACACACACACACACACACACACACTTATTCATGCCTAAAAGAAAGTTATCTAACAAATGCATTTTTTTTCTCTAAGGGATATCACAGGAACGTAGGAATCAATCAGCATTTCCTTATGCATGGGGCCATTTTAAATAGCAAAATCATAAAAGGAAGCCCAAAAGGGTTAAATGATTCGACACTAAGTAGCGTAAGAAAAGTACACATGTTTACAGTATGATAGCTGAACTGAGAAGAAAGAGAGTGGATTTATTTCAGCTATCATACTGTAAACATGGAAACATGAGCTTCAGATGACAAATTTGTTGCTGCCCTATGCATATCTGTAAATGATTGCAAAAATGAAAAATTGTTGGTTCTGGATTTACAAATAAATTGTAGTGACTAATAAAGTACACAAATGTGCAACCTACTAATAACAAGAATCGAACATAGTGCCTCACATGTGCCAGAAAAGTGCACCTCTGCTGACCACGCCCCAGCTCCTTTTTCCCTCTTTTGAGATGTTGGGGATTGAACCTCCCAAGTTAGGCAAGTGCTCTAGCACTGACTACATAATATAATGCAATATAAAGCCCTTTTTCCATTTTATTACCTCTAAATGTATCAAACTTGAAATAAAATAACTTTCTATCCTAGCTATGATAATAGTATGGTTGGTGGGATGAATATATTTAAAAATACTAATTTTTTTCACGTTATTTTTTTTTCTAGGAAACAATTTTTCCATCCCAAATTACTAATGAGCATGAGACACTGATAACGGTGAAGAAACATTTTGCTACTTCTAGCTCATGCATAAGATACCTAAGGGGCCTGTTCCCAGAGAGTTCTTATGGAGAAAGCCATTTGGATGGTAAAATTTAATTAAAATAGTTGCTTTGGTTGTTATAGCCATTTTCTCAATTTAGCAGGAGTAAATTCATTTCTCACAATGTACTAATTGCAACTCATGAGTCTACAAGACTAAGTTGCTAATCCATTTTCCATTTTAATTTCACTATTTTAGTGGTTTTTCTTAAAAGAAACATTAATTTCTGACAAGTCACAAATGAAAAAAATAAATCTGTATGGACAAGTGTAGTAGTATTTCTAAGCTATACCTGTAAAATAATAGCCAGAACAAAATCTGAATGCTAAAGATTCACTTTAGTCTTCACTTTATTTGAATTTGTTCTTTGAGAAAGTTCAAAGGAATCAGGTGAAAAACTCTCTTCCCTATTAACATATATAACTATGCTGGGGGAAAAGGGCAAATCTATTTGTTGATTATTAAGGATATTTAGACAAATTACTATTCTTACTAGTTCTGTCTTTTTCTCAATTGCCAATTTCACTCCTTTTGTTTCTTGTGCCCTTAAACATATCACCTGATTGCCTTGTATCATAAGCTATTTCTGGCTCCTTTCTTTCCTTCATATTAAAAAAAATGTACCTGGGATTCTTCAGTTTTTCAAAATATTAGTGTCTTTTTTTTAAAAGCTGGAATTTGAATCTTTTTTGGTTTGTTATTAAAATGGGAACTGTCATTTGGAAAATTAATAGAGCCACAAGTTTCCTTGTTAAGAGGTTATTTTTTAAATCTAAATTTAACTCTCTCACATTCATATTTTATGGCATAACTTAGCCTCATCCCAATTGAATTTTTAAGTAGTATTCAATTCTCTATGGAAGCATCAGTGAAATGCAGATGTACTGTAAAAATATCAGCATGATATTGTGATCATGATAACTTGTATTATATGATATTTTTTTAAAAAATATGGTATATAAATCTGTAGTAGTGAATGTTTATATATAGCATCTCATTACTGTTTCTCCTCGTATTTATAATATGGAATTGTGAAGGACATATTTTAGGTAATTAAGCACTTACTATATGTCAGTCACTATCCTAGACATGGGGGTAAAACCATTCCTTTGACAGTTATAGTAGAAATTTTGTCTCCTTCTCACCATTTGTACTTAAAGTAACCCACATTATTAAAATGCTCAATTCTCCTATGTCATTTTCTTTCTAATAATTTTTAAATGTTATGCCAACCTGGAATGATTTTCATATCCTTCAATTGAAGAAGAGATGATGTCTATTTTAGGGTAGGAAAACAATATGAAAAGGTAATTGACTCATACAAAATTATAACAAATCAGTGATTGACTTTTGACTGATCTTAATCAAGACACTTTTAATATGATATTTATTTTCTTCCCTAAACACTTGCTTTATTACCAAACATTATTTCCATCTGAAACCCAAGTATTTAGGGAAGAAAAGAATCTTGAGAATAATCCATGCAAATATTTTTCATTTTTTATTAAGTGAGATGGAGAGAAATGAGATTGAGGTGTATGTTTTAAATTAGTAAATAGAGTTAATCTCAATACTATGATTACTTAAAATTGAAAAGAAGAAGTAACAAATTAATTTTGCAATCTAGTTTTTCTGTGTTGAAAACATGAAAGACTGCTAAACTGTCATCAAATTGGGACTAATATAATTATCAAAATAGGATTTATTTTTAAAATGATATTTGGAGATTCAAAATGTTTTATAGGCCATAAAATTAAATAAGTTATTTAACTAAAATAATGGAAAAATCCTAGCATGGAAATTCTCAGTACTGTACTCAGAAGATGAAAATAGACTGTTTCCATTTTTATAGATCTCAGTTTAAAAATTTTTTGAGAAGACAAAAATGTCCTGGGTCACTGCACATTATCAAATGGTAACTGAAATTTCAAAAATTGAACAAATTTTTATAATAGCTGAAATTGCCCATTAGATTTGATTTAGTATTATCATTTCCTTAAAACCATTTCTTTCTTTAAATTTTTTTTTCTAGAAATTTGTTGTATTCTTCAATAATACTTTAAGATTATTTTAAAATACTGATTTGTTTTCAAAAGAAAATAAACTTGTATTAAGAAAAACATCAAGATTTGTTTGTTATCATTTGTACCTCAGTGTAATAAACATTATGAGAGAAAAAAAAAGTTGTTCCACTGCCTTAGAATTGCTTAAAGTTCTAAAAGCATTTAAAAGATGTTGGGAGATTTAAAAATAATTAAATAGGAAAGGTATAATGGTTATCAATTCAAAATATTTAAAAGCAGGGAAAGGGTAAACTACTTCTGTACTTGGCAATATTTTTGACTCTTTTTTTTTTTCATGTGGTCCAAATTGCCACAGTAGAAGATGAACACTACTTATATGCAGGGCTAATGATCAATGGTTACATACTGGCCCAGCTCTACCTGCTGAGAAAATGTTGGTTGTACTCTGTATTTTATGATAAATCTCTGCTTTTCCTAGGCCCCATGTGAACCTTCACCAACTTCCTTCCTGTTGCCCCACCATTTTTTTTCTGTCTAGACTTTTCTCAAATCCAGCAACTAAGGATTAACATCTGTAGTCCAAAAGTTGTGTCTACAAGTCCAGCTCTAGACTAAGTCAGCATCCCTTCTGATTGGTCAATTCTTGTGTCATATTGGACTTCAAATATTGATTTTTTTTCATATCAGTTTTATATTTTTATTTAAAAATATGGATATATATATATATATATCGATTTTTTGACTATCACCCGTATAACAAGTATAAGTAATTATAAGACTCAGAAAATTATGCATGGTGGGACTGGGGTTGTGGCTTGGTGGTAGAGTGCTTGCCTAACATGTGAGGCACTGGGCTCAATCCTCAGCACCACATAAAAATAAATAAATAAAAATATTGTGTCAATCTACAATTAAAAATTTTAAAAAAAGAAAAGAAAAAAGAAAATGATGAGTGCCAAGTTGGGTGTGATGGTACATGCCTGTAATCCCAGCTACTTGGGAGACTGAGATAGGAAGATCACAAGTTGGAAGGCCAGCCTGAACAACTTATTAAGATCCTGTCCCAAAATTAAAAAAGGGCTTGTAATGTAGCTCAGTTGCAGAGCATCCCTAAGTTCAGTCCAATATTGAAAAGAAAAAAAAGTGATAGATGTCAAAGGAGAGCTACTAATCAGCTGCAGTATGAGGAATTGAAAAGGAAATGTTGTACTCCATAAGGACATAAGGGGAAATTTTGAAAGACTTTTGAACTTTTGAGACCCTGAGTTTTTGGACAGGTTTAAAAAAGGAGGTCATCACTGGCATACTAAAGAGCATTCTCCTTCATCTATTCATTTAGCAACATCTTCTGGGTGTTCATCATTAAAGGGCCATACAATATATTTAAGAACTAGAATTTCAGAATCAAACAGTCTTAAGTGAATCCCAGTTTTATCACTTAATACCTGTGTGACTTTGGTCTAGTAACCTGCCTCTTAGTACTACATATATAATGGGAATAATAATAGAACCTACTTTTTAGGGTTATCTAAGAACTAAGAATTCAGTGAGTTAATAATTGAAAACAATAGTTCTCAAACTTTAGTTCATATCTGAATCATCTGGAGGGCTTGTTAAAACACAGATTGCCAAGCCCCATCCCCAAATTTCTGATGTGAGAATTTGTATTTTAGACAAATTTGAGGTGATGCTCTCACTGCTGCTCTAGGAACATACTTTGAGGAACACTGATCTGAAATATTTAGAACAATGCCTGGCACATAATATACTCTATGTAGATGTTGACCATTTATGCCTTCACTCTTTATCCTTGACTGTTTAATCTGTACCAGACATTGTGCCTAGACACTGGATACAAATGAGATGATATACAAATGAGATGAAGATGTGATTCCTCCTCTCCAGGGGGGGTCACAGTGTACTAGTGAGTTACTCCTTAAGTAAGATAAATCTAACATTCTATGTACTAAAATAACACGTAATGTACAAAAATATCTTAACTAGTTTGATGCATTTGTTATACTAAATGGTTATGTGTATAACTGATGCAAATTGTTTCAGAAATTGACTTAAGCTCTTAGATAAATAGTATTCACATTATTTTTCAGTTGTTGATATTTTATAACTTCTCTCAGGTGATTTTTGTGCTTGTAGGAAAAAAGATTTTTAAAGTAGTTTAAGTAAAGTCAAGTTGGATTACCTAGAGATTCCTAGAATATGTGCTAGTAGATGATTATTTACAATTATGAAATATTGGGTGCTTTTTACATTGTTTTCCTTGTGCTGTATGTATACTGTGCTTGAATTATTCATGTAATTATGTAAATTTTTATATAATTATTATAAAAAATATTATATATTTATCTCTTTACTCCCATTCTCAGTTCCCAACCATTGCAAATCCCTGTCCCCATTACATTCTTTCAGAAACCTGAATCTGATTATGTAATTCTTTTACCTAAACAATATCCAGGGCTTTTAAAATAAAGCTCAGAGTCCTTCACATGACCTGCAAGACCTGTATTATACCTATCTGCCTTCCCAAAGCATTGCTCTAATTTCCATTTTCAAGCAACACAAAGATTCTAATACATGCCAATCAATTATATGCAGTAACCAAAATAACCACAGGGTGTCACTAAAGTTTTAGTTATTTGCACTCCTAAAATTTTCCGATTTGAATTCTAGGCTTAACAAAAAAAAAAAAAAAAAAAAAAAAAAAAAAAAGCTTGATTATTTCTATCTATGTCTATATATTCTATTCTATAAATCAGAGAGAATCTCTTAATAGTAGTGTGTATATATAGAGAGGCAAGAGTTTTATAGACATCAGCCTTAGATTTTTATTCTAGGAGATAAGTTTCAAAAGAGATCCTTTTTTTTAAAAAGATACTTGGGGTGTCTTTAATTTTTAGAAACAAGGAATTATTTCATATTTCTTGATGCATTTATGCATTTATTGCCTCCAAAATTCAAGTGTAACTTCTTGAGAGTAGGATTGTTACCATTTTTTTTTTTGTATCCCTTTTCTTTCCAGCAGTCGTGGGTATGTAATAGGTACTATTTGAATGAATGAATAATTAGTACTCCTTTATCTGAATTTTGAATAATTTTTTTCTACCTAAATATTTGTAATATGACTGAAATGCTATCTTTTCCATATTTTTATTTGTGCATTATAGTTGAACATAAATGTATGTTATACATACATATAACACAACAATATTAACTTGGCCAATATCATTCCTCAATATTTCCCCTTTCCATCTCCTTTTACCTCCCCTTGGATCCTTTCCTTTACTTTCTCTAAAATAATATTTTAATTAGCTTTTGTTGAAAATAACAATGATATAGATATAATTATATTCTAACAAAGTTTTTTTTTTCTTGAAGCTACATATGGCAGTACTTAGAGTAAGTACACACTTAAAGACTAAACCTCTGTCTCTACTTCCTTGACTTTTGTATTCTCCCTCTTCCTTTTTTTATCCATATTATTACATTTTGGAATTTTAAAAAATAGTTCATCAGAAGTTTTATTAAAACATTTATTATATATTTTGTAGATTATAGACATGAGGAAACATATGGGATATACTATCTTCTTCATCTGTTGGCTATCAGGATTTTTATAGTTTTAAAGTTACTTTACAGGCTCAAAGTTTTTTGTTTTTGAAATTTTATAGACTCTTTTGAAGTTTTATATACTCCTGATTATCACATGGCATATGTAGTTTAAAAAAATGAGAATATGCCATTAAGATTCTTAGATATATAATTTGTTTAAACATTTAAAACATGCCAATTATTTAAAATTTATTGTAGCTCATTAACAGTAGGTATAAATACCTTATATTACTTTTATGGAATTTCCTTAATAGTCAGTGTTCATAAAGTATTGTAATGGATCCATATTCACAAAACAAGAGCTTATCCTATCTCCAGCTTGAAATATGTATCAATACAGTACTCAATAGAGTACAAATTGTCCTCTTTATGTAAAAAATGTATTCTGTGAGGAGTAATCTAGTAAATTTCAGAAATTATATGCTGTTTATTTTTCCTTTAAAAGCTTTACACAAATCCAAAGAAACCTGAGGTAAGAAGACAAATGTATAGGTGGATAGTATATGTGTATTGTATTTAAGTATGTTTACCTGAGTTGAGACTATAGACTATGTTGCTCCACTACTATTTGAACAGTAAGAGTGAGCTCTTTCAACATTTTTTCTTATAAATGTGACCAATACTTTAGTATGAGATTTTCAAATATTACCTAGGGGTATTTTTTTTAAAGGCATTGAGTAGAACTGGGCCTCTTCTATAACATATTAACACTAAAAGACTCTCTTGATATATAAATATATAAAAAACACATTTTATTTATTTTAACTGATTCTTAAAATTGCTTATGGTCTTTTAGTAAAATAAACCAGTCATGGCATAATTCTAAACTATTTTTGCCAACAAAATTCTCCCATTTTGACCTTTACAGAGTTTCAGAATTTTTACCTCTTTACTTCTCTATCTGTTTCTTTCTTTTCCTTAGTGATTGCTACTTACCCTCAAGGCCAACTTAAATTCAAATCTTTCATAAAAGCCTCTTTGGCTAGATTGTCTAAACTAACTTCTTCTGTAAATTTATTTTCCAGAAGAACCCCACAATTTAACACTCTCAATTGACTCATGCAGATTATTTTCCCAAGCAGACAGTGAATTCTTGAGAACAAGGTTATTGTCTTGTTTTCTATCTTCCATAGTGAATATTATAGTCCTAGACACGTAATAGTTACTTTTGCCCCTTTGGCTTCTGTGGCTGTAGTAGTGAGTTGGAAGGAGAAGCCCTCTGTTCTCTCCTTTTTTTCTGTTCTCTTCATCTACTTCCTAGCTTTCTTTACTTTTTCCTTGCTTTCAGTTTTTCTTATCTTAGCCAATGTATTTTGTCTAACTGCTCATATTCAAGACAAAATTGTTTTTAACTCTTAAAATTCTCTCTGCAAATTATGAATAATTATGTAAGCAAAGGGGAAGCAAACTTTGAATACAAATGGATCACCATTTCTCAATGTCCAAACTAGTTTTATCTTTCCTTCTTTTTTTTTTTTTTGAAGTTGTAGATGAACAGAATGCCTTTATTTTATTTATTTTTTTGTGGTGCTAAGTATGAAACCCAGTGTCTCACACATGCTAAGAAAGTTCTCTGCCACTGAGCTACAACCCTATCTGCCTTTGTCTCTTGTTGTCCTTTTTTCTTAGGTTTAAACAGAAGTTTTCTAAACTACAACTTTCTGATAAATTGTTAATTGGTTATTTTCTTGGTACAGCATTTATCATATTTTCTTATGAATGTAAAACTCCTAGTGATAAATCCGTAATTTGGTGAGTAGTGAAATGCTGACTAACTTACCCTTAAATACAGAAAAATCTTACAGAATGGAAAAAAAAACGGTTAAATACGTTTCAATGCTAGCACATACAACAATGAGGATATAAAACAAAAACTTATTATATGGAGAGTTCTAAGCTATCACTTATGACCCAAGAAAATATCTTGAATATTTGTAAATTATTCCCTATAGTGATGATCCCTAACTACTAGATGTTCAAGGCACCCTTCTGATTACTAAAAGATTTGATGGTTCCTTGAGGATATTAAAAAAAACTCAAAAGAATAACAGAGTCAGCAATAATTATAGTATAACTACTACTATAGCATAACAATATTCATAGTGCCTAAAAGCATTCCTCCACAAGATTACATTGTTTTACTTGCTGTTTAGCATTATGTCACTGATACTACTGTTTAGTTCCGTGATCATATTCTTTTATGTACTCACAAAACAACATTCTCACTTACACAGTCTTTGGCATTTATCTTATATTGTGCCAAACATTTGAGTCATATCCCTAGAAATATATCCTTCCCTAGACAAAATATCAGAAACAATAACAATGTTAATATTTAACTAAAGCAGCAAAAATATACTTTACACATCAATTTAAATTTGCAGGACTCTTATGACAAGTATGTTATGATACAACAGTGAAAGACTTTGACTTAAGACAAATTGTGCTTCCCTAGTTCAAAGGCCAACAAAGTTTGGGGTACTGCACAAAGTTCTGGCATTTCTGCACATTAAGTTTTGTTCTGCTTGCTCTGTCTTTTGAAAGAGAAATTGACAAAGGCAGCTGAAATAGTAAAGAATGATAGCTTTTCATAGACACATACTACAAAAAGTATGGTGGGTATTAATAAGATATGTAAGCTGTATGTAAATATGTTAAATAAAGTTTTAATTTATGACATAAAGAATTAGTATATATGAATATTGTAAGAATACAGATATTATGATATTATTATCTATTCCTCTGTGCTTATTAGAGGTAGTCAATGTCCAATTATAATAGTCTCCTTCAGGAACTGAACTATAGGTGGTCCCTGTTTCTAACCACATTATGCTCTCAGAAATTTTGTTTTTTTATAAAATGTTTATAAGATGAAACCCTAACTGAGCATGAACTCTGGGCTAAATATTTATTCACTCAGCAAACATAAATTGGGGCTGGACATGGTGGAACATACCTGTGATCCCAGCAGCTTGGGTGGTTAAGGCAGAAGGATCACAAATTAAAAGCCAGCATCAGGAACTTACCAAGACCCTGTCTCAAAATAAAAAAAAATGTAAAAAAGGCTGGGGATGTGACTCAATGATTAAGTGCCAAATGTGTGTGTGTGTTTGTTTGTGTGTGTGTGTGTGTGTGTGTGTGTGTGAGAGAGAGAGAGAGAGAGAGAGAGAGAGAGAGAGAGGATATATACATATTATATATGAATTAGGCTCATTTTATGTGCTTAGCATTATTCAAGCTACAAAAACATGAAAGTAAATGGAATAAATAAGGTCCCTGCCCTCTTGAAGCTTTACATTCTTATGTGGGGGATAAATAATGAATAAGTAAGCAAAATTTAGCAAAAACTTTCAGATAGTCATAATACTGTGTATGAAAAAAAGATTTTAAATGTAGTTTACTAAAGAATGCTGAGGTAGAGATGGAAAAGGAAGAATTGAATCGATTTTTTAGATTGGCAGTTCATAGAAAGCCTTTCTGCCAGACCACTATTTTAGCTGAGAATGAATGACCAGAAGGAGTCAGCCTTTGCAGGTCTATGAGAGGTAATGGAATATAACAGGTAGAATAATATGCTAATTAACATTACAGGTACTAGAGTCAAATCTCAGCTCTACCACTTAACCAGCTTCTTCAGTAATGAGAATAATAATATGTACTTCAGAGTAGGGAGGGCTACTGAAATCTACTTCATGGCTACAGCATTTTGGGCAGTGGCCAAATATTATCATTAACCGGAGATAGCATGTCCCAGAGCATAACTATACAAAGGCCCTAAGATGGGAAGGAATCTTGGATGTTTATGAAAAAAAAAAAGGTGCCATGATCCTATCACTTAGTGAATGGGAGGGAAAGTGCAGGAGAAATAGGTAGGGGACAGATGAGTAATGTCTTATTGACCAAAATAATTCATAAATTAAATGTTGTCAGGGCAATGGGATGCCATTAGTTAGAGGGGTTTACACAACGGTATTGCATGATCTTTTGGGCTATAGAATAAAGAATGAATATTAGATGGTCTTGCAATTCACTTTGAAGATAGTCCTGAAAAGTCTTACCAATGGATTGGAAAGTGGAGGGAGAAGAGGCTTCATGTGTTGCTGTTGCTTTGGTCTATATGAATGTGATCAGCATGATTGATAGAAACAATTGATGATCAATTTAAATATCACCTTTGTCAGGCAATACAGCCTGAAAAGTGGGAGAACATTTTGTGAGTTATAATATACCTTCTTTGATAAATTAGTTTCAAGTTAAAAGAATTAGCATCTTCTATAAAACAATTATAAATGTAAAACTTATTGGTTCAGTGATCAAATAATAAAATGCAAGTAAAATTATCAGCTACTGAAAGATTTCTTTCATTTAAAAAATAAAAGCTCACAACGTTAAATAGCTATAGTTGACTCAGAAACATGGGCAGGCAGGCTGTAGGCATTGTTTGACAGGGCAATTACATCCAGCATTGGTTAAGAGAAGATACTGTGTGTATCTAGCCTGTCCAGAGTGAACCTGTTGCTGTTAGGCAGCTGTAGATGCTTCTAATCTCACCCATCTCTCCTAATGTTGCCATAAGCAGCCTTCTGAACTTTCATTTCTCTAGTAGGTTGTCTAGTTAGAAAAAAATACTTGTATTGAAATTAACTCCATGATAAATCTCTCACTTTAGAGTTTAACCAACATGAGAAAGTTTTCCCAGTACATGGTCACCTGTGATTAAGGTGTATATTAAGGAGTAAGATCTGCAGAACCAGAAGACTAAACTTCAGAGTAGAGAAAAGTAATAGAAGCACTGAGACTTTTTCTGATCAATCTAACATTTTCATCCCCACATTATCAAGGATTAAATATTCAACCAGATGAATGAGGGGCACTTCTGTGTGTTCTGAAATCTGTCCCTTGGTATTTCTAGCTTTCTTAACAGAAGAGCAGATAGCAGTAATATCCTCAATCTTGAGGTTCAACTCAAATATCACCTCTTTGGGGTTGCTTTCCTTGGCCCTTTCAAGCCAAATCAGCACTTTTCTCCCTTCATCTTCTTTCCATCACAGCATCTGCTTCATATTGTTCACAGCAATTGTACTATGTGAAATTATTTATTGATTATCTCCTGAGCAGACTGTAAATTCAAGAACAACAGGGACCAAAATATTGTTCATCACTGTGACTCCAATGCTTGATACAAAACAGACATTCACTAAAATACGTATTATGTGAAGAATAGTTTCTCAACTGATTCCCCTGTCAGAACCTAATGGGTGAGATACTTGACTGTGCCTTAGTTTTTCCAACTTCAATTATAATGGAAGCATTTATCATCTAACTCACTTTTGGAGAAAAAGTATCTTAATATCTGGAAATATTACTCCTAAATAATATAATACTGTGGAATAAACAGGTATATAGGAAGCATGGTAGGTATACAATGAAAATGTGCCTTATTATCAGGTAAAATTCTGGATTTCTTTTTTAAATTAATTTCTTTATAACCTTTGGTTTTTCTAGAAAGTGACTGAGATATACCAGTTCAAATTCAAATATACAAAAGAAGGAGCCACTATGGATTTTGACAGGTAGAATCTAATTATTTAATGAACCTGATAAAGTATATAGAAGTGAGATAAACATAAATTTTTATAAGCCAGAAAAAAGTTTTATACGTTTTTTATCATTTTTCCATAACTCCCATAAAACTTCACTATTATAAAAATGAACTATAATAATTAAATTTCTGAAATCCATGGATTTAATTGATGAGAGTAGAGGACATGATAAGCATCACCATTATATTAACAAGGCTGTCTGCAAAATGTTGATTGAAGAACTCCATAAGGCCCTGTCTAGCTACTAACCCAATGTTTCTCAACTGCTATATTGAGATATTGATCTTTTACACATTCTATATAGTCAGTTGGGGCCAGGGTTAGATAAAAAACCCTGGACTGTTTGCCTACCTGCATAACTTTTGTCATCTGCCTACCCCACCATGATGGACAAATAGCATTTTCTATGTGCTTCTCTGTATGTAAAAGACTGGAAAACACCTTATTGTCCTAGCAAATCTAAAACTCCAAGTTTTAAACACATTTAGTGCATTAAATAGCACACTAGTGGATTAAATAGTAGTTCAGAAGGGCCCAATGCAGATGAAGATGTTTGTTGAGGAGAAATATTTATTCTTCTTTCAGTAGTTTTTTGGCTTCAGATTATCCAGGAGGTAGATAGAGCTAAAGATTTACTGATACAATCGAAGTGGAAGATGAAAATGATAGTGAAAAGCCCCAGGTAGTAGAGTGCTCCAAGTAAGAGAGGTGGATATCTCTGACAGGAATGAATTTAAGAGAAATGTGGCAGAATTCTCCCTTTTCTCTATTATTAGCTCTCTGGGGCTTGATGATTTCTCTCTAATACTCACTTCCTTAATTATTCTATCATTTATAAAACTTTTAGGCAATATTCAAATGTGAGAACAAAGTTCCAAAAATGAGAGTTAAAATTTTAATTATCACTAGCTAACGTTTGTATAGCACTTTACAGATTATATTCACATTTACACATATTTTCTCACATAAAGCTGTTGTTTTTACTCTCTAAAACTCAAATATAAGTATCCCTGGCAACCAGATTAATCTCTTTGGTTATAAAGACACATATGCCAAGAGGTAAGCAGTAAAATAAAAAATGGCCAAATCTTGCAGATATTAGGGAGGCAAGAAAATAATACATATTAGAATTTCCTAGAAGCCAAAAAGTAGTATTTGTTTACATCAGAGTTTTGAATGATTTTACTGATGAATCCTGGAGGATCCCCTGGGCCACCTGGCTGTAGCCCTTCACTCAGGTTACCGTGTTTAAATTGGTTAAATTCTGGCAGACAAAGCTAAGTTGTTTGAAATTGATAGAAAAGCTTAATAAAGGTTTGCTTTATAAATTTACACTGCCTCTAAAGATCAGTTAGGGGAAAACTCAATAGTTCAATTACTTAGGATTATTTTTCAACACTGTGCAATTATACTAATAATCATAGCTCTTCCCCCAAAACTACTCAAATATGAGACTAATTGGAGAAGAAAATTTCAGAGAGAAAAATGTTTAGAATTGGAAGGTAATTTAGTCCAACTTGTTCATTCATATTCACTGAATGAAAGATATTGATGAAAGATACAGTCACTTGCTGCTTAGTGAGCGACAAACAGTTCTCCTAAGTCTGTGCAGAGTCTGTGGGGATTATAGGAGAAGACTTCTTTGAAAAGATGACACATTGCATTAGGGTTTAGAAGAGAAATAGAAAAGTACAATACAGGTGGAATGAACAGCAAATGCACATGGTTGAGAGGAAATTGGACAGTAGTTGCTGGTGAGAGTAGAGAAGAGTATAAATGGACATTAAAGAGTATAAATGGACATTAAAGTTTATTAATTTAATGGAGGCATTTTAAGCATGAATGGGATATGAGCATATTTTTCTATTAGGGTTATTATTTTGTCTGTGGTATGCAAAATGGTTTGCAATGTGTAAATGAAGGAAAGAGGAAGAATAGTTAAGATTCCCAGTGGGGTAATCCCTGCAAGTGTGAGGATGGGATGCCTTTGAGAGATAACCAGATGATAGATACAGAGCTAGTAGCTGATTTTATGGTTAGGAAGTTGTAGAAATGTCTGTAAGCTTATCTTACAAATGACATAACCAAAAAAGTGTATCTAAATGATTTGACTGAAGACATTCAGCTAGTTAACAGCAGAGATTATATTAGATGCCAGGATATCTAATTCCAAATCCAGTGTTCTCATTATTATGACATATGGTTACTTGTAATAAGCACATTTTAAAAAAATAAAGTCATATTTCAAATGCTTTAGGTGAATGTATTATTTATAAGTCCTTTGTATATTCATTGAAATTGTATACTTGTTCCTTTAATTTATACTCTAAAAATTGTCTCCAAAATGTCTAGATGTTTATATTTATTTGATCATATACTCAAAAGTTGTGTTCTTTTGGGAATATATTGTCAGTATTGCATATGATTGAAAAATATGCCTTTTTTTCTATGTGATTATAGCAGTAGTACAAGCTTTGAAAGTGGAACAAATAGTAAAGATATTAAGAAAGCCAGTGTACTACTGATTCGTAAATTATATATACTGATGCAGAACCTTGGACCCCTTCCTAATGATGTTATACTTACTATGAAACTCCATTACTACAATTCAGGTAGGTGTAGACCTTTATTCCAATTCTTCTTAAGTACTAAACTAATATTTTATGTAAATAGAAGGATTTTACAAACATCTGAAAGATACATGTTGCTATACTTAAAATATTTTTCTGGCTTCTATTGAAACTAAGTTTCATGGCTTTTTGCCCTTTTCATTTTGCAGTGACTCCACAAGATTACCAACCGCCTGGTTTTAAAGAAGGAGTGAACTCACACTTCTTGGTGTTTGATGGGGAACCTGTCAATCTGCAAGTGAGATTGGTCTCCACAGGCTTTCACAGCATGAAAATAAAAGTCACTATGGAGGCAGCCAGAGTATCTGATTTGGAGAAAAATCTGTTTCAGGAGAATAATACTACTGAAGTTGCCCATCAGGGTCTAGACTGTGATGATGAAGAAGAGGAGTACAAATGTTGTGAACAACCAATAAAAAAAATATTATAAAATTTTAAAAAAAGAAAGAAATATTCAACCACACTATTTAAGTAAAATATTTTTAAATAAAGTAAATATATGTATATTCATATGTATTTGTATATGTGTATACACAAAAGCATTAACTCTGGAACAATCCTTTTCAATGATAGGGAGAGTGCTGGTTTGTGGAAAAGTCAGGAGCTTTACCTATATAATTTGAAGTCTCCTTTTCTTAAAGTAAATAAATATTAATTTTTAAATTAAAATTATTTAATTACAATAAATTTACAAAAAAAATCAAGTGAGGCCAAGTTTTAGTGAGTCTCCAATTCTTCAGTTAAATACAACTGACATTTTTCACTTTGCAATCAGGTCATGTCACAGTAACAACATTCCAGTGGAGCATGCCAGGTATAAAAACTGAAACAAAACAAGTTTTGACATCAAAGATTTTTTATTCTAAAAAAGTACAGTCCTAGCCAGGACAGATGAGGTTAATCACAGCTGTAATCCCAGCAGCTATGGAGGCTGAGGCAGGAGAATCACATGTTCAAAGCCAGCCACAGCAACTTAGCAAGGTCCTAAGCAATTCAATGAGACAGACCCTATCTCTAAATAAAAAACAACAACAAAAAAATGCCGGGGATATGGCTCAGTGGTTAATCACCCCTGGGTTTAATCACTAGTACCAAAAAAAAAAAAGTCTGGGCCTTAAGAAATAAATATGTTTTTAGATGAAATTGCCTATTGCCCATGATTAGGAGAAAAATATTTCCCAATATATTTCTAATTTTAATAAGTGATATATTTTTAGGACTTACAAATATTTTAGGTGTCTATTCATATCAAATACAAGTACAAATCAGCTCTTTATTTTCTGGAATAATCAAGTGGGAATGAGCCAAGAAAGAAAGTTTGGGGATTAAACCAAATCAGAGTGAAAACAGAATGTCAGCACTCATTTATGTGAAGAGACAAGCTTTGGGGCTAGATCACTGGGGAAAACCAGGGAGCTGTTGGGTTTGCAGCCAAAGGAGCTGAACAGGCAGGGCTCTGAGCCCCTTATCTTGCATTTTGCATAGAGACTTTAGAGTTGGGTACTGCTAGGACTCCACTGTACCCTAGGTAAATCTATACTGTTGGCTTACTGTTTACTGGCTGCTAACTGTAGGCTGACATTGTATTAAAAGTGTTCTGAGACAAACACATTTTAAAAATATTCTCAGGAGAAATTTTAAGATTAGGATAGTAACTTATTTGACTGAGATAATCTGAGTCATACTTACAGAAGATGACTACGAGGTAATTTCTGAAGGTTCTTTCCAGATCTTTAACTCAGTGATATGTTTACTGCATGGGAAACAAACCCAGTCTTACTTGAATTAATATAAATAATACAACCAAACTAACAACAAGGTTGTTTTGTTTTGTTTTCATTTTTAGTATCTTCACAATATCAGTCATGAAAATAGGCTTTAGAATTTTGGTACAGTTTTCTTCTCTGATTCTACTCAAGGAAGATATAGCTAACATAGAAAGGCTAAGAAAAAAACAAATAAAGGTTAATAAAAGAATGAACAGATTTCAAATGGATTTTTATACTTAAAAAATTAAAAATTTCTTGTTTGCAAAATAAGATTTAAGTAAGACAGCCTGGAGAAGTATATTTTAAGTAATAGATTAAATGAGGCAGGTGATGACACTTTTCCAAGTGTATATTTAACAGAAGCTATATGTAAAAAGATCTGGCTTTCATGGTAAACTTATATTTGATATTAGTTTCTCTCTCAACCAGCCAGTCACATGAGAGAATGCAAATATACTGAAGTGCTACTGACATTTTTTCTACTAAAGATTCCTATTGTTTTACTTCATGGAAAATACAAAATTTATACACATGTGTACATATGTAGAACTTTAACATTATTGCTTTTAAAAATTACTGTATTTTGAAACATATAATTCATCAAAGAGAGTATACAAAAGTTATCTGAACCATTTAAAGAATAATGAAAACATCCATATACCCACACAGGCCAAGAAGTAGAAATTTACCACTAGAAATCACCAGGTATCCCTTTATTAATGCACTTCATGTATCTCTAAAGAGAAATACATCCTGAGTTATTTTATAATCCTTCCTTTGGTCTTTTTAGTTTTATCATCTACCAATATTTGGGCCCTTTTAAAATTTCTATATAAAAACAATAATACTCCAAGTATTTTTCTATGATTTTAGTCCTTATCTTGACCATCAAAACTGAGATTCATCCATTATGTGTGGTTGTTCTTTCATTTATACTGTTGTAATATATTTTACTCATTTGTTTTATTTCATTTTTGAGATGGGGTCTTATTCTGTTGCCCAGGCTGGCCTCAAAATCCTGGGCTTAGGTGATAATCTTGCCTCAGCTTCCTAAGTGTTGGGACTACACGAGTGTGCCACCATGCCCAGTTAATATCCTACTCTTGTTGAAGTTATTTCTTTTAAATTGTTAGAAACATTCATGTCCACATCTCCTGATACACATGTGAAAGAATATCTCTAGGGAATATATCAGAGAGTTATAGTCTTGCACATTTTCAACTTCATTAGGTAACACAAAACTATTTTCCAAAATGATTGTACCAATTTATATTCCACCAAGTTCTCCAGTGCCACCTAGTTATGGGAATTTAAAAAAAATTCCTGGTATTTATCTAGCCGTATATCAAGGATGAAGTAGGAGGCACTGTGGGATTCAATTCATTCAGGAACCATTAAATGGTAAGGAATCTCCTTTCATTGAAAGCTCTGGAGAACTCTCGCAGGCAAGTCTTCCCAAAGAGTGGCACAAAGGTCATATGAAGCCAGGCCCATTGAGGTCTGCCATGTGAGGTCCATGTGTGTTTTGACTATCAACCATGGCTGCCACTCTTTAAGAATAAAATCATGTGATATCCTGGATGATATTTGCAGTGCTGTGTGGAAAGCCACCCTGGGCCTAGGTCTCTGTTTCCAAGGTGACTCTCATGCGTGGCCTCCTAAAATTCCGACACAATTCATGGCAATACTTCTCTGAGGTCAGTTCAGAATTCAGTCTCTAACTGGAATCACACCAGAGTTCAAGCTGAGGTTTACACAGTAATGTCTTCTAACCACCACACAAATAACCACAATTCAAACCAAAACACTCCCACACGGTCCTCATCTTCTTCCATATAGACACTAATCATAATCTCTGGCTGGAAGTTTCCATGAGGGCCCAGCCCAAGACAGTGACCAAAATAAGCTCCCATGCCCCTCATTTGCCTAAAGTCAGGGTGGCCTGGACAACCTTCCTGAGAACCAGGAGAGATCAAACAGGCCTGCTGTTAATACTGTTCCACTTCTCAAATTTGAGGCCTACTGATGGTCGGGTATAGATTCTTTATGTGAACTGAAGTCATGAGAAAACCGAAGCACCTATGGGCTAGCCTCTGCAGGGCTTTGAAGAACTCATTGGACCCAAAGGATTCCTATTCTCACTTCATGGATGTCAGAACCTTACAGAGGAAGGCAAGAGAGTTCATCCATAATGACTGCTCTTTTGGACATTTTTGTTTTGGATGCACACATGGGAGCTTTATTTAGTTTCATGGGGTGCTGATAATCTAAGCCACAGCCTCACACAGGGCCAAGAGGCTGATTCAGACACATCCCTTTACAAAGCAGTTAACCAAAGAGCCACAGGTGATGCATCTTCATTTTCATTTGGAAACTGTTTTCTTCAGGCTTCTCAAAGCGGTGGCCTGAGGCAAAGATCTTCCTGAAATTCAGGGCAACAGAACAATAGGTAAGAAAAAGGCCCAAAGCAGGGTTTCTCCACTGATACATTAATGGTTACACTGATTTCTGTGTTTTTTGAGAGGCTTGGCATTCCCTTCAGCTATCCAGTACATAACCATGTCACAGAGCTTGAAGGTGGTACATATCTTGGAGAGTGGCCAGAATTCAGGAAGAATACAGGAACTTAGGAAGATAGTAGGTGTTGCCCATTGATAAGGCAAGCCACAGTCCATTCAAAAATTAGGTAGGAAGAATGCTGGAAAGCATTCCACTAGACAGGACAAATCCTTTGATGCATTCTGTTTTCTAATGTCTACAACCACAGACACAGTGGGATACATAGACATAGAAACACTCGCCTTGATCAAATGACTCACTAGAATCTATTCACTCCAAACTGAACAAACCACCTTTCCTACATATTCTCAGAATATGAGACAAAACCACAAATTCAAACACATACCTACAAAGGCACCGCCTTTCCCCAATTAGGTTGCAACTACCTGGAGTGTCCTCTGACTGATGGGCCATACTATGTTCCCCAGCAGTGGCCTGTCCTGTCGCAGATCTGGTCGCCTTGACAAAGTCTGTGAAGTTGTCAGGAGCCAGTGATGAGCCACTACCTTCTTTCTCAGGAAAGTCCCCTCTTCAGAGATTTCCTAGCATTTGGCCATTGTCACATCAGTAGGTACCAAGAAAGACTGACTCTGTCCATGGTTATTCCAAACAAGTGAGCACAATGAGACTTGGACTGGGACTGGCTCTGGATGCATCACTACCTGGATCACAAGTTCAGAAAGTTCCATCACCAAGGAATTGAGGTAAGGTCACTTCCTTCAAGGAACTGAATGAGGTCACTGCCTTGGCAACCACTTTGTCCTAACAGTTGCCTCCAAGGGTCCCATGAGATGGAGGCTGGCCCATCTTCCTGTGACACTTTCACAAATTAGAATGGTATATAAACCATAGGAACCCAGGAACAACTATTCACACAGGCCTGGTTTGATCCATCTTCCCTGCATTGAGAAGAGAGAGGCTGATTCAGACACATCCTTTCATACTGACCAGGTTGATTGCCATGGAAGACGACTTTTGTTCTCTCAGGTCCTCTATAGCTGCCTACATCTTCTCCAGGGATTATTTCTGCATCTACCTTTGAGATTCTCAGCAGATGTAATATCTCCTACATTCCTGTATTGTAAGATCAACTCTGTACCTGCTCTTCTGTAAAGTTAGATTGAGGGAATAGTGTATAATTAGGGTTAATAACATGTTTGAATTGGGTTAGGAATCATTCTGCTGGATGAATACTGCTATTGGTAACCTGTGATGTTCATAAGAATATATAGATGAAATATAAGTATGAAAACAGAAATCTAGGTAAGATTTGAATCACAGAAGGGCATTGGGCCCTTCATTGGGATACATAGATTTGAATTATGTTCTGCACATACGTGTCAGATAAATCAATATACAATGGCATAGGATATTTTACCTCAGATTATTGAATGTAGAAGAGAATATCCAGTCAAAAAGTATAGTGGGTAGGATTAGTAAGAGGGTCTGTAGGATTAGGAAAAAGAGTGATTATAGGATTTGGATCAAAACTACTTTTGCAACAGGGTGTCAGAGAGTGAATGTAAATGTCAGCACATGTGAAGAGTCAGTCACAATGATGAACTGGGGAATATATGTAGGAAAGCAGATATCAATACAGACATTAGGAAATAAGGCAAAGTATAAAATGAGTGATAGGATTAGACATTTACAACAGGGGGAGGTTGAATATATAATCTTATGAAGAAACAAATATGTAGTCACCAATAGGATTGAAATTTGAAAGCATTAGGCAACATGGACATGGATGTTTTTGGTAATCCATGCTCACCTTCAATTTAGGCTTTGGTACAATCCTAAGTGTGACCTTTGCATTTTTGTGAAGAATATTACTGTGATGAAATGAATATGTAGATCAGGTGACATGAGTATATCTTCCACCATTTCTGTGAGCAATATTTTGAAGACCTATAAATTAGTATTGGGGATACAAGTAGGTGTGCCCTGCGTCTATGACTATAGAGATGATGCACGAATAGACCATACTGTGAATAAATAATATAACTCATTTCAAATTTAAATAATTTGTTAAATTGATATCTGAAAATATACATGAAATCTGTTATTGATATACATACATTCATTCCAACCAGTTATACATTTAATGGTAATATTAGTGTTACTGTTTATCATGAAGAGTGTGTGAGTTTTGCTTCAAAAATGATTATGGAAATCAAAAATAATGTGTTTGGAAAGACATCTCATGAAAAGACCAGTCAAGAAACATGGAGGAATACATGCGTTCTGAAGCAGGAAGTGATAGAAAGTGAATCAAATGCCTATAAATTTGTGAACTTGAAGATGAAAGCATATATCCTATGATGTACATAAACTGAAGAAATAGTAATGTACCAATGTTGAATAAAAATTAATGTCAAATTACACATCATGTTCCATAGGAATCTACTTGCATTGATGTTACTGTAGAAATATTAGGATTTTTATGGACCATTCACTGAAGTTAGTTTTCAGTACTAGGAATCATATATGTATTTTAGGATAATGAATATTTCTGAGAATAATCTTGTGAAAAGTTGATTATAAATCCACATACATTAACATGAGTGAATTTAGGGAGTGTATAATAAGACATATATAGTTTATATATTAAAAAATCTGGAAAGTATACACACACACACACATTAAAAAGTAGCAATATATATGCCAATTGAAATTCATCCATGGAATATATGTCATCCCCATATAAAAAAAAATATTCATTTTACTGAACATGGGTTTATGTATAATGTTGTTGAACTAGGAAGCTCACCCATAGGTTGAATTTTCAGTTCCATCAGCATTTAACGGGAGTGATCTCTTTAACAATTTGTTAAAGAGGAGGAGATAAGGAAGATAAGGAAGGCTATTCTGCCTCTCTTGCCTCTGGGGACTGGCTTCCCTGGGACGATGGGGGACAGTGGTCCCCTTGCCATGCCCAGGCCACTCTTGGCCTGAAGGATGATCCACTCATCCTGCACCCTGGGGCGGCCACCCCAGAGCACAACAGAACCCACAGGCAGCAGCAACCAGAATTAGGGTTTTGGAGCACGGCCCATCTGAACAGGTAGTACCTGGGTCCTTTTGGTTTTTGCAGCCACCTGACTTCCCCTTTGAGGCCTAAGCGAGTGGAAGAGAGGCTTGATCAACCTCTGTTGGGTCCCTAGTACCCTTCAAACTGGTTGGAGCTGAAACAGACCCAGGGAGACACCTGAATAGTCTCTGTTCTGGGTCAGCGAGCAGACGGGAACCCGTGACTCCCTTTTTGTTTGGTTTAGAATTGTTGGAATTTGGGTGGTATAGAAATTCTGTCCTGGCAATGTCTGTGTGAAAGTGTGTGAATGAGATGGATAAAGGGAAGGGTTCTGACTCAACCCGAGGGCCGAAGCGAGTGCAGAGTCCTGATCCTCTGTTCCTTGGCACCTCATACAGTCTATGGTGGAATTTCACCAACCAACGTCTAGGTGAAAGCTCCAGGTCGGGTGTTGACACTGACCCGCAAGGCTAAGAGGGCCCTAAGTCCCCAGGAAGGGAATGGCTGGAGATGGACGAAGCGAGTCTTGTGGTTTGTTCTAAGTGTGCGACACTGATGCCGGGTGGAACATAGGAGGCACCTAAGGAAACTGAGCCTTCTGAAATGTGTGTTAGAAACCTTTAGGAAGGTTTTCCTGGTAACTGTGGGGTGAGATTCACTCCACAAAGGTTGCATACTCTGTGAATTAGAGTGGCTCACCCAAGATGAGGGCTGGCCACCAGAAGGATCTTTAGATGGTAGAGTCATTGCTGAGGTCCTTTTGTTGTTGGAACCCTGAACCACTTCTCTTATACTGAATGCTGGCAAGAGATAGTACAGAAACAACCCCCTTGGTTGAGAGCCTGTCTAGATGGACGGTCAAAGCTGATGTTAGCCAGAAGCATAGTGGTCTCTAAGACCCAGTGGAAAGCAGCTAAACAGAAAACCTGACTAAAAAAGGCAGGAAAGGGAAAAGTTTTCCTGTGAGCCAGAAGAGGACCCAAGACCAACTTTGTCGAGACCACTGGGACAACAGATTGTCCCCTAGCCCCCTTGTCCTCAGAGGCAAAAAATGATGACCCCACCAATCCCCCAATACTAGCTATTCTTTCCTCTGAGATGTCCTCAGAGCCAAAGTCTTCCTAGGACCAAAGACTCTTTCACCTCCCAAGATTAAGGAGGGAGATTTGTCCCAATATCAGAGCCACAACTCAGATGAGAACTCTCCAGATGCTCCTGCAAGGGACCAAAGGACTTGCCCATATTGACCAGAGGGAAATGCCTAAGGGGAAACAAGCCAGTTTTGTGTGCCAGCCTTTCTCCACCATTGAGCTCATAAGCTGGGAAAATCATACTTCCTCCTACATGGAGAAACCTTGGACCATGACTGATCTGATGCAGCCCATTATTCAGACCTAGGATGGGGCCCCAACAAAGAAGGTCTAAAATAAAGAGTTGTCAAGAAGTCCTCATAGAAAGTCTAAAAGAAAAGAAAAAGAGAGAGAGAGAGAGAATAAAACACACTGTCTGTTCCCAAGAGTTAGAAGGAATTGGAGCCAGCCCTGAGCCCTAGCCTAAGTCAAGCATCTGCAGACAAACAGCCGAGATAAGCCTCCCACTGCTCTAGCATCTCCCTCTCACACTCTCAATAACCCTGAATATTTATCTCGGCCCCACATCTTCCTAAGGCCCCTCTGCCCTATCAAACTGGCAGCGATGATCAAAAGAAATGTGCCCAACTGACTCAGAGCTAAATGTCCAGGCCACTGCTGCTGCCACCCCTCTCTCTGCCCAGAGGTGCCCAGGGGAGGAAGGGCACATATAAGTGTAGTAGCCACAGTGCAAGTTCATCAGTGAAGAAATGCATAGGCTCAAGCAACAGGTGACCAATGCAGCCTTTGTGGGACAGGCTCAAAGAGCCATTTGCCAAAATTTCAATCCTAGAGGGCTTTACTGAGAAGTGTGCCAGTGAGCTGATGAAGGTGGCCACCACAGTTTTCATCAATCGAGATCCAGAGACTCAAAGATAGGGAGACCAAAAAGATGAAGTGGAGAATGGATCTTCTTATAGCACCCCTCACCACAAACCCAGAGGTCACTTAAAGGGGGTTTTCACTAGAACAAAGCCAATGGTCCAAATGTTTATAAGAAAAAAATAAAGTGTGGCCAGATAAAATGGAAAGCCTCCAGTGGCCATGGCCGGCAAGCACCCACTGCCATGCTCAAATGCTAAGCCTTGAACAGAGAAGGAATTAATTTTTTGGCCCCAGCCCCTCCTTTCAGTTTCTTCCCACGTGCTTGTAAGTCAATCATTGACGAATATGGTAGGGGTCCAATAGACACACAAAACTGCATCAGATGCATGGAACCCAGCACCTCAGGAGGGCTCAGCTGCTGCAAGCCTCCAAATGAACCAGGAATATGTTCATGTTAACAGCCAGTAGTGGGACATAGGATGCTCACTCCAAAAGGACATGCCATCCTGGCTCCAAGCCACATGCTGTGAGCCATCAGCAGAAAGGGCCACAGAGCCCCATGCACCCAGGCATACTGAACAAAAACACAAGCGGGCATCTACTATAGACAATTAGAGCAGGCTCTCACCTGATAAAAGGAAAAAAGCCACACAGACAAGGAGAAACACCTAGGTGGACACAATGTGGCTGCCACACTGGGACCTGCACGGAACAGCACTGTTGCCCTCCAACCTTGGCAGACGGCCCATGGCAAGATTGACATAGGTGCCTTTTATACAAATGATGTCCCAGGTCATCAGTCTCTGTTAAGATTTACGTCAGATTTAAGAGTTGAAAAATTCCAGCAGCCAAGGTCTTGTACTGGGAGATAACAATAACAACAAAAAAATTTCCTGCATCTTAAAGCTCCGGATGCTCTATGTACACCTCCCTTCCCTAAGTGACAGTTCCTCCCAAGGACTTGAGTACACCATCCTTGGGAGAGCAGTGAACTCTGACTTAAAAGCCCATATCTATCAAGAAAAAGGTCAAATACTTTGGTTACCATCTGACTTGACAACAGAACAGACAATAGCAACTGGGCCTCAAAAGAAACAGGAGATCTGCTCAATTCCAGTCCCTTCAACCTGCCATCAGACTAGAGAATTCTTGGAGGCTACTGGGTTCAGACATGTATGGATCCCCAACTTTCAGTTATGACAAAAACCCCACTATGAAGCCACAAAGGAGGGAAAATGAGATCCTCTCATGTGGGGGCCAACTAAGCAAAAGGCCTTTGAGGACATTAAATAAGTACTCAACAGTGCACCTGAATTACGGCTCCCTGACCTCACAAAGCCTTTTTTTCTGTATGTCCATGATTGGTCTGGAATACCTATAGGAGTTTTGACTCAGATGCTGGGGACATGGCACCATCCAGTGGCCTATTTGTCCAAACAGCTGGACTCTGTAGCCCAGGGGTGGCCACCTTTTATATGGGCTCTTGCAGCCACAGCTCTTCTGGTTTTAGAAGCTAATAAACTGTCCATGGTACAATAACTGATTGTCAGAGCTCCTCATTCAATTTTGACATCATTAAAATATAAAGGACACTATTGGTTGACTAATGAAAAAATGGTCAAATATCAGGGCATATTATATGAAAACCCACGTATCCGCATTGAGGTCGTCAGAACTCTAAACCCAGCAAATTTGCTGCCCATTGGACATGAAAAACCTAATCACAAGTGTGTTGAGGTCATGGGTGAAGTGTTCTCCAGCAGACCAGACCTAACAGACTAGCCTCTCAAGGACCTTGATGCAGAGTACTACACAGATGGAAGCAGTTTTATAAAAGATGAAGTATGTTTTGCTGGATATGCAATGGTCATTATGGACTCTACTGTTGAGGCAGAACCTCTGCCTCAAGGAACTTCAGCACAAAAAGTAAAATTTATTGCTTTGACTCAAGCACCTCAGTTGACAGCAGAAGTCTGTGTGGATATTTACAGACTCAAAATATTCATTCGCTACCCTTCGTGTTCATAGGGCCTATGTAGGCTAAATAACTCAGGAGAAAAAAAAGGGGGGGCATGATGTATGGACAAGAAATTCTTAAACATGGATGCACTGTGAGCTCCCAAGAAGGTTGTGATTATATATTGCCGAGGTCATCAAAAAGGAAACACTGTGGTTTCTCAGGGAAACCGGAGAGCTGAAAGAGAGGCCAGGTTAGCTGTCTGGAAGAAATGGGAAGAAAATCCCGTCCCAGGTTTAAATGCTGCCCTTCTTCCTGGCTGACAAGCTAACAGAAAGGGAGCCAAAATACTCCCAACATGAAAGTAAGTGATTTAAGACTGAAAAAGGAAATTTTCTCCCAGGTGGATGGTGGAGATTTTCTGATAGCCAGAATAGCCATCCCAGAGATTTTAGCCCAAGCCTTTATCAAGACAGTTTCACAGGAAAACATGTCGACATACAGCACTTGAAACCGTTCTGAGCAGACTTTTCTATGTCCCCTGGCTCACAAGCAACACCTGGATGATCTGCAAACAATGTGAGGTTTGTGCTCACAACAATCCTTGTCAGGGGCCAAAGCTCCCACCAGGAATACAAACTATAGAAGGAGCACATTTGAAGACTTAAAAGTAAATTTCACTGAATTGCCATGCTCACAGGGCTATAAGTACCTTTTGATTTTTATGTGTTCATTCTCTGATGGGTGGAAACCTTTCCCACCCACACTGAAAAGGCTAAAGAGATACTAGCATGCTTCTCTGGGAAATTATTTCCAGATTTGGTGTCCCAATAATTATTGGATCAGAAAATGGGCCAGCTTTTGGGCAGAAGTGATACAATTACTGATCAAGAGTTTAAATATCAGATGAAAGTTACATACTGCCTATAGGCTGCAGAGTTTTGGTAAAGTTCAAAGGATGAACAGGACTTTAAGGCTCAATTGGATAAGCTGGTCAGGAGACTCACATTGTGATGAACTTCTCCCTTTTACACTGCTGAGGATTAAATCCACTCCCACTAGGAGGACTGGATTCTTTTCTTTTGAGATAATATATGGGAGACCCCCCTCTTATTAGGGGACTACAGGGAGACTTAAGAGAGATAGGAAAATTAACCCTGAGATGACAGCATCAGGTCTTCGGGAAAACTTTAGAGGTTCTCAACCAATGGGTTAGAGAAAGATTGCCAGTAAGTTTGATCCAGGTGCACATTCCTTTAAGCCTGGAGATTGACTCTACACATGGCCGAAGCTTGAGGAGACTACGACCCTGTTTCATCCACACAGAAGGGACTGGCTGATCAATGAAAGATAAACTTCCCATCAGAACTAATGAACTCTTTTCAACCTCTGAGATAATTCCTATACTGTAATTCATTGCTACTCCTTGCTTCTGGATATATATACACAGTAATCTGTTTGGTTTTTGCAACTGCTTTGATAACAGTAACTCTTACTGACTGGACTCTGGGTAAAAAAAAATTAACTTATAGTTTCTTTTTATCTTGCTTATATAAGTTTTCTAGGATTTGTTTGGTGTTATTAGTTTGGCTTTGTTAATTTATGCTGTTTAACCTATGCTAACCAAAACACTCACCTATTATTTAGTTTGGTTTCCTTTGATAACCAAAAGGGATTCTGCCCTACTCTTATTGAAACCATGGAAATCATGTGAACCATGTGCCAAGACAATCCACTATAACTAAAAGGTGGTAAAACATATATTTAGAACCTGTCCCACTAGAGAAATGCTATAGTTGGGTGACTGTTTAAAGAAAAAAAGAGGTCCATTGGAAAGAAACTTGATTTAGGAGGTCACCAATCTTGGGGTGAAAGTAACTGGCCACCCCAGAGGATTATTGCCACTTATGCTCCAGATATCTGGGCACAAAACGGCAGTTGGAGTTATAGAACTCCTATTTACTTGTTAAACTGAATTATTCACTTACAAGATGTACTAGAAATTATTATTAATCAGACTGCCACAGCCTTTGACCTCCTAGCCACACAACAGACCAGATGTGAGTGGCTAATGAAAGAATATATGTGGAGAGCTCAAGAGCTCAGATTGTTGCATCCAAATGGATGACAATAGACAAACAGTTAAGAATATAGCCAAAAACACAAATGAACTAGCACATGTGCTCATTGATACCAAGAAGGGCATTAAACTTTGGTCCCAAACATGCTTTTAGGAGATGGTATTCAACTCTTGGTTAAACCTTAACTGATGTAATGGGTACTCTGCTGTTAACTTGTTAATTGCTCCCATGTTTGGCTCCACTATGCATTAAAACTATTGGGTCCACTATAGAAGCTGCTGTTAAAAGGATGGAAACAACTAAGGTTTTGACATTTTATAAGACTTTAAGCCAAGATAATAGTAATGATGATCTTAAATTTAAAGGATTAAATTATAGGGAGCATCATTAAAGGGGGGAATTGAAGTGGCACCCCCTTTTTCCACAGAAAAGCCCTCTTAACCATGGCTAATTATAGGACTGTCAGCAAAAGAGTACATTGTAGATAAACTTCCTATTTTCATGTCACTCTGTTTACTTGGCCACTGGCCAAGAAGATACCAGCATTCCAGGTGCTGGACTTCCCCTTACTAGTTTTTCACAAACATATCCAGTATAGTACTTTGAAGAAATTTGCATACAAGGCCTATGGCCTTGATCTGGGCTTCACAGAGATGTCTATTTTTAAGATAAGTTACAAATGTGCACATGGTAAAAGCTGGCAGGGGGAGGAAAGAAAGGGGAGAAGCAGCTCTCCCCTTCTCAGGTGTTGTCCTTGAAGAGTTAACTTTCCCAGAACAGTGAAAGAAAAATCTGCTTTTATGTGAACTTATGCAGACTGTGAATTTCTGAGCCCCTCCCCTTACATGCTGGGTATAAAACTCTGAAACTCCCTGAACTTGGGGTTCAGGGGATTGATTGATTACAGAAAAGGCTGTACCCTCTGAACCTGGCTGCAGCCAAATAAAACTGTATCCTGCTATCTTTGGTGCCTGGCCTCGTTTGTCCCAATAATTCCATACAGCTTGTCCCCTTGATTGTAGCAACGTGATTCTGAATATTGCCCTGAAACCTCTCCACATAACAAGATGTCAGTCACAAGTCATTTAGAAGCCAATGGCAGATACACATGGCCCCACAACAGATGTTTTATCACACACCTGCACTCCACAAGAATCTATGTGTGTCCAATTCAGAATACATCAGACACTAGAAAGGCAATATGTCAATCAATGGAAGGGAAACTGATGTGATACAGCAATTTGTATACGGGGTAAAAGCGGGAGTTCATAATCCACGTGAATCAACCGTGTAATATGATGTATTAAGAACTATGTAATGTTATGAACGTCCAATAAAAAAAAAAAAAAAAAAAAAAAAAAAGAATCTATGTGTGATACCAGATAGGATTCTGTATATGCATATAAAAAGCCATGTTCTGAATAGACTACAGAAAAAGGGAGACAGGAATTTACATATTTGTTAACTTTAAAAACGCATGGAGAAGTATTAGAATGAAAAGTTACCTAGATTTGTAACACATAGCCTTGATAAAGCAAAAGACAAGTCAAAGTAGACACCATGCCTCCAATGAACTACTTGTACTTATTTTCTGTTAGGTTTATTTTTCTCCATCATGTTAGGATTAGTAGTTTCATCAGGTGCTGAGAATCTAAGCCACAGCCTCACACAGGGCCAAGAGGCTGATTCAGACACATCCCTTTACAAAGCAATTAACCAAAGAGCCACAGGTGATGCCCCTTTATTTCCATTTGGAAACTCTTTTCTTCAGGCTTTACAAAGTTTTGGCCTGAGGCAAAGACTTTGCTGACATTCAGGGAAACAGAACAATAGGTAAGAAAAAGGCCCAGGGACAGACTTTTCCACAAGATTAATACTATGGCACTGAAACCTCTTGATCATTCCTCTTGGGTCTTTATGTAGCCAAGTAGAGTTTCTCCACTGAGACTTTACTGGTCACATTGACTTTACTGGTCACATTGATCTTCTCCAGGGATCATTCCTGCATCTACCTGTGAGGTTCTCATCAGGTGAAGAATCCCCTACATTACTGTATTGTAAGATCAACTCTGTACCTGCTCTTCTGTAAAGTTAGATTGAGGGACAGTGTATGGTTAGGTTAATAACATGTTGGATTTGGGTTAGGAATCATTCTGCTGGATGAATACTGGTATTGGAAACCTGTGATATTTATAAGAATATATAGGTGAAATATAAGTATGAAAAGAGAAATCTAGGTAAGATTTGAAGCACAGAAGGGTGTTGGGCCTTTGATTGGGATACATAGGTTTGAATTATATTCTGCACAGCTGTATCAGATAAATCAATATACAATGGCATAGGATCTTGTACCTCGGATTATTGAATGTAGAAGAGAACATCCAGTCAAAAAGTGATAGTCGGAAGATAATTGGTAGGTTTAGGAAGAAGAGTGTGTATAAAATTTGGACCAAAAGTTCTGTTGCAATAGAGTTTCGGTTATGGAGTGAATGTAAATGTAAGCACATGTGAAGAGTCAGTCACAATGATGAACTGGGGAATATATGTAGGAAAGCAGATACCAATATAGATATTAGGAAATCAAGCAAAGTGTAAAGTGAGTGATAGGATTAGACATTTTCAACAGGGGGGAGGTTGAAAATATAATCTTAGGAAGAAACAAATATGTAGTCACCAATAGGAATGAAATTTCAAAGCATTAGGCTACATAGACATGGATGTTTTCAGAAATCCATGCAACCTTTAATTGAGGCTTTGGTAAAATCCTAAGTTTGACCTTTGCATTTTGTGTCCAGAATATTACTGTGATGAAATGAATATGTAGATCAGGTGAGATGACTATTTTTCCACCATTTATGGGAGCAATATTTTGAAGACCTATAAATTAGTATTGGGGTTACAAATAGGTGTATACTGTGTCTATGTATATAGAGATGATGCATAAATAGACCATACTGTCAATAAATAATATAACTGGTTCAAACTTTAAATAATGGAATGAATTGATATCTGAAAATATACATGAAATCTCATATTGATATACATATATTCATTCCAATCAGTTATACATCTCTTAGTAATATTAGAGTTACTGGTTATCATGAAGACTGTGTGGGTTTTGCTTCAAAAAATATTATGCAAATTGAAAATAATGTGTTTAAAAAGAAGTCTCATGAAAAGGCCAGTCAAGAAACATGGAGAAATACATGAGTTTCGAAGCAGGAAGTGATAGAATGTGAATGAAATGCCTAAAAATGTGTGAACTTGTGGATGAAAGCATATATCCTATGATGTGCATAAACTGAAGAAATAGTAATGAACCAATGTTGAATAAAAATTAACATCAAAATACACATCATGACCCATAGGAATCTACTTGCATTGATGTTAAACTGGGGTCAGTTACTGTATAAATATTAGAATTTGTATGCACCATTCACTGAAGTTAGTTTTCAGTACTAGGAAATAAATATGTATTTCAGGAAAATGAATATTTCTGAGAATAATCTTGTGAAAAGTTGATTATAAATCCACATGCATACATGAAATGAATGAATTTAGGGGTGTATAAAAGGACATATATTTTTCATATTTTGAAAAATCTGCTGAATATATATATATATATATATATATATATATATATATATAAAATAGCATCAGTATATATGCCAATTGAAATTCATCATGGAATATATATATATATATCATCCACAGGCCCCAAAATATTTATTTTACTTAACATGGTTTTATATATAGTGTTGGTCACCTAGGAAGCTCACCCATAGGTTTAATTTTCAGTTTCATCAGCATTTAGGGGGAGTGATCTTTTCTCACAATTTGTATCTGCTAAAGTCAGCGACTTCACAAGAATACCTGTGATACCTGTTTGGATTCTATATATGCATATAATAAATGTGCTGAATAGGTTACAGAGAAAGGGAGACAGGAATTTACATATTTGTTAACTTTAAAAACTCATGGTGGGGCTGGGGATGTGGCTCAAGCGGTAGCGCGCTCGCCTGGCATGTGTGCGGCCCGGGTTCGATCCTCCAGCACCACATACAAACAAAGATGTTGTGTCCGCCAATAACTAATAGATAAATAAATATTTAAAAAAAAAACTCATGGTGAAGTACTACAATGTAAAGTTGACTAGATTTATAACATATAGCCTTGATAAAGCAAAAGGCAAGTCCAAGTATACACCATGCCTCCTATGAACTGCATGTACTTCTTTTCTGTTAGGTTTATTTTTCTCCATCATGTTAGGATTAGTAGTCAGAATCTAGTAGGGTATGGGTTAGTGTCAGGGACTCAGTATTTTGAATGGAAAATAGGAAAAGGAATCCAATCTGTATGCAAAAATGTGCTACACAAAAATCTTCCAACTCTCTTCCAGAACACTGACTTGACATTAACATTGCCCCAAGTAAGACACAATTACAGGAGAAGAGGAAGAAAATCTGTAAATACATATCTGGAATGGAAAATGCTCAGGAGTTCACAACCTAGGAGGTGGTAGAGGAGATTCCAAAAGTGAGGGACAGGGTAAACTCTCCACAAACATGAACATCTGCTGGCCTAATGACTTCTTGAGAAAATGCCTTTGAGGTTGAGCACATGAAATATACGTTGTTGTCAGAAGCTTTAGTTACCTTTGTACTGAGACCATCAAAGCTGGGTCTGCATCTATGTTACCTGCAGCACATGGTTTCTTATTTTCCAATGAATATGAGGCAGTAGTGCTGAATCCTCTCTTTGTAGGTAAACAGTGGCCACTGGGGGCTTAGCGTCTCCCCTTGTGGACTGTGAAGCCATTTGGTCATCCTCCACTTTTCATGGTGCTTCTAAAGCTGGAATGGGAGTTTGGTATTAGTTTCATGAAATACAAGGAGTTCAACTGGGTAACAGTGCTAGAGGGAGTTCTGTCATGTGTGGTGGGTCAGGGTCTGCTGGAGAATACACCGACCAGGCTGCTATTCATACATCTTCCCCCTTGACTGTAGCAATCTGATTCTGAACATTGTACTGAAACCTCTCCACGTAACAAGATGCCTTTACATATAAGAGTCTGCAGGCTGCACCATTTCAGTCAAAATTCATTTGGAAGCCAATGGCAGATCTACATGTCCCCACCACAGATGTTTTATCACACCAATGCACTGCACTTCTCCACTTCTGAGCAGGCTCCAACTTACAGCCATCTCTGTTCTACACCATTTTCATTAAATTTAGTCAATTCAAGGTACTGTCTGGTATAGTCATGATCAGCAACAGGACATCCAGGGGTGCTCCAGTGCCGCCTGGTAATGGGAATTTCAAAAATTTCATGGTATTTATCTAGTCATATTTCAAGGTTCAAGTAGGAGGCACTGTGGGTTTCAATTCATTCTGGAATCATTAAATGGTGAAGAATATTCATTCAATGAAAGCTCTGGAGAAATCTCGCAGGCAAGGCTTCCCAAAGAATGGCCCAAAGGTCACATGAAGCCAGGCCCATTGAGGTCTACCATGTGAAGTCCATGTGTGTTTTGACTCTCAACTATGGCTGCAAAATCTTTAAGAATGAAATCATGTGATATCCTGGCTGAGATTCCCAGTGCTGTGTGGAAAGCCACCCTGAACCTAGATCTCAGTGTCCAAGGGTGACACTCATTAGTCGCCTCCTAAAATCCCAACCTAATTCATGGCAATACTTCTCTGAGATCAGTTCCAGAACTCAATCTCTAAGTAGAATCATACCAGAGTTCAAGCTGAGGGGGACCCAGTCATCTTTTCCAACCACCACAAAAATGACCAAAATTTAAAAAAAAAAAAAAAAAAAAAACACTCCCACATGGCCCTAATCTTCTTCCATATAGACACTCATCATAACCTCTGGCTGGAAGTTTCCATGAGGGGTGCAGCCCAAGACAGTATCCAAAATAAGCTCCCATGCCCCTCATTTGCCTAAAGTCAGGGTGGCTTGGACACCCTTCCTGAGAACCAGGAGAAATCAAATAGGCCTGCTGTTAATACTGCTCCACTTCTCAAATTTGAGGCCTACTGACTCTGGGGTATAGATTCTTTATGTGAATTCAAGTCATGAGAAAACCCAAGCACCTATGGGCTAGACTCTGCAGAGATTTGAAGAACTCATTTGACCCAAAGGATTCCTATTCTCACTTCACGGAGGTCAGGAAACTTACAGAGGATGGTGAGAGACTTCATCCACAATGACTGCTCTTTTGACCAATTTTGTTTTGGATGCATACATGGGATCTTTATTTAGTTTCATCAGGTGCTGAGAATCTAAGCCTCAGCCTCACACAGAGCCAGAAGGCTGATTCAGATACATCCCTTTACAAAGTAATTAACCAAAGAGCCACAAGTGATGCCCCTTTATTTCCATTTGGAAACTCTTTTCTTCTGGCTTCACAAAGGGGTGGCCTGAGGCAAAGACCTTCCTACATTCAGGGTAAGAGAACAAGAGGTAAGTAAAAGGCCCAAAGTAGGATTTCTCCACTGAGACTTTCCTGGTCACGCTGAAATCTGAGTTTTCTGAGATGCTTGGTATTCCCTTCAGCTATCCATTACATTACCATGTCAAAGAGTTGGAGGTGGTACATATCTTGGACACAAAACCATGAGCCTATTCTGGATACTGGCCAGAATTCAGGAAGAATACAGGAACTTAGGAAGATAGTAGGTATTGCCCATTGATAAAGCAATCCTCAGTCCATTCATAAATTGGGCAGGAAGAATCCTGGAACCTTTCCAATAGACAGGACACATCCCTTGATGCATAATGTTTTCCAATGTCTACATCAACAGACACAGTGAGATACATAGACATAGAAAAACATGCCATGTGCAAATGACTTACTAGAAACAGTCCAATCCAAACCAAACAAACCAACTTTCCTACATATTCTCAGAATATGAGACAAAACCATAAATTCAAACACACACCTACAGAGGCACCTCCTTCCCCCAAGTAGGTGTGTGACTATCTGGAGTGCCCTTTGACTGATGGGCCATACTATGTTCCGAGCAGAGGCCTGTGCTGTCTCAGATCTGGTCTCCTTGGCCAAATCTGTGAAGTCGTCAGGAGCCAGTGATGAGCCAATACCTTCATTCTCAGGAAGGGACACTGTTCAGAAATTTCCAGGCATTTGTCCATCCTCTCATCAGTAGGTATCGAGAAAGACTGACACTGTCCTTGTTAAATCCAAACAAGTGAGCCCAATGGGACTAGGACTGGGACTGTCTCTGGGCGCCTCGCTACCTGGATCCCAAGTTAAGAGATTTCCATCACCAAGGAAGTGATGTGAGGTCACTACCTTCAAGGAACTGAATGAGGTCACTGCCTTGGCAACCACTTTTTCCTAACAATTGTTTCCAAGTGTCCCATGAGATAAAGGCTGCCCCATCTTCCTGTGACACATTCACAAGTTAGAATGGTATATAAACCATAGGCTCCAGGGAACAGCTAACAACACAGGCCTGGTTTGGACCATCTTCACTACATTGAAAATAGAGAGGCTGATTTAGACACATCCCTTCATCCTGACTGGGTTTTTTGCCATGGAAGATGACTTTTGCTCTTCATTTTTCTGAACATGGTTTTATGTATAATGTTATTCAACTAGGAAGTTCACCAATAGGTTGAATTTTCACTTCAATAAGCATTTAGGGGAGGTGATCTCACAATTTGTATCTGCCAAATTCAGTGACCTCACAAGAATGTACGTGGGATACCAGGTAGGATTCTATATATGCATATAAAAATACATGTTTTGAATAGGCTACAGAAAAATGGAGACAGGAATTTACATATTTGTTAACTTTCAAAACTCATGCAGAATTATTACAATGAAAAGTTGACTAGATTTATAACACATAACCTTGATAAAGCAAAATGCAAATCCAAGTATACACCAGGCCTCCTATGAACTGCCTGTACTTCTTTTCTGTTAGGTTTATTTTTCTCCATCATGTTAAGATTAGTATTCAGAGTCTAGTACGGTATGGGTTGGTGTCAGGGATTAAGTATTTCAAATGTAAAAGAGGAAAATGAACCCAATGTGTATGCAAAAATGTGCTACACAAAAATCTTCCAAGTATTATCCAGAACACTTCCTTGACCTTAACATCACCCCAAGTAAGACAAAGTTATAGGAAAAGAGGAAGAAACTCTGTGAAGATATATCTGGAATGGAAAATTCTCAGGAGTTCACAACCTTGGAGGTGGTAGAGGAGATTTTAAAAGTAAGGGAAAGGGTAAACACTCCATAAACATGCAGCTCTACAGGCTTATTGACTTCTTGAGAAACTGCCTCTGAGGTTGGGCACTTGAAATATATGTTGTTGTTAGGAGCTTTAGCTTCCTTTGTAGTGAGACCCTCAAAGCTGGGTCTGCATCTATGTGACCTGAAGTACATGGTTTCTTATTTTCCAATTAACATGAAGCTGCAGTGCTGAATTTATTTCACGAAATACAAGGAGTACAAAAGAAACACAGGGCTTCAGGAAGTTCTCTCACATGTGCTGGGTCAGAGTCTACAAAAGAATACACCAACCGGGCTGCTTTTCCATACAGCTTTCCCCCTTGACCATAGCAACCTGATTCTGAACATTGACCTGAAACCTCTCCACATAACAAGATGTCATTACATATAAAAGTCTGCTGGCTGCACCATGTCAGTCACAAGTCATTTGGAAGCCAATGGCAGATCCCCATGGCCCCACCACAGATGTTTTATCACACACCTCCACTCCAATGCTCCAGGCCCACTTCTTAGCAGGCTCCAACTTACTGGAATCTCTGTTCTACACCGTTTTGATGAAATCCAGTCAATCAAGGCACTGTCTGATACATTCATGATCAGCAACAGGACATCCAAAGGTTCTCCAGTGCCACCTGCTCATGGGAATATCAAAAATTTCATGGTATTTATCTAGACATATTTAAAGGATGAAGGAGGAGGCACTGTGGGTTTCAATTCATACAGGAACCATTAAATGGTGAGGAATCTCCTTTTAATGAAAGCTTTGGAGAACTCTCGCAGGCAAGGCTTCGCAAACAGTGGCCAAAAGGTCACATGAAGCCAGTCCCATTGAGGTCTACAATGTGAGGTACATGTGTGTTTTGACTCTCAACTATGCCTGCCAAGTCTTAAGAGTAAAATTATGTGATATCCTGTCTGAGATTCCCAGTGCTCTGTGGAAAGCCACACTGGGCCTAGATCTCAGTTTCCAAGGGTGACTCATGAATGGCCTCCTAAAACTCCAACACAATCATGGCAATACTTCTCTGAGGTAAGTTCCAGAACTCAGTCTCTAAGGGGGATCACACCAGAGTTCAAGATGTGATTGACCCAGTCATGTCTTCCAACTGCCACACAAAAGACAACAATTAAAACCAAAGACTCCCACATGGCCCTCATCTTCTTCCACATACACATTCATCATAACCTCTGGCTAGAATTTTCCATGAGGGGTGTAGCCCAAGACAATGTCCAAAATATGCTCTCATGCCCCTCATTTGCCTAAAGTCAGGGTGGATTGCACAACCTTCCTGAGAACCAGCAGAGATCAAATAGGCCGGTCCTTAATACTGCTCAGCTACTCAAATTTGAGGCCTACTGACTGTCGGGTTTGATTCTTTATGTGAATTGCAGTCATGAGAAAACCCAAAAACCTATGGGCTAGCCTCTGCAGGGCTTTGAAGAACTAATTTGACACAAAGGATCCCTATTTTCACTTCATGGAGGTCAGGAACCTTACAGAGGAATGCGAGAGACTTCATCCACAATGACTGCTCTTTTGGCCATTTTTGTTTTGGATGCACACATGGGATCTTTATTTAGTTTCATCAGGTGCTGAGAATCTAAGCCACAGCCTCACACAGGGCCAAGAGGCTGATTCAGACACATCCCTTTACAAAGCAGTTAACCAAAGAGCCACAGGTGATGCCCCTTCATTTCCATTTGGAAACTGTTTTCTTCAGGCTTCACAAAGGGGTGGCCTGAGGCAAAGACCTTCCTGACATTCAGGGCAACAGAACAATAGGTAAGAAAAAGGCCCTAAGCAAAGTTTCTCCGCTGAGACTTTCCTGGTCACACTGATATCTGAGTTTTCTGAGATGCTCGGAAATCCCTTCAGCTATCCAGTACATGGCCATGTCACAGAGCTTGGAGGTGGTACACATCTTGGACACAAAACCATGAGCCTGTTCTGGACAGTGTCCAGAATTCAGGAAGAATACAGGAACGTAGGAAGATAGTAGGTGTTGTCCATTGATAAGGTAAGCTGCAGTCCATTCATAAATTTCTTCATTTTTTTTTCCACATCAGAAATAAAGGATTGCTTATCACTGGCTTATTTACTTGACCTTTCCAATTGACCAAATTATACAATATATACAAATATATTACGGTAAAACCCATATCATATATAATTATAATGCACCAATAAAAATAAATAAATGAAAAAAATAAAAATAATTTCTTGTGGTATGTGATCCCAATTTTTATTGATTCATTTGATTGAATGAACTGGGTGAAACCCAAAATCAAGACCATAAAGAATTAAATTTTTTTGTAGTTGGCAGTTCCTAGGAATATAATGTTATTCTTGCATCCTGAATATTTATTATGTTTTCCTTACCCATGATTGGGAAATCACAAATGAATTTTGAAAGTGTCTTTATAACACATAAATATATAATTAAGCATGAGAAAGATGAATAAGAAATTCAGTTAATAGTCATACCTGGGTAAAAAGTAGGAATCATATGAATTCTGGATAGCTGAATACAGAGGTTTTTGTTATTTGTTTCTTGTTTTTGTACCAAGGATTAAACCCAAGGGTGCTTAACCACTGAGGCATATCCCCAGCCAGTTTTATTTTTTATTTTGAAACAGGGTTTCATTAAGTTGCTCAGGGCCTTGCTAAATTGCTTACGCTAGCTTGGGACTTGTGATCCTTCTGCCTCAGCCTCCCTAGCAGCTGGGATTCCAGGCATGTGCCACCACACCCAGCAATCACAAATATATTAATGATATCCAAGCCAAGGTTAATACTTAAAGCTGAGTGATTCAGTACTCATGTGTTCACAATCCTATTCTTTTTCATGTATGTGAAATATATAGAGACAGGTTAATGAGACAAGTTAATATTGCCATAAACAATGAAGATTCCTACAATGACATCACCCAGGCAGTGCATCATGGCTGGAAAGTGGCTCTTACCCAAGAAAAATCTAGTGCCCATCTTCTTACTCTCCAACAGATCTCTAATTTCTGTGCCCTCCTGTGAGTAATCTTGTCCTTCACAGTAGGCTGGGTCTATCTCCAGCTGCAGGGAATGCATCTGATCATTTCTTTTGCAATAAATATTTGAGGCAGGGATATAAAGAAATTTTGGCCAATGAGAGGGAAGGGCCATGTGAGGGGATTCTAGAAAAGTTTTTAGTTTTAGAATGAAGATACATAACAAAAATTGTTGCTTTCCTCTTTTGCTACCTGCATGTGATTCCTGGAAGGGCCTGCAGTCATGTTAATACCATCTTGATTCCACGGGCCCAGTCTTCTGTGTTAAGTGTATACATGGAGAAGAAATAACAGAAATGTGGGACAGAGACAGGTTAATGAACCATTGAATTAACAAATGACTGTTGTCTTTTCTGTGAGATAAAAATATGCTTATTTTAAGGTTATTTTTAAGTTGTGCCAGGCAAAAGAGGGAGGGCACAGTGAGTCAAGGTGAGGGGTGTGACCTCGCTACCTGGGCCGTTACTGCACCTCTGGGAGCCTCGCTTCCCTCCGTTATGAAATGGGAATGGCAGGGCTGGGGATGTGGCTCAAGCGGTAGCGCGCTCGCCTGGCATGCGTGCAGTCCGGGTTCCATCCTCAGCACCACATACAAAGATGTTGTATCCCCCGAAAACTAAAAAATAAATATTAAAAAATTATCTCCCTCTCTCTCTCTCTCTCTCTCTCTCTCTCTCTCCCACACACACACACACATCTCTCACTCTCTCTTAAAAAAAAAAAAAAGAAATGGGAATGGCAAGGCTTGCCTCTTTTAAAGGTTGCTGTGATCCTCACCCAAGATAGTAGCATTGCAGCAAGCCACTTAGCCCAGCACTTGGCACATAGGGGACCTCAGTAATAGTGAGTGATCATTAGTATCACATAAAGTTTGGTTGCACTAAAGTGAGAAGTGCGAGGGGAGTGGCAGGAGGCAGCAGAGGTAGGCAGGGCCCACCTTTCGGGCCGGGGGTGCGTAGGCCCTTACCTGATCTTGAAGTCGGGGTTATAAACGGTTCGCAGCTGCTCGCGATCTGTCTCCATGTCCAGTCCCCGAACGACTAGGAAGCACTGGCCCGTCTCCCGGAGCTGCCGGCAGCTGAACATATTGGGCATGGCAGTGGCGGCTGCTGCCCAGGCAGGAGGGTCCGTGGAAATGAAACTGAAAGTCACCGCTGCGGCTGGAAGTTGGCGGCCCTGCGATGAGGGTGCAGAAGGGGGAAGCTCCCTACCTCTGACCCCCTGCTCCTGCAAGCTCCCTTTCCCCTACCAGGCTTCCCTAGCACTGGAGGCTACTCCCACCCTCCACAGCCTCAGGACTTATTGAAAAGCAGAAGTGCTTTGGGTCAGCTGCAGCTGGACTAGGGCAGCTCATCCAGCACCTCCCAGAGACTGGCAGAGACATAAACCAGCACTCCAGCCAAGCGGGAGTCACGCCCCCCTCCCCCATATTCCCTGCTGGGCTCAGATGCAGGGAGGAGGGCATGAGTCAAAGAAGTTTGGGGTGAAAGAACTAGGAGTCTCTGAGATAAAGGTGTGTATATGTGGGAGAGAGGGACAAGGGGTTCTGCCAGGATGAACAGTCATTTTCTTCACCCCACAGGCTTCATTATGTTGAAAGGCTGGTGATTCTTACCCTTGAGCCACATATTTGGGCACTTAATTACACTCCAGTCTGTATTGCTCTTTAATTGATAGTAGTATTTAAGTAAGGGTTGCCCCAGTCATCAAAATAAAATTAGGTCCCTGAGAGCAAGGTACTGTTATGTTAGGCAATAAATGGTTAACAGCAACAGCATGAGTACCAGGAAGAGAAACTGTTTAGAGGAATAAAGGGGTGGAGTGCTAGGAGCCACAAGCAAATAATATGATGCATGGCACTTTCGGTTGTAAGGTGGCCAGCTAGCCATTGAGATGATATGATTATGTTAAGATTTACATTCATATGGAAATTGGACTCCTGCTGTTCACCTTGGCCTGCTATGGGACTCATGTTACGGGACTCCTGGAGAGTTCCCATTGGTTGGGGAAGGACGGTAGGAGGGAATTCCGGGGGAGATGGGGGGGAGCCGGTTCCGTTAGACGCCACCACGTGGGTGGATCAGCTGGCTTGTCTGACCTACCGGGATTGGCAGCATTTTCAAAATAAAGTTTTGTTCCTGCTTGAGTGGCTCGTGATTCGGTGCCCAGCCAGGCTGAGGCAGTGGACAATCAGCCACTTGAAAAATTGTGCTCTATATGTGTAATATGAAATGAATTGCATTCTACCATCATGTATAACAAATTAGAATAAATAAATAATTAAAATTTTTTTAAAAAGAAACACTTAAGGGGCTGGGGTTGTGGCTCAGCGGTACAGTGCTCACCTAGCATGTGTGAGGCCCTGGGTTCGATCCTCAGCACCACATAAAAATAAGTAAATAAAATAAAGTTATTGTGTCCAACTACAACTAAAAAATAAATATTAAAAAAAACGCTTAATAGACCCAAGCATATATTACCTTATAAAATTTAAGAAGCCAAGGGTACTTAAATTTAAATTTAGCAGTTGATGTTTCAGTATTTTAATTTTGCAAATTAATTAGATGTCTCCTCTAACAAACACATTCATAAGTGTTTAAATCTAATGTACCCATTTTTAACTTAGGTTACCCATGAAAACTAAGGTATCAGATAAATCTATAGTTAACATTTTAACTCACTTATTCTTGTCAAAGAAAAATCCTTCAAAGCCAATGGACATTTCACTTCAAATATTTTATAGAAACTAGTATTTGGCTGACCACCTAGGAAAACATGTAGGTTATTCATTTCAAAGACATTATTCTTACCCATGTAAAATGATGCTTTAGAAACTAAAATAGACCTTGGAGGGCAAGGGCCAAAATATCGGCTTTTTTTAACAGTACGACCCGGACATGAAAAGCACCGTGCAGTTGGGAACGTTAGGAATAGAGTCGTCAATCTCGGTGGTCACTGGACTCACAGGCTCAGGGGCCTCTCCTCCTCCGTGGGGACAGACTCACTCCCACCATCACACTCTTGACTGTTGCTGCCTAGGCCTCTACAAAGGAGTTTCTTTCCTAGTGTATTCAGAGTTAACCCTTGAATAACAGGCCTCTGAATAAAAACAGCCTAAAGAAGAACAAAGGACTAGAAACTCCAGTTGGGACAAAAACAGGACTAATCAGAACAAACTATCTCACTTTAGGTGTGTGGGACCAAAGATGAGTTCACCAGAATAACGTTGAGCTGAGGAAAAGACAAAAGCTTAAAAAAAAAAAGTCCCCTCCATAAGGAGTCTAGTAAAGGAGCTGATGGAACATCTGTATCCCATCAGAGTGGACTTTGGCATCAGACTAGAGTCAGTCCAGATATTTAAAGAATGTGGGAAACCACAGGTTTCTCAGGAAAAGGGTCTTCAGGAAAAGAAGCCTTGTGCCCATGGGGATCTTTCCATCTTCCTTTCCTGTCCGTGGGCCTACCTCCGTTTTGGTAGATTCTGTAACTGAGTTTCCCCAGGTACTCCACCCCCCTTACTGGAGGTCTCTCACACACCCCAAGCCCTCCATGTGCCCAGTCCCCCTTCCTGAGAAGTTCCTGCACACCCAGAGCTCCCTGTGTCCTCAACTGCCCCCCTTTGGGCAGTCTCAGGTCTTTCCATGGCCTCTAAGGGGACACGACATTCAAGCAAGTTGGAAAAACAGCTTTAGGTTCTCTTTGTTTAAATGTGTCTGAACTAAAAGCAAGGTTTTAGTTTAGCGCAGTCCACCCAAAGTTCCACCCCACACAGACACAGAGATCCCAGCCGAGCCCCCGGCTTGTGAGAAACACACGCAACTGTGTCCAGATCTAAAGAATGGACTGGGACAGAGGCACAGGGAAAGCAAGGCTTTAGTGGCAGTCTTGCAAGATCAGATGCCTGTTGGTCAGGGACACACAGATTGGCCACAACCAGTGTTTTCTTCCTAGAGTGCAAGTTCCCTCCCCCAGTTCCCTGTTGGGTGAGCACTCTGGGGTGCACAGTCTTCCCAAATGTCACCTGGGTTTTACTGTCCCCTATTAGGTTATTTTTTAAAAAATAGATCTTTAGCTGTCCCCACCTCCCTTTGTTTTCCTGTGGCAAGAAAGTCCCCTTGGATTTAGTGCCTTTTGGCAGAGTTTAGCTCTGTTGGTCAGGTGGGGGTGGGGTGGGGGCTTCCTTCTCACCTCCTGTCTGTCGAGGGGCTGTGAATCTTTACACTCGGGTATTAACTGCCTGTAACTTTCCACCCTGCTCTTCCCTCCAGCTGCCTGTCTTACATCCCAAGTCATTTTACATTTAAATGCTAAATACTATGTTCTGAAAATGGGACACAGGACTTTCTATTTCTCATACATAGTCTTCCCCACTTCTTACACGTATAAGAGAATATATGTTACCCACTGCACAAGTCAAGTGGAACACCATGGAGGGCCGAGATAGGCTCTCACACCCCAGTCAGCCACACTGGCTCTCACTCTCACTTGTGGCCAACTGGGCACCTGGTCATTCCTGCCGTCAGCCAGCAGCACCCAAAGGACCTGCTCATGATAATCGCTCTGAGACTCAGGAAACCTGCTGTGGTGGAATCGAAGACAGAAATCAATCCGCAGATCGTTGGGCCAAACACTAACAGGAAAGAGAACACACTGAGGGATTCTGTTTATGTGAAGTGCAAAGAGACACATTAATGGTGGTGACAGGGGTCAGGATGGGAGTCATGTGGGTGGTGCTGGGAGGGGCCTGTGGGGGCTGCTCATCACCTTCTGCTCTTAGATAGTCTGAGTGTCGTGGCACAGGTGTGTTCTGCCTGTGGACACACGTTTGGCTGTGTGTGTATATGTGCACTTCCCTGTGTTACTTCAGTTTTAGTAAATAGCAAATGCACAAATCCACTGGATATGTTTAATTTCCTGCAAACCCTTAAATGACCCACAGCTTGGCTTTCAGATGCCCAGAAGGTGAATCTGTCTGTCCAGTACCTGCATCTCCATGCCAGACCTCATGCCGCGAGGTGTCATCCAGACCCCCATCTCCATGCCATGGGGAATTAATCAGAAGTGGATCTCAAAGCCTTCATACACTGCTTTTCTGTGCAAACGGAAATGGCATCTGGGACCAAGCTCCTGGGTCCCAAAAGGGCATGAAGCAGCTGACCTCACCCAGCACAGGGGGCAGAGGGTGCAAACCACCTGAGGATATGGAGGCCACAAGGACAGGAGAGCTACTGACCCAGACCAAAAGTATTTCCAGGGTTGGATAACCCACTCCCCGCCCTGGGCTGGGGATGGAACACACCCTCACTCATGCCAAGTGAGGCTCTAACACTGCACTTCATCCCCAGCCCTGTTCTCAGGGTTAGAATCAGGGGGGGAAAAGGAAAAAAAACAACTTGCAGAAAACAAATATTTCTCTAGTGTTTGGGAAGGAATCTGGGTCACTGTTGTGTTACTGACTCCTTAGGGAAGTTGCTGTCCCTAACCCTCCCACCCTCCTCCCCTCCACAGGCTCCCAGATGCCTTGGAGGGACCCCAGGGAAGGTTGACAAAGTACCAAGCCCTGGTGGCCCGTCAAGCTCTCCTCTTCTCCAGCCGCCAGGCCACACGCCCACCCTGTGAATGTGTTCTGCAGCGTCCGCTCAGCCAACAGCAGGCTGCTGGGTCTAGGTAAGCTCCTCATCCCTGTTCCTTCCTCCAGAATGGAAAAGGTCAGGCCCCACAGAGGGCACAAGCACCTCCATCCCCACCCCAGGTGGGGGAGGAGAGAGGGAGGGGAATGAGAAGGAAGGAGGGAGGGAGAAAGAGAAGAAGAAAAGAAATACACAACAGTGGGAGAGAGGCAGGGCGGGGTCCTGGTGGACCTCCTGGGTGAGCCCCAGAGAGGGGAGCCTGGGCCTGCCTGGGAGCAGCCGTCCCACAGAGCACAAGGTTCAGTCCCAGCCAGCCTGGGCGGCACCACCCTGCCCCCCTGGTGGTGAGCTACCTCTGGGCAACAGGTCCTTCTGCATCCTCCTTGAGGGCAAGCAGGGATGAGCCACTCCCTATCCTACCCTGGCAGGCCAAGGGAGAGCTACCCCCGTCCCCGCTCCTCATACCAGCACTGCCTATCAAGAAGGGGCCAACCATCTGCCCAGGACAGGCCCAGGTGACACCACTGTCCAGTTCTGCATTTGTCCCAGACACAAGCATTCTGTGTGGTCACTTACTCTGTTCCAGGCAACAGGATAGAGGAGGGTGGTGGAGGTGGTCCATGCAGGCTGGCTTGGCCACTTACTTGAACTGGACTGGCCTTAGAAGACCAGGCTGGGATGGGGATGGGGGTGGGGGCAGTGCAGAGCTAATTCTGTCACTGAAATCAAGCCAGGTGCCTCCTGGGACGTCATTGTCCCCAGAAGGGCAGCTGAGTCTAATTTGTAAGAAGCCTGGGGCAGTTAGACCTGATTCTAGACCCTGTCCCCAGTCACCAGCCATGAATCTTGGACAGTTCTGAGTCTGTTTGCTGACCCATAAAATAGGTGCCATAGATCCCTTCAAAAGATGCTGGACTGACCCACTGAGGTGACAGGGTGGGTTTTCTTAGCTGGTGCCAGATGTCCCCACATCAACCCTGAGACCACAATCCTAGTCCAGCCAGCCTCCTGCAAGACAGGCAGAAAGTCCAGATCTCCCTGCAGCTCTTGGATGCTCACTCCTCACCTTCTCCACCCCCAGAGGGACCCGCCCCACCCCACTGGCTGAGGAGAATCCCCTCCCAGCCCAGGGGTTCCTGTTGTCAAGCGCACCTTCCAGGGAGGCCCAGAGTCAGTTGGCACTGCTCAGTCACTACAGAGAGAAGAGCAAGGGCGAGCACTGATTAAGCACTTTCTGCATACCAGCCATGGCTCAATATGCTTTGCCTGACCCTTCCTGGACTTCAAGCAAGCATTTTCCCTGTCCCAACCCACTGGGGAGGATGCAAAGGCTCAAGGGGCTGCCCCAGGCCACCAGCAAGGTGGGTGAGCCTGCTTCAGACTCTGGTGCTGTGGCTCTGGCCCCTGGGCCTTGATTTGCACCAACCCTAAGGGTCCCAAGGGCAGAGGCCAGGAGATCAGCAAAGTGGACCTTGGAGAAGTTGGGATCTCAGCACCATAGGCCTTGCTGTCCATCCAGAGGCTGCAAGGGCTGGGCTGTGAGCCAGCAATTCTGGGAAGCCCTCCCTCTTAGTGTCTCTGCCACTGTCTCAGCCAGACCCCCGCCAAAGTACCCCCCTTTCAAAAATACAAAGGGGGGGGTGGCAAGCAAATTTGAGTTTCCACTCCGCACCACAAAGCCCTGAAGGAGGAACTTGCGACTTCGGGGAAGGCAAGAGCAAGCATGTGGGCACACACGTCCCTTCACCACCCCGACAGGCCAGGTGACAGGTGCATTTTCTAAGGACACATTTGGTCAGGAGCCTGTTGAGCATCATCTGCCTGCATCCTGCCGGGATGGACTTCCCTCTTCCAGAGACAGTAGGGGCCTGACATTTAACGTGGAGGAGGCAACCCCCTCCAACGTCTCTGAACTGGGCCTCAACAAATAGCAGTCACTTCTGAATCCATCCTCCAAAAGGTCACCAGCCAGACACCCACAAAAAACCCAGCCATCACTGTCGCCCACCCGCAGGCCCCTGCCATCCATCCTTCTCCACCCGCGCCTCCTCCCCATTCTGTCTGCCTCGCAGAGCCCCGCACAAGGAGGAGGGCGCCAGGCGAGGGCCTATCGGCCTCCATCCCCCATCCCCCAGCATCCTCCCCTTCCCCCCTCATCAAGGGCCCTATTCTCATGCCTCTGACCTCCTGGCCCACAGGGAGGACCTCAAGGTTCCTGGCCCCAGGTGCGCTGCTGCCTGAGGTCACGCACAGGCTTCTCACAGCAGAGGGCTACAGGCTCTCTCTCCACCTGCAACCAAAGCCCCAAAGCCGAGTTTGGCCATGCCTTGGGGACAGACAGGAACCCTAGAGAAAGCACCAGAAGCCTGACCACCTCTCCTGCCTGAATCACCCCCTCCTGCTTCCCCGTTTGCAGCAGAAACCACAGGCCCTTGTCCCTTCCCCAAGACAGTGGATCTTCCACACCCTGGTCCTCTGCACCAGCGCGCACTGCGTGCTCAGAGGCGTACTTGGCTGGGAGAGGTGTGAAGAGACCCTGCTCAGGAATCACCCTTGAGAGGGACACAGCTAAGATGAGAACTTGGCCAGGAGAGAGGGACTGGGGCAGAGGGAGGGGGAGACAGTGCAGCAGCAGGGAGCTGAGAGGTGAGCAGATGGACGGCCCTGCCAGCACCTCACCCCAAGAACTGTGGGACGGACCCCCTCAGGGCTGACTCAGGACCCCTGTGCTAGCAGCTCTCAGCCTCTCCCCATCAGAGATCACAGCTGAAGGAGGGTCTGTGACCCTGAACCATCCTTTGAAGGACAACACACCCTCTGTGGCCCTCAAAAGTTCTGATCTGTCAAGAGTGAATCTGATTTGGGGGGAATGGCTTATTTCTCTTACCATGATAGTCTCCAGCTCCATCCATTTACTGGCAAATGGCATAATTTCACTCTTCTTTAAAGTTGAGTGACATTCCATTGGGTATATATACCACAGTTTCTTCGTCCATTCATCTGTTGAAGGGCATCTAGGTTGGTTCCATAGTCTAGCTATTGTGAATTGAGCTGCTAGGAACATTTATGTGGCTGTGTCACTGTAGTGTGATGATTTTAAGTCCTTTAGGCATAGACTGAGGAGTGGGATAGCTGGGTCAAATGGTGGTTCCATTCAAAAGTTTTCTGAGGAATCTCCATACTGCTTTCCAGAGCAGTTGCACCAATTTGCAGTCCCACCAGCAGTGTACAAGTGTGCCTTTTCCCCCACATCCTCACCTGTATTCTTGATAACTGTCATTCTGACTGGAGTGCGATGTGTGGTTTTGATTTGCACTTCTCCTAAGGCCAAATGGTTTCCCTGATATGCGGATGGTAATTCACAATAAGGCAGCAGGGGAAGGGGGGCACTAGGGAAGAATATCGTTACCTTAGATTAGGTAGAGGGAAGTGAAGGGAGGGGAGGGGATGTGGGGATAGGAAAGATAGCAGAATGAAACAGACATTATTGATTTATGTATACATGTGAGTGCATGACCAATGTGTCTACAATAGGTATCCTCAGAAAAATAAGAAATTATACCCCATCTATGTAAGATATATCAAAGTATATAAATGCAGTCTATTGTCATGTATAACAATTAAGAACAAATTTAATTTTATTTTTTAAAAGTGCATCTTCACTATTTGGAAACATCTGCTTTTTATACAGACCAAGCTGGCATCCCAGGGTGGGGAGGAGGACCAGGTGTCAGGGTGCCAGGGAGGGCTCTGGGTTAAATTCAGAGACTAGAATTCTTTTGTGCTGTGTGACCTTAGGCCATTTACTTTACCTGGCTGGGGTCTCAATTTTCCTATCTGACAAATAGGAACGATAATTAAAATAGAAAGACCTACCTAACAGAGTTACTGTGGAGATTAAAAGTGTGCAGGGTCCCGGCACATGGCCATCCCCACATCAGTGTTAGGAGTTACTGTTTGTCTGTGGGTGGACCCCTCCAGAGGGGCACTCTCCCTGCCCTTCCAGCAGGGAATCAGGCCCACACCCATCCCTCATCCCAGAAACTCCCTTCAACTGGCTTCTTGCTGAGAGTTTATCTTAGCTGTGTTTTCTCAGTTAATTTCTTTAAAAGTCCTTTTTTCCAAAAGGCCTCCATTTTATGCTTTTCTTTTTAAATTATGCAAACTAATGCCCTCTGCCTACAGTAGAAAGTGAGCAAAGTAGAAAACACACAAAGAGAAAACCAAGATCCCTGGCCAGAGCTGGCCCACTCCAGCAGGGCCTCCCTTTCCCTCTGTATGGCTGGGCGCCCAGGGTACACTCACCATCAGTGACCCCACTTGGCCATTCTAAGTGACTGCCTGAGAGGAACCCTGGCCTGGTGTTTATGCACTCCCCCTCCCTGGACTCTCCACCCAGCCTTTCAGTCTCAGGTGTCCTCCTGTCCTCCTGTAACAGCTTCACCATCCTGGACAGGGACCTCAGACCTGGCTGGGATCCCCACAGCCCTGTGACCTTGCTTCCTGTTTGCTTCTCAGTCAGTTGGGGCCATTGTGAGGTTCCAGGGAGGTAACTCACAATGCCTTTGCACCGTGCCTGGCATACAAGAAGTGCTCAATAAATGCGGTGCAGCTAGGGTTCCTTACTGAACAGAAGCTGTCCTGAGGCATGCCCAGGAGGGCGAGTGGTTGCCTGGGGAGGTGGCTGGGGAGGCCAGTGGGGAGGACAGGTGGACAGGTGCAGGCTCTGTCCACCATGCCCCCAGGAGAGGTGGTGATCTCAGCTCCACATCTATGGGCCCAGCCACAGGCATCCAGAGTCACAGCAGGTGACTGGGCCCATTGTCCCAAGACCTCAGCCAGAGACCCTGCTTCTCGGCCGGCCGTGAGCCAGGAGGGAGCGGCAGGGAGGACGCGGCCCACTGCGGACGCACGCACGGTCCCACGCCGCCCCCTGCCGGGCACGCGCGGCGTGCAGGGAGAGCGCGGGGCGCCCTGGCTCCGGCCCAGCCATCCTGCCCGCAGCCTCCGGCAGCCGCCCCAGGCCGCCCAAGTGGGTGGGAAATTCAAGGAGGTGCGGAAGACTATCCGTATTCAGAGAAATAGTATTTTCAAAATACGAAATCACTGCAAGACTTATCCACGATGCACTAAATATTGAACCTTTAAATGGAGACAGGATCAGTATTACCGATTTCCCTCACCTGGCTCAGCACAGCACCGTGGCTTATCTGTCTTTATTTAAAACTTTAATATTTGTTATCATGGAGTTTTTTATTTTGGTTTGGTTTGGGTTTTGTGTGTTTGTTTGTTTGTTTGTTTGTTTTTTGTGCCAGGGATTGAAGCCAGGAGCGCTTAACCATTGAGCAACATCCTCAACCCTTTTTATGTTCTATCTTGAGACAGAGTCTCAGTAAGTGGCTTAGGGCCTCGCTGAGACTGAGGCTGCCTTTGAATTTGCCATCCTCCTGCCTGAGCCTCCTGAGCCACTGGGATTGCAGGTGTGCACCACCATGCCGGGCTATCATGAATTTTTTTGCATTGATTTTAATTTTTTTTTTCAATTGCAGTTAAATGTCATTTATCTTAATTACAGGTGTGTTTGTTTTGGTTTTGGCATCCCCTGATATTTTGTATGCAAGACACATAGAGGCTCCCCTGGAGCTCTCGAACTTTGAACCCCCCAGTTTCCTGCTCCCAGGAAGTTCCACCTCCTCTCTTCCGGGCCTCTGGCATATAGAGAAGGTAGGGAAAGGGACTCTTCCTGAGAGCCTCCATGTGGGACTCAGCCTTCTGAAACCTTGATCTAGCTGGACCTGAGTCACAGTGCTGACCTGCAGAACTTGTCTGAAGGATGAGCCGTTGAGTCTATGACAGCAGCCACTGACGCAGTGACCTCCAGTGTCCTTACATAGCCCCAGGACCCCTGATTTGGCTCCAGCAAGGAAGGGGCGGGCAGGCAGGGGAGCAGGTGCCTCAACTTTTGTAAGGGTCACATTAGTCCCCTGTGGCTGCTGTGACAATCACCACAGGCTGGGTGGCTTAAAGCAGCAGAACCCAATTCTCCCACAGTCTGGAGGCAGAGCCTCACTGCCTCTCAGGCTCTCCAGCTTCTGGTGGCCCTGGACGTCTGTCACGTTCAGGGATCCACAGTCTGCCCCAGTCCCACCACCCTCCCCTCTCCTGTGTCTCAAGTCCTTCTACCTCCCTCGTGGAAGGACACTTGCAATGGCGTTGGACCCATCCAGATGGTATAGGAGACCCACTGTCTCAAGACCCTTCTCGTAAGCACTTGACCTTTTCCCAAGTAAGATCACGTGTTCAGGTTCAGGGACTGGAATCTGGGATCTCTGAAGCCACTGCTCAGCCTCCCACGGCCCTGTGACATGCCCACTGCTCTCTGGGCTAGGACAGCCCCTGACCCCGCGGTTGGCACTTCAGCTGCAGACAGACCAGCTGCACCCTACCTACTGGGCCCTTGAGCCAGGAGCACTGGCCCGTTGACCTCAGGGCCCACCCTGTGGGTTATGTGTCGGGAGGCCACAGGCAGGCGTGGCAGAGCCTCTGCACCAGCAAGGCCCCAGGTGGACCTTGGACAACACCATCATCTTCCTCGAGTGTGCACCCTGCTGCCCCCCGGAGGAGGTCATCCCAGGGGTGGGGCGGGACCGGGGCAGCCTCTCTCCTCCAGCCCAGTTCCCAGCTCCCCACAGCCCCAGACACCACCCCATTGTTCAGACAGGAGACAGAGTCCAAGTTCACATGGTCCCATCGTTCCATGGGACCTCTGGTGACAGGAGCCACCCCCACAGGGCTGCCGCATGCTCGGTGGCTGATCCCTCCAGATGAACTGCAGCTTTAACATGGATAACTGGCCGCACGTAATTTATTTATATTTATTGTTATTGCTAGTCTTACAGGGCAACCCTTGTCACGTAGGGAAGCACACAGATCATCTCTAAGTCACGGCGTAGAGCTGATTTCAGAGTTGACACACAGACCCCGCTCGGGGGATTTCATACGCATGTGTACCACCCACAGAAACACATGCATGTTTACATGTTTATCACACACGTACCCACACATATCACTCACATGTGTGTCCAGCTACACAGCTACAAACACATATAGCGTATTTACATTTTCTGTCACCATCTCCAGTCTCCCAGGATCTAGGAGTGTATCTTCAAGGGAAGATTATGAAGGACAGTTTGAATGTCAACTTGTTGAGGCTACGGTCCCAGTTAGTCAACCAAACAATAATTTAGATGTCACCACGGAGGCATTTTGTAGCTGTGATTCAAGTCCACAGTCAGCTTTAAGGAAAGGAGACTGACTGGGTGATCAGGGTGGGCCTGGCTCAATCAAGTGAAGATCTTAAGATCAGGGTTGACCAGAATGGGAGAAAATCCTCACCACATACACCTCAGATAGAGCACTAATCTCCAGGATATGTAAAGAATTCAAAAAACTTAACACACACACACACACACACACACACACACAAAAAAAAAAAAAAGCCAGTCGGTAAATGGACTAAAGAACTAAACAGACACTTCACAGAAGAAGAAATACAGTTGATCAACAAATATATGAAAAAATGTTCAACATCTCTAGCAATTAGAGAAATGCAAAATAAAACTACTCTAAGATTTCATCTTACTCCAGTCAGAATGGCAATTATCTAAAATACAAGCAACAATATATATTAGCAAGGATGTGGGGAAAAGGCACGCTCATACATTGCTGGTGGGACTACAAATTGGAGCAACCACTCTGGAAAGCAGTATGGAGATTCCTCAGAAAACTTGGAAAGGAACCACCATTTGACCCAGCTATCCCACTCCTCAGTTTATATCCAAAGGACTTGAAATCAGCAAACTACAGTAATGTAGCCACATCAATGTTTATAGCAGCTCAATTCACAATAGTTAAACTATGGAATTAACCTAAGTGCTCTTCAACAGATGAAGAAGCTGTGGTATATATACACAATGGAATACTACTCAGCCTTAAAGAAGAATGAAATTATGACATTTGCTGATAAATGGATGGAGCTGGAGACTATCATGCTAAGCAAAATAAGCCAATCCCAAAAAAACCAAAAGCTGAATGTTTTCTCTGATATGTGGATATTAATTCACAATAGGGTTAGGGTTAGGGATGAATAGAGTTACTTTGGATTAGATAGAGGGGAGTGAAGGGAAGGGCGAGGGTGTGGGGATAGGAAGGATATTAGAATGACTCAGACATTATTACCCTATGTACATGTATAACTATACCACTGGTGGGATTCCACATCATGTGCCACCAGAAGAATGAGAAGTTATACTCCATTCTACATGATGTGTCAAAGTGCATTCTACTTTGTGTATAACTAATTAAAACAAATAATAAAGATTTACAAAAGAGAGAGAGAGATCAGGGTTGCGTCTCCCTGAAGGAGGAGGAGTCTGCCTGTGGACACAGCCTCAATCATGCCAGGACCAGCCTGTGCCCAGGACCTGCCCCGGGGTGCCAGACCTGCCCTGCCAGACTCCACTGTCACCTAAGCCAACTCCTTGAGTTAACACAGACCTCCCCACCTGCTCTGGTTGCCCGACTGATAAAGGGCCCTGGAACATTCCCCCTCATAAAACCAGGCTGGGTGCTACTAGGCCAAGCTCTGGTACAAAACATTTTAAATGGAATTACTGAGTCCTCAGGGCCAGTGCGCCCTTCTAGTCCAGGGCAATCCCAGAGAGAGGCACAAAGGCCAGCAGCCTCCTGAAACATGTGCAAGGACCTTGGGCACACCCTCTGGGTGGGAAACGGAGGCACAGACAGGGCACAAATCTCCCAGAGACCACAGGGCTGCCCACTGACAGCTGGTGATTGCTCTACAGCCTGCGGGTCCCTCGAGACTCCCACCCCCCAGTTTGCTCTCCTGCAAAGACCCCGAGAAGGTCCCCACCCACTGGGAAGTCTGGAGGAGGGGACAGCCACACTAGAGCAGGTGGAGGGCGCAGTATAAGAAAGCCACCCCTCCCTGCCACCACAGGCTTGGGACGGCCTGGAAACACTCTCCTACCTGGGTGGAAAGGGAGGCGCTGGCCAAGAGCCTGGGGCAGCCATGCCCTGCTACCAAGGCTGAGCGTGAGATGCCCACAGAGACCGTCCTGCTAGGAATGAGGCAGATGAGAGCTTCCTGAATCAGAAGCCAGGTGGAGGGCCTGAGCCCAGGAGCCCGCTGGCAGGACCTAGCAGAAGCAACTGGGCAGGGCTGCCCCTCAGATACCCGGGGACATGAGAGGACAGCCACAAGGGCCCTGTGCAAGGTCAGTGACAAAACATCTCTGTCACTTGGCCAGGCCTGGCACAAGGTAGGCCCAGCACTCAGAGGCTGAGGCGGGAGAACACTAGAGGCCAGAAGCTTGAGCCTGGGCAGCCAGCAAGGCCGTCTCTTGAAACAGACATGGCAGCCCCTTCACCAGGGGCCCTCACGGGCCACTGTGATATAGAGCCATGGCAGGAGTCTCCACCTGCGTCCTTCCCCGGGTCTCCTGGGCCCACCTGTGGCCCTTGCTGTCCTCTGCAGATGCACCTCATGCAGTCACTTGGCCTTAGAGCAGCAGCAACCAGAGCCAGGCCAGCCAAGTGGACCCTGCAGCCGCCACTTGACCTTGCTGGGCGCTGAGGACAGGCGCTGCTGCCTGGACCTGGAGGGAGCCAAGGAGCCGCGCAAACCAGCCCCACTGGGGTATAGACGAGGAGCCATGGGATGGACTGAGGACTCGGGGGGCTGCAACGACAGGGTTCAGAGGGCCCGTGATGGGCGCCAGGCCAGGGCCCTCACTGTGAAACAAGAGGCAGGTGGCTGTGAGGGACAGGCAGGGCCCTGGCACCATCTGCCCCCTGAAGGAAGGGCAGCCCTAAGAAGGCCTCTCTGATCTGCTCCACACCTGGCTTCCCGCTGTGACACCTCAGCAGGTGGCCTGGAAGGCCCTGGGCCAGGAAGACCAGCACAGGGGAGGTACTGGACTGGATCCTCAGCACCACATGAAAACAAATAAATAAAATAGAGGAAGGGTGACCATCTACTACTAAATATATATATATATATATATATATATATATATATATATATATATATATATATATATATATATATATAGTATTTGTCAGCTTTCTGCCACTACAGTGAGATACCTGCGCTGCTGACTCACAAAGAGAAAAGGCTTTTTGAGCTCACATGTTGGAATTTCCAAGTCCAAGATCCCGCAACCCAATTGGCTTGTCCTCTGGTGACCTCAGCAGAGTGGGTAGGGGTCAGAGGGGAAAGCCCACCACCGTGGCATAAAGAAGGAGCAGGCCACGTCCCAGCTCAGGTGCAAGAGGAAAAGGCCAAGGCAGGAGGTCAGGGGTAGGATTCCCCCTCGGGTGCTCAAAGCACACCACCTTGTTCCCCAAAAAAACTCTGTAGAAGCTGCCAGCCAGAGTGTAGCCATCACCAGGGTGAAAACACAAACCCAAAACAAGGCTCCGTCTCACTTAAATAGCTGCGTCACACAAACCACGGCCGCCAGGGTAAGACTCCACCATTCGTGTAATTAATCATGACCATCCTGTTCGGAGTCCTCCTCCCAAACCTAGGCTGAGAGGGTTCCAGAGGGGACGGCGGGGCAAAGTGATGCTCAGGGCCACCCTCCCGCTCAGGCTCCCACCCCACGGACACTGGGACCAGGCATGCTGGGGCAAGGCCGCAGCCCCCCCAGGGCCATCAGTTCCACATCTCCTACCTGGTTCCTGCTGGTGGCATCTTGCCAGGTGGCCCTCACATCTGGGCCCTGTACCCCTCACCGAGGGGATCCTGGAGGGCAAAATCTCCAAGCCTGAGGACCCTGCACGGCCAGCTCCCGCACAGGCAGGATGAGCAGGCTCCCTCCCCTCCTCTCAGGGTGGGTGGGTCCCGCCTGGTGTTCCCCCCCAGGGACAGGGACCAGCACACATCCACTAGGAAAGAGGAGCCCGTCCCCCATCTTGGCAGCCACGGGAGCCTCCTGTGCTCCTCCTGTGTTTCCTCCCCACAGGGTTTGGGGAGAGGGCTACCAGGGTGGAATCCTGAGAGAGAAGGGAATGGCCTGAGACTGGAAGGTGCCAGGACATCACGCACCCTCACAGACACCCGCTGTGAGCCACTGAGCTGAGTTCCAGGAGGCAGCAATCTGAGGGGAGGCCTGCCCTCTGTCAAGAGCTGCAGAGGAGGAAGAGCCCCCCAGGGAGGCAGCAGCTGGGGCTTCCACCGGGGAGATTATGGGTGCCCACTGTGAATAGGGGCAGCAGGCAGGGTCTGAAGGTGATCCTGCCCACTGGTGTCCAGTCCTCTGTCCCTTCCTTGGAATGAGTGGACCTGGGACTCACTTCCCAGGTGGAGCAAGATTGTGTTACAGTCCACAACAAGGTGAAGGGGCTCTGCAGGTGTCATTGAGGTCCCTAATCAGTTGGTGCTAAGGTACTCAAGAGGGAGCTTATCCTTTGTGGGCCTGCCCCCATCGTGGAGCCTATCAAAGCGTTTAGGAAGGAGTCCCCCTTGTCTCTGGCTGTCCGCCTCCTGCTGGCCTCGTGAAGGCCAGTGGCCCTGAGGAAGGTAACACCCCAGCCACCCAAGGGAGCCAGCAGTTCATCCCCTTCCTAGCCTCCGGATGAGAACACAGCCCTACTGACACTTCATTTCAGCCTCTGCGACCCTGGAAGGGAGCCCAGATGAGCCATGCCCAGACTTCTGACCCAAGAACTGTGGGATAATAAATGATGTTGTTTTAAGCTCCTAATTTTTCGCTCATTTGTTCCACAGCAGTAGAAACTGATATAATGAGCCTATTAAACTCTCTTTAAAATGCAATCAAGTAGGTGATTACACTGTGAGCATCACTGACTAACACCTACAGGACAAATGGGGAACTGTCCTGACATCAGGCAAACGCAGCCGAGGATAAATGTTCAGGGACCGCCTCCTGGAGCCACCTGAACAGCGCTGCACTCCCACAGCTTGGATGCGGGGCAGGTGCCGGGCTGTGGAGAACAGCACTCAGACCCTCGAAGAGCTGGCGAGGACCAAGACCCTGGAGGGGCCCAGGGAAGGGGTGATATGTAGTTGGACCTTGACATCTGCAAGAGATGGGAACAGCTATATTTCCACTTCTGCCCCTCGGGCTATGTACTCCATGACCCCTGACGGCTGGGTGACACACACAGGCCGGCGTTCTACGGCCCCATCCGAGTCTCTGTGTCCAGGCCTTATTAGGAGAGCGGGGAGCCCCTCCCTGTGCTCTGGGAAGTCATGACATCTGTTGTCGAGACAGGAGGCAGAGTCACAAGGCCCTGAAGCAGGGGACCGAGAGAGACAGCCATCACATATCACCAGTGACCCCCTTTCACAGCTATGCCACACCAACATGGACAGGGCCACTGTGGAGGCCAGAGAGCGGGCCAGGGGTCCTCCTGTAGAATCCCAGGTGGCCTCCAGTAGCCAGGCCTCCCTCAGGTCCCCACAAACTTGCCACTTTAGGCCCCAAACTCACATTTCTCCCCCAATGCCTACCTGAAACTCACCTCCCAAAGATAATAACTTGGCTTTCAGGGCAGTTGCAATTGTGTTACTGGACAAAAAATAACCTGCACTAAGGCTCCTTATGACCAGTCACCGAGCTCGCTGTCCCCAGGCCACGGGGAACGGATCTTGTCCATTTACCGTCTCCAGTGATATTCAGGGTAATGTGTCCCAGGGACATGATTTCCGGACCCTAATGGTGGCGAGAACCCATTTGGGGCCACATTTTGAGTTAATACTATACACTCATTTAGCGCACGGCCAGCTAAAAGCTGAAATGCAGCAGTTGGGAAATTACTCTCCATTTCTACCTTTTTTTTTTGTTTTATTTTGTTTTGCTCTAAGTGCCTCAGAGTACATGAACTGTGAAAGTTCTCAAAGTTAGATTAAAAAGTTACAGGTCAACTTTGGTTTCTAAACTAGGTCAATGTAGGAGAAGAGAAGTTGTGTTTGTTAATTAGAAAAGAGTATGAAGAAAAGAAATCTACAGCCTTCTGCTCCACACTGTTTCCTTCTAGAAACCACCTCCCCGTGATTCCCAGTCACATGTCAATCATTTGCCCTACCCCCTAATGGCTTGTACAGGGGTGGGCCATAAGCCAGGCCACCAATAAGAATACTCCATCCTACTGGGCCACAGGGCATGTGACCCAAACAGACGAATCAAGGACTTCCCTGAGATTTGATGCCTGAAAAGAGTTTCTCCTTCTCTCTGGGGTCTTGACCTATGAAGGCCCCATAAGCTGGGTGTCCTGCCACCCTTGCTCCCAGACCCATGTAAAGACCAATCTGCAGGTAAAGAGAATGAGGCAAACAGAAAGAGACACAGATATGAGGGAGGGTCAGGACAGCCCTGTGATATCATTTCACTCCCTTGAGCCCCAAACCCAGTAACACCTCTGAACACTTCAGTTTCATGAGCCAGCGATGTCCTCTTTGGACTTAAGCCAGATTAAATCAATTTTCTGCCAGTCACACCCCAAAATGTCCTGAGTGATACATAGAATTCCTGCCACTCATTCATTTCCTCAAACGAGTCAGACAGCCCCGTATCCACAGAGAACAGAGCTGAGCAGACACGACAGACACTAGACCAATAATTGCGCAGAGAGGCAGTCGGGCTGCTCTGCGCACCACGGGGGACGCGGGTGTGTAGGGACATGCACAGGGGACCTGACCCCGCTGGGGAAGTGAACTTGGGGCTTTTTCCCCGGACAGTCCCGTGAGCAGCCCCCGACACCCTGGCTTTGCTCTCAGGGATCGTCTGCCATTCTCTCCTGAGAAACCTTTGCCCCCTCTGGCATGGAGACAGACGTGTCTCTTACTGGTGGCCACAGCAGCCCAGGGGACCAACTACTGTGAGGCAACTGGGAGGGGCTCCTTTAGTCCTGTGGGACCCACCTCATCTGCCCCCTCCCCAGCACCCACCAGGGTCTTCTAGCAGGACAAGGAGGTCCCAGTTAGCAAGCAGAGAGCTCCTGGCAGCTTCTGGAGCAGCCAGCCTTACAAGGCCCCAGTGCCAGCCAGGAACTGCCTGGAGAACCCCCAGGAGGTCAGCCTGAGGGTCTGAGTGCCTGAAGACGCACCTGAGAGCTGGGGAGCAGATGCCGCTCAGGAAGCACCCCAAGGAAGAGGGTCTACTGCCTGCCCCAAGCAGCCACCCAAGCCCATGGGAGCTCCACCACCCAGCCCCAGGCCCTGCATCCCTGCAGCCCTGCACCCACCAGGGGCTGCCTGGCCCTGGACACCCTATGACAAGTGGCTTGCACTCCTGCCTCTGCCTGGGCCTGGCGCCCCCTCTGCAGCTCACTCCTGAACAGGGGGACATTGCTCCTTGGTGAACCTGTGCACGATGCCAATCTGCCACCTCCTCAGTTCTCTGCCATGCAGACACACACAGAGACACACACATGTGTGCATATTACAAGCCGCACTAGACTCACAACCATGAGCACACGCACAGACACACAGAAGCACACCATGCACAGACATGCACATGCCAGCACACGCACAGGCACACGTAGGACACACAGACATGAGCATGACAGGGGGGTTGTCTGGGGCTAGAGGGAGTGGGGAGAAGCAAGCCCGATGTGTGTCTTCCTGGTGGCCATGTCAAGCCCCCTCTGGGACGGCATCACAGCCCCTCCCTGCCTCGACAACTGACACATCAGATTCAAATCCTGGCTCCTCCCTGAGTCACCCTAACCCTGCGGGGACTCCTCCTGTCAAGAGCTGGTGCAGCAGTGCAGGCCTGTGATCCCAGCAACTCAGGAGGCTGAGGCAGGAGGATGGCAAGTTAAAGGCCAGCCTGGACTTCTTAGCTAGACCTTGTTTCAAAATAATATTTTTAAAAGGGCTGGGGATTGGCTCAGGGGTAAAGAGCTTGTCTAACTTGCATGAGGCTCTGGGTTCAGTCCCCAAGACCACAAAATTAATAAATAGTGGAGATGGCAGTGCCCCAGCAGACAGCGTGAGCACTCCATGAAATGCCGGGGTGGAGGTGCCAGCCCAGCACTGACCCAGCAAGGAGCAGGCCACCATTGCTGGAGTAAGTGACAATGACAAGGACAATCATGCTGGGAGCAGAGAGGACAAGTTGCAGGGAGTGCACCCCCACCAGAGCTCTCAGGCAGGGGAACACAGCACTGCTGGGCCCCCAGCTCCCCTGGGGTCTGGGGTCTCTCCTCCCCTCCCAGCAAGACAGTGAGTGGCCACTGAGGAGCACCCAGGGACACCAGCAGAGGGCAGTGGTGACCAACACACAGACCCTCTCTGAGCACATGTGTGACAAATGGGAGCCCCTAGGAATCCATGGTGGAGGGACGTGGGGGCTTGCGGAGACCCCAGCACAGCTAGTGACAAGGGCAATGCCCGATGGTACTGGGTGGTCAGCACGGCCCTGTTTGTGCCCCTGGGGGGTGAGAAGCGGGAGCTGGCTCCTGCTGACAGCATTCCCAATTCCTCTCTTCAGAAGAAAAACGTGGATCCAGAGAGGCATCTGCTTGTGTGGGGCCTCCCATCCCGAGTGTGCCTGTGCAAGAGCAGCTCCCCACAGCCACGGCAGGGCCCTCGGTGGCCAGGACCTGACTCGGCCACTCCTGACACCCCACCCTGCCCAGCCTGACCACGTGGGTCAGGAGTGCAGTGGGTCCAGCAGGGCAAGGGGAGGACAGGCCACCCTGTCCAGGTCCAGACCTGGAGTCCCCGGAAACTCCAGGCAAGAGGAGAGCATGAACCAGGTCCTGTCTGCACCCAGTCACTGTCCAGGCCACTCCCACACCTGTGAGAGGTGGACGGGTCCCCACCAGGCTTCTGTGTTTCAGCGCACAACCTCCCACCCAAGGCCACTGGCCACCAGTTAGATTCAGGTCAGACAGGAAGCCAGGAGCAGGATTCCTCTGCCAGTCCCCAAACGACCCCCGGACCTCTGGCCAGAGCAGAAGCAGAGCCCAGACCTGGCCTTGGGGACAATGACAAGCTCTCCTCCCAGCTGCAGTGTCTGGCAGCCAGCCCTACCTGTGCTCCTAACACTGTCTCTCCGAGCCTCCAATGCTGTAGTGATGATGCAGCTGCAGGACAGAATAGAGTGGGACTTACATCTGGACACATCCGTGTTCATATAGGAAAATGCCTGGAAATACACAGACTATCAGTTAGGAAGCTCTTGACCAAAAATAGCATAAGAATCCACTAATGGGGCTTTACAAAAAATTGATTTCTTTTTCCTCATGTTAGGAAAAGGTAGCTGGCAGCTACTAGAGGCAGCTCCGTGGAATAAGAGCTGGAGTCTCTGCAATTTCCTTGGTCTTAAAAGTTGCAATGTGGCTGCCTTGTATCCAGCCATCACATCGAAGTACAAAACATGGTGGGATCCAGCTGAAAAGACAAAAAGAAAGGCTGCAGAACAGGAAGGTGACTTGGGATCAGCCTGACAAGGAGACGCAGAAGGAACCTAGGCATCAGATCAGCAAGAGCTCATACAGAGGATCTAATATAGGAAGGAAAAGCAAGGAGGCCACCCTCCTGAGCCCCAGACTCCCAAAAGGAGTCTGGCCCAGAACAAAATCTGCAAAGAAGTCTGTGTGGCTCAGAGAGCCTAAAGGCCTGGGGCTGGGAATTCTGATTTCACCAGAAGGACAGTGGGGAGCCACAGAGGGTTCAAAATAGACATGTGACTTGGGAAAGATCCTTCTGGTGACTTAGAGGGGAGCCGAGGGGAGCAGAAGATATGTCCCCAAGAGCCAGGTGACAGCACCAGTGAGTGGTGGGAGGGCTGGAGGCAGGCAGGACATGGAGTGAGGGAGGACTGGCTGGGCAGGGCCCTATCCTGAGATGGGGCAGGAGGGAGTTGGGTCAGTATTGGGTGTGATTTAGAGCCCAACCTAAATGATGACTTTCAGACCCCGAACCGTGACCTAGCGCAGCTCAGCAGAGGACTTGCCCAGGCCTCTCATCAGCTACGTCCACTTCACCCCGAGAGTTCGGAGCTCCCCTGGCCTGCACCTCCACACAGCTGCACCTGGCTTGCCACACCCTCCCCAGCTGGTGCCACGGGGACCTCGCATTCGGCTCCCACACGCTCTCTGTGAGCAGGTGCTCTGTGCTCGTCCAACTCCCTAGGGATCCTCCCACCCGGTTTATCACCGGGGCTCGCGTCCACCAATCCTGGCTGGGCTGCGTCCACAGAGGTAGATGGATGTGGCAAATGCTTCTGGTGTCGTTGGAGGGTCCACTCTTTCACATAGAGCCCCCAACCCCCAAACTCATGAGTCGGGTTCCCTGCAAACAAAGCCAGCACCCACGGTTAAGTGACCGAGCCACAGAGCACCCTCTGGCTCCCAGGGGCCCGCGTAGGTGGGACCTGACCTCAGGGCTCCCTGGAAAGAAAAGTCTCCCAGACGAGGTCGGCTCCACATTCCACTGGCCATCGGGCTCTGGGAGGAGGGAAGGCAGGTCTGCCCGGCATGAAGGGGTCCCGGGGCACTCCGTGGGTCTAAATCAGGTCCTTATCTTTTGCTCAGGACATATGAAAAGAGGATGTTGAGATGTCTTGCTCCCAAGGATTCAGCAAGACTACATCCATCCATCATGTGTCCTGTATGCACATGTCATATATCACACACAGACGTAACGATGCCAGACCCGATGGCAGGGTCTGAGACGGAATCAAAGGGGTCAAGGTCTTCCCCCTTGGACTCACTACGGTAGAGGCACCGTGGAGTCATATTCTCTGGTTCTAATTCTAAACTTCCTGGGGGAGGAACTGCAAGGGGCCCTCTCAGCCTATAGCCTTTCCCAAAATAAATCACCAACCATTGGCGGCAGCAGGAGTTGTGGGAATGTTAAATCACTTCTGCCCTGTGTTCTTTGCCCACCCGGCCCCTAGGCAGGCCTAGTGGTGCCCCGAGTGGTAAGAAAACCCAAGCCATCTTTCTAGCGGTCACAGACTCTGGGGACCAGGCAAGCCCTGCAAGTGGGTGGGACTGGGGAAAAGCCAGGAGGGTGTGGTGGGGACTGGGGCAGCTGCTACCTACCCCAGCCAGTCACTGCCCAGGGGCACCCCAGACACTGGGGGTCTTGCCCTTGCAAAAGACTCTTGGGACCCCAAAATGGGCACATACATCCTGGTGCCATCAGGCCAGGGAAGGACCGAGCGTGCCCAGGACACTGGGCTCTCATCTGATGAGAGGGGCAGAGCCCATAGGTCTTAACAATTTACTGCCTGCCCCAGGGATGAAACTCCAAGGCAATCATATTTGTATCAAATCATACATTTCCCCCTTCTTGGCTCCTCGGTCCCTCTGCTAGTGGGGGAAACAAGCATCACGCTGTTACTCCAGAAGACACCGAGAGTTGGTTCTGGGCTCTGGGGTTCCCCAAGGCTCATGCTCAGAGGGGAGGAGGGTGCAGGGGGCTCTGGGGGAAGGTCTGGGGAAGTAAGAACATGGGCCACTCCCCGGGTGCACTTCCCCCTCCCAGGTGAGCAGAGGCTGCAGAGCAGGGACTCTCCCAGAATGGCCTAACACCACCACAGAAAGGCCCAGAAGGCCTCAGCAGTGTCACCAAGGGTGTCCACAGGGCGTGAGCGCTGGAGAAAGGGTGGATGCTGCCTCCCTGGGGGCTTCTGGAACATTCTCTGCCGTGGGTAGATGAATAGGCACTGTTCCCATCTCAAAGTCAGAGAGTGACGTTCTTCACACTGAACTGCGATGACGATGGCAAGAGTGCTGAAAATTGTTGAGTAGCACCTCAGAGGGCATCAGAACCCGCTGACCCACTGCGGGATTATCCGGGCATCAGTAATAACTGGCAGGTGGAATCCCGCCACCCCAAACAGAAACAGCCACACCCCTAAGGCCAGAGAGCCATGTCCCCTGCCCCTTCAGTCGGAACGCACTTGGCTCCAGACAGTGAAGCCAGCTCCCTGCAAGGATATGGGGAAGGAACTGCAGGAGCGGCAGTCAGGAGGTGGAGCCCACCGCTCTGCAGCTCCGGGAAGCAGCTGGCCCCTCAGGAACAGCAGCTGGCTCAAAGGTGGACACAGGAGGTGAGGTGAGGGGACGCTCGGTTCAAAAGACAGGACAGCGCAGATGACAACGCTAGAAACCCAGGCTGAACGCAAAGTCAGAGGAGGTAATGGACTCTGGTTTGGAAAACAGCTCAGCAGGTGCCCAAAAGGTGACCACCCAGGGGCTGCAGGCCCCTCCACCCCACTCTAGGTATGCACCCAAGATGGCCTGAGCTGTGCGTCCACATGGAGAGCAGGCGCCCCCAGCTCAGGGCAGCACTGTTGAGAGAGCTGAGGAGGGGAGGGCAGAGGACCATCTCCAGACAGACTCAGAGAGAGGAGGCGTGGTCCTGTGGAGGGGCCACTCCACCATGAAACGCAGGAAATGACCTCAAAGACACTCTGCTAAGTGAAAGAGGCCAAACGTAGCCACCTATTGTGTGATTCCGCGGATCTGAAATGCTTGGAACAGGTGAATCCATAGCAACCTAGTCAGTGGTTGCCAGGGGAGTGGTTACCAGGGTCTCCTTGGACAGGAAGTGACTGCTTCCTTCATGAGTGCAGGGTGTCCTTGGACAACACGAACGTTTGGGATTGGTGGAGCGGCCAGCCGCATAGCACACTGAACCCTGCACTCCACCTGGTGGACGGGGACAAACAGGGGATGCGTCAGCACTCAAGGGGGTCCTAGGGTACCCCAAGTCACAGGTAGGAAGTTCCATGGCGAGTGCCAGGGGCTGGGGAAAAGGAGGGATGGGCACTCGTGGACAGTGGGTTTAGAGTTGCATTTGGGAAGACAACAGAGTTCTTGGATGCGGGCAGCTGCCTTCCCAACATAACATGTGTGAATTAGACGCCACTAAACTGCACAAGGAGTTACAAGGGCAAATGCCCTGCGGTGTGTTTTACCACAGGAATGAAAGGTCGAGTAGAACTGGGCCATGCCCACAATTGCTCTGACCCCAGGGGGCTGGGCACAGAGCCTTCCACAGGAGGGGCAGCGGTCAGTGGCTCAGTCCCTGCTGCAGGAACACCCTGGGAGGTGCACCCATCACCCACTAAGAGGCCTGGTGGAAAACGGCCACCCTGAGTCTGAGGTCACCTGTGGAGTCCACGTCCAGATCACCAGAAATCAGGGAAAAGGAAACTGGCGAAGGACCCATGGGAATCACAGGCGCTTGGGATGCGGGTATCACACAGGACTCCGAAACTGGCCTTCCCGACAGGCCAGTGTCACGAAAACAGGGGCCGAGGTGAGTCTCTTCCAGGTTAGACACTCCAGGGACCTCACAGCCAAGGGCAATGGCTCAGCAAGGGGACGCGCCGGGAAACAGCAGCTGGAACGGACATTTGGGGACACCTGGGGAGACGCTACTGAGACTGACCATTAGATGCTTTGGTCTGAGACGTGGCCCCAGAACCTGTGTCACCATGCATGGCAGAGGGAGGCTGCAGGTGCAGCCAGGGATCCTGAGCTGGGGAGACGCCTGGCCCCACTGGTCACAGGGTCTTTACGTGAGGGAGGATGGGCAGGCAGACGCAGGGCAGGCCACCGTGACGCTGCTGACTTTGAAGAGGAGGAAGGAGCAGGAGCTGAGTGGCACCCCAGAGACTGGCAGGCCAGGTGTGGCTCTTGCCCGGAGCCTCCACAGCGGCTGGCCCTGCTGGGTTGGGCCCATGAGCCCCAGTTCAGATTTCTGGTCCCCAGAACTGTGAGATCACAAATCTCACACTACAACTGTGCCCACTGTCACAGCGGCCATAGAGACTCACACAGAGGCTCCCTGGGAACCACCTGACATTCTGGGCTATGTTCAGGAGGAGAAGGCCCTGGGGTGACAGGTCACCTGCTTGGGCAAAGCAGCTAGATAGGGAATCAGAAGTTAGCAACTGCTGGTCAGCCTGGATGATTCTCTGGTTCCACCTTCCTAATGTGTCAGAGTGAAAGGCTTATAAAGCCTCATGAGGAAACCTGGTCTGGACCAGGAAGCCGGGCCATGGGAGGGGATGGGGGTGTCCCATCTTCAAGGGTGCCCCCTGCACCCCACCACGGCTCTCGCAGGACCTCCAGGGGCCTCGAGCTGGCCCTCCCTCCTCCATCATTGGCTGCTCCCTCCTGGCCAGGCTTCCCATTGGCACAGGCGTGGACTGCCCTGTCCCCTGTCCTTCAAGCCACAGTCCCCTCTGGCTCCACGGGGCAGGCAGGTCCTCAGGGGAGTCTCCCCACTTGTAGTCTCATTTCTCTGGCTCTCCAACATGCTCTTCAATCCCCTTCAATAAGACGCCTGTCCCCAGTGTCCCTCAGAAACTGTCCCTGGCAAAGTGGACGGTCACACCTGCCTGCTGTGGCTCAGTTTCTCTGCACCTCCTCGTATGGGCTGCTGCCCCTCTGCACCGAAGCCTCTCCTCTCCTCTCCTATGTGCCGGCTCCCCTTTACCTGGGCTCTAAGTAAAGGAGACCCTGGGGCCTGGGCATGGGCTGTCCTCTATCAAAGCCCTCTGCCCTAGGTCACTGTTTGCTGACATCCTCCAAACATACACACATAGTGAGCGCCTTCCCGTGAGCCCCAGCCAGGTGTGCCCAGCAGGTGTGCCCTGAGGGCTTCTGCTCATCTGCTTGATGGGCGGTAGACATTGCAGATGTAATGGCTGCAGCGGGCAGAAAGGTGGTCCCCAGAGACATGTCCACCCAGAACCTGTAAAGCACAGCTTATCTGGAAACAAGGTCGCTGCAGATGTGACTAAGTGAGGGCCTGAGATGAGACCGTCCAGGATTGGGGTGAACCCTGAACTCAATGGCTCGGAAACAAGACACACGGCACCACGAAGAAGAGGTCACGTGAAGGCCGAGTCAGAGAGTAGTGTCACAGCCACAAGCCCAGGGACAGAAGCCCCTGATGCTGGAGGAGCAGAAGGCTCCCGCCCCAAACCCTTCAAGGAGGGTAGCGCAGCCCTGCGGTCACCTCCATGCAGACCGTGAGAAAGGAAGCTTGCTGTTGAAGTCACGGAATTCATATGATTTGTGACGGGCCACAGGAGACAGAGAAGGCTTGGTTCACCCCCATCTTCCGCTTCTCCCTTCTCAGTAAGCGGCACACCATCCCAAGCTGCTCCAAGGACACGTCTTTCCCAGCCCAGCTTCACCTGCCCCCTCCCCATACCTCTGGCCTCCGTCCCTCTGCCCATCCCCCACCCCACCCCACTCCTGGCCTGGTCATCGTCCTCTCCCCGCTGGACCGCAGCAATCTCCTGTAGTTGGCCTAAAGGTTCCCACTCTTGCCTCCTGCTGACTATTTTTTCTTTATGTTTTTTACTATGGTTTCTTTGTTGACTCATAAGTTTTTTTCTTAATGTTTATTTTATTTATTTATTTTTATGTGGTGCTGAGGATCGAACCCAGCACCTTTGGGTGCTAGGTGAGCGCTGTACCGCTGAGCCCCAGCCCCACCCCCGCTCCTGCTGACTATTGTCTGTAAAACACAGCTTGTAATGCCAGTGACTTGGGAGGCCGAGGCAGGAGGATGCAAGTTCCTCTCTGGCCAGGCCAGCCTTCTCACCCCTCTGTCCTCCACCCCTGCCACCACTCCGCAAAGCTGACCTTCACCTTGGGCTTGGCCTCTGACTTGCTGGACCACTGATCTGCATCCAGAGAAAGAGTGAGTAGTTCTGAGCCTGCTCTGCACGTCCCCCTTGCCCAGAAGGTGCCCACCCACTTGCCCTTGCAAGGACACTGAGAGGCATAGGAGGAGACACACCAGCTGTGCCCACCCTGGCTACAGATGTCCAAGTGGAAAGTGGTCCTTGTTGGTCCGGCCAGGGACTGTTACACAGCACTGCCTGGCCATGGCCACTGCTGCAGCCTCGGGGCTCAGTGGACCTGCCTCACCGTCCTGCCTTACCCACCTTTAACCTCTGCTTCCTCCTTTGGGAACTAAGCTGTCACATGCCAGTGGCTTCTGGAAATTTCTAGGGCTGCCCAGGGTCCTCCGGCTCCTCAGGTTTCAGCTCCATCTCATCTGCTCTGGACAGCCACCTGGCCCTGTCCCCTGCAGCACTGCCCACTGTGGCTCTCTGCCCATCGCTGTGGGTCCTTCCCATAGAGCCCAGCTTCATTATCCTCCCAGGACTGTCCCATCATTGCCCCAAGCCATCAGCTCTGTGAGGGCTGCTCTCTGGGGACTTTAACTGATGTCCACAGTAAGGACATAGGGATGTGTCCCCACCTTCTAAAGAGAGGGTCTGCCACTAAGGTAACAAGTGGAGCGGGCTGGGGAGGGCGCAGAGGGGTCAGCCCCTTGGCCCTGCAGGGCAGCCCTGAGCAGGGAGGGCCCCCTGAGAGGGAAACACTGGGTTCTTCTGGGCTTTTGAGAACTGTAGAGGAGACTGTCGGATCTGGCACCCTCAGAGGCAGAGGGGAAGCTCGAGCCAGGGCATGGGCATGGGCATGGGCATGGGCAGAGGCGGGGAGAGGGTGAAACCATTTCCTGGTGGGACCCACCCGAGGACCTGGCCTGGAGGAGAGTGGGGGGCTCCGGTGGGTCACCCTGCTGAGAAAACTCCACCCCTGCCCAGGGACAGGGCTCCCCACAGCAGTCCCTATTCGTCTCCTTATCAAAGCTGGGTAGGGGCCTTGGTTCCCCCAGCCCCAGCCCCATCTGTGAGGTGGGAAACACAAAATCTCAAGGGGTATTACAGAACCAATTAAAGAATCGAACACTTCATAGCACAGACATAACCAGGCCTGTACATGTCTTCATTCCTCCCCTGCAATTCTCAAGCCCCACCTGAGGGGAGCCAGGTACAAAAGGTACTGCCATTCGCAGGAAGTTGGAGATACATCATGAATTGCTTGAAGGAAAAATTTGGTAAAAACCGTAATTCCGAGGTGTGCTCCTTTTATATCTCAGTCCTTCTGCCCGTACATGGCTGGGACATTGCTGGAGAGGAATAAGGCTGAGGGTTGTGAACTTCAGAATTCCTAAGACAGTGCTCTTCCTTCTCACCTTCCTTGGTCACCCCTTCTGGGTGGCAGAGACATTAATTAAAATGCTCATTAGAAGTAAAAGAAAGAGCACAGATTTTTCCCCGCCATGGAGGGGGGTGAGAAATAGAATTTGCCCCTAAAACTTACTAGCTCTTGCCCCACAGGCCTGTAGTCTCTGCTTCCAGGGAGGCTGAAGCAGGAGGATCACAATTTCAAGACCAACCTGGATAACTTAGCCAGACCCTGTCTCAAAATAAAAATAAAAAAGGCTAGGGGTACAGTCCAGTGAAACCCTGGGTTCAGTCCCCAGTGTGGAAGGGGAGCGGGAAAGAGCTGGCTAGCTCTCACCCCGGGCCCTGGAGGAGGACTTTGGAGTCAATTGGAGAACCCAGTGCCCAAGTTTTTAGACTACCAGTTTTATGTGGAAATACTACTCACATAAAGCTTTATATAAACATTATAAGCTTTTTATAAACATTATAAACTATGAAAATATCCAGAGAGCAGAAGAGAATCAAGAGTGGGAAGCTCTTGGGGCACAAGTGTCCAAATCGGAGGAGAAAAGCGACGCAGGACCTTCAAGTCAGGTTAATAGCAAGTTTCCGGCTCCGTGAGTCATTTGTGGTCTCGTTGCGCCACCTGGCGGCCGCCAGGGCCGACGCATCCCCCACCTGTGGCAGCGGCGAGCAACAGCGCCACCTATCGGGAGCCGGTAGCTAGTCGGCCCGGGAGGGGTTTCCTTCCAAATCCAGGATCAAGAGAGAAAAAAGGTGTTCCCTAGTGGTGGCTGTGTTCCCTAATGGTGGCTGTCTTCCCTCAGGATCCGGAAGAAGTGTCTATGGGGCCTGAGCACCTGCCCATAGGTCCTGAATCCTGCACTCCCCACTGGTGCCCAGCCAGGACTCTGGCCGGGCACTTCCTCCATGCTTTGAAAATAAGTGTCAGCATTTTCTGAATGTACAAGTGGGAAAGGGGGCTCAGAGGAGAAAGCAGGGCCAGGAAGACCCACCAGCAATATCCAGCCTATCCTCCAGAGGGGTGTGGGACAGAGTTCACCAGCCCCATAGAGAAGGGGCAGTGCTGTGAGCTGGCACAGTTAATGCGGGGTCAGTGACCTCTTGAACAAACCCTCTCTAGGTTCGGTTGCAGACGGTCTGCTTTCCAGGGTTGTTGAAAAGAATGAACGAGAGAATGAGGTGGACACCTGGGAAAGTGTTGGGTGGGGCGTGCTGTGGCTTGCCAACTTGGCAGAGCCGGAGCAAGGGGTTTCTTTGTCCTTCCTTTCCTTTTTGACATCAATTTTTTTAAGAGTGAAAGGGAGATACGTTGTTAGAATCGCCATGACAATTCCCCTCCTAGGTGATCACCTGAAAGAGCTGAAAGCTGGAACGAGCCATCAGTAGTGGACATCACGCTCACCGCAGCTCTACTCCTAGTAGCCAAAAGGTGGAAGCAACTGAATGTTCCCCAGCTGATGAATGCATGAATAAAATGGGGATCATAAAGGGGAACAAAATACTAAGCTGTGATGCAATGTAGGTGAACCCCCAGGACACTATGCTAACCTCAGATACAAAAGGCCTCCCTGGTGTGATTGATTCACTAGAAATATCCCAAACATGAAAATCCATTCAGGCAGAAGTGGACTGGCGGTTGCTGAGGGCTGCAAGGAGCCTTCAAGGTGTGGCTGGAATATTCTGGAATATTTTCTGCTCCCCAGGGTGGTGCCGCAATGCTTGCACCACATGTGGTGCACTGAAGGCCATCAATGGTAAATTTTGTGTGTGTTGACACAGTAGAGAGAAGAGATACCATCTTTCACAATTCACAAGTCTCTATCCCAGGATTTCCCTGAAGCAAGTGACGCTGGGGTTCAGGGCGCATCTTGCACACATCAGCCTTCATGATCCACCCAACGTGCACAGGCGTTGGGTTGGCCTCTCTTTAAAACTGCAGCTCAGTGCACACACACATTTCCTGGGCAACTAGTTCTCTTAATGACACGTCACAGATGCCCCTCCTGCCTTGGCCTATACATACACAGCAGCTGCTAAATGTGCCCCCACGTCCCCCTGGTGGGCATTTGGAGTGTTTCCAGGCCTTGCTGCCAGAACAGCTGTTATGAGCACTCACAAACATGCCCCTTATGTACAAAGGCCTGGTCTCTGTAGGATGACTGACACATGAGGGGTGGCTCGGCCCACTTGCCAGGTTCTAAACATATTGACTGATCGTGATCCTGCAAGGATGTAGGACCTGACCTGCTCCCCCCGTTCGGGGTCAGGACACTTCCAGGCATGCTCACACCCACCACAGCCCAGGCATAACCAGTATTAACCATATTTCAACTGTAAATTTGGAATGCACACCCACCAAATGGGTCGAGAGTGACATCGCGGTGACACGTTGGGGTGTTCTCTTTGGCAGGTGGTGTGGTAGAGCTTCTTGTTACCCTGGGTGGGCTTACTGATTCCTTTGGGATGTCATGAGAGCTGTGTGTGTGATATGTGTGTATTCCCCCTCTGGACAGTTTTGTGGTTCAGGCAGAAATATGTGGCTGCCATCCCCCCATGTGATCCCACCTTTGAGTTTTCAAAGTGGCGCAGACTGCAGCATCTCTGACATTTGCAATGAACACAAACACCGGTGTTTTTCTAAATGTTAATGAGTGTCTGTGTCCCCTGCTGGAGGCTGCCGTAGTTGGTGCGCACTGCGGAGGCAGAGCTCAGCGACTGGAATTTTCCTCTCGCCTTAGAGATTATTTTCCTCTCCTGCAGAACTGGTCCTGGAGTTTCAAGTTCAGAGCGCAGTCTGCAAGTCGCTGACGAAGGCCTCCACTTCATATCAAAATCAGCAAGTCGGAGGGAAATTATTCATCTCCCACTTTGGGAATGATTAGTTCCGGATGGAGACTCTCATTGTATAAGGTTTGCTGAAAATGTATGAGGCTCTCTGGAAACAGAGAGTGTATTGATTCCCAGTGAGTAAACATTTTAAGCAAATTAAGTGGCAGTAGTAATAATAATAATGGCTGACATTTTTCAATTGTCTGCTCTATGCCAAGCATCTAATCCCTCCAGTGACAACAGGAGACAGGTGTCATTACCTCAAAGTAAAGATGAGGAAACCGAGGCTCTGACAGGTGATACTGCCTGGCCCAGAGCCACACGGTAGGAGGCAGAGGGACATTCTAACCAGATCTACCAGGCCACAACCCCTGGTGCTTCCTATGGCACTGCAAGACCAAGGGTCAGACCAGGGGTCTGAGAACACAGTCCACACTGGTCATTTCACCAGCAACACCAGGTTGGGAAGGAGCAGGTGACGTTCACTCCCAAGGCCACACAAGTAGGAAGAGGGAGAGAGGAATGGAAACCTGGCCTACAACACACGGAATACATGGCAATGGTACCAGGTGCCACAGAGCAGCATTGCCCATGGGAGAGCCTGGTCAACCGTTCATCTGAAAGGGTCTAGCCAGGGCCAAGTGCCAAAGAGCAGGTGATGTCCAAGAGACCCAGGGTGCTCAAAGGTCTAGCGGGTCAGCAGGGTAGAATAGCACCTCTGTCGTGATACCTGGAATGGAGGCCACATGGAGGCCAAGTGGGAAGGATATTTAGGTCACTGTCTAAGACCTAGAGTCTGCTCACTGCTTTTTAATTTCCATCACACTTTCACAAGGAGGCAACTTGCAATTACACACGACATAGAGGGAGGTTACATGGAGGGGGAAAGGCCAGGGGGCAGGTGTGCTCCAGGTGGACACTGGCCTTGGTGGAGCATCCCAGCCGCCAAGGAGATGGAAACAGAACAGTGATGCACCCGCCTCCTCATCCTCTTGCAGCCCATGTCCAGCTCTGCTCAGGGCTACAGGTGAGCAGCGTTACTGGCAGTGATGAGACGAGGGGAACCCTCCTGTGCCTCCAAGAGAGGCCAGGTCAGGCAGCCACATCTCCCGGGGTGCTGAGCTGAGTCCAATTCCAGTGGTCACAACTTGAGAGCCCAGGAGAGGCCCTGATGGGTCTCCTCTCTTCTCTCAGACTCCAGCCAGGTTCCCAGTTATGCTCTCGGACAGCAGTGGCATCCAGCACCCTCATGGACCACGAACAAAGATCTCCTCCACACTTCTCTATAGGAGACCCTTGTCTCAGAGCAGCGGGGCCCACCATGGCAGAACTGGCCAGATGCCACCTGAGGCCTGCGCTGGCCCAGCCGCGCAGGTGGCCCCTCCTGCTGGAGATTGAAAGGCCAGCACTCCATGTGCAAAGGTGCATGGGAGCTCCTCTCCAAGGAGCTCCACTTCCTCTGCACATAGAGGGGTGGCCCAGCTGGCCCATGCAGACCACAGCTGCTCCGCCCTCTCCAGGGCCTGGACCTACAAGGATTTTAAGGTCCCACCAAAGTGTTCAGGATCAACTCTCCCCCAATTGTTGTTTGCTCCCTAAGCATGAAAACACACAAAAAATTAACATTTAATGAATTAACTACAAGATGCAACATATAGACGAGTTGCAGCTTTAAATTTTGTGATTATGAACGTATTTCTTATGCTACACGATTCGGGCTTGTTCCCAGGTGAGATGCAGGGGTTGGTTTGGGTTTTTGGGTTTTTTTTTTGTTTTTTGTTTTTGTTTTTTTTTTTCTTTTTGGTGCTGGGGACTGAACCCAGATCCCTGCACAGACTGAGCTGCACCCCAGCTCCAACACAGGGTGTTAGATTGCCTACAGAGAGGAGCTCTCCCCAGGCCCCAAGTGTGCAAATGACCCTGCCACAGACTGAGCAAACTGGCACCGCAGAGAGTGAGTGTGCAACTTGCCCTACACCTGGCCAAGCACCTAATTGAATTGGGGGCAAGTGAAGCTACAGCACTTCCTCCCAGAACTGTGGGTTCAGGTGCCAGGCAGCTGTCTCTCCCAACAACCAGGACAGCCGAGCAAAGCTACTGCCAGACGCGGACCTGGAGTGACGCCACCTTTTAAGTTAAAAGGCGCACGAGTCACACCTCCGCACACCTCATTAGCTAAGTGCACTGACCCGTTGGATTGGGGTGACTTAATATCTGCCTATTGACTTTAGGGAACGTCTGCCAAACACAAGATCTCAGCTTGGACGTGGCTGACGCGAAGCTATTTCTTCCTGACTCTTATTTGTCAAACAGGTTGCTGAGCTGGGCAGGCCACGTAGAGGAGTACAAGACCCCAGCGTCAACAAGACCTTGCTTGCTGTGACAGCAGGAAATGTGGCCCATTAATTTAAAAGCCAAATCCGGTTTCTGGGATGTAAGTGGGAAGGAAGGGCAGCCAGGACACACAGTCATTTTCCATCACCGCAAAGATAGCCCCTCGATTGTCAGGAGACCTTGGCCACAAGTTCGGATACTGGAGGTGGTGCTGGAATATAGGGCTTCAGGAAAACGTAAACAGCCACGGGTGGGTGGGGCAGCAGGTGCATGACACGTGGCACCTTGTGAGCATCCTGGCCGTTCCCTGGCAGTGGCTCAGAGCTATGCATGGTCCCACGGGTCCTTAGGTTGGTTCCCAGGAGGAGCAGATGAGCTGGACAGCACACAGGGTGTGTGGGTGCCTCAAATCTTCTCACTCTTTCTGTACCATGCCGTCTTCCCCCAAAATTCAAGCCAACATTTAAAAACCAGAAGTTATCTTTTCAAAAAGTCAGGTTTCTGCCCTAGAAAGCTCTAGAACCACCGAGCAGCCTTGGGCTTGAATTTCTACTGTTGCTGGGTCCCGGTGCCCTCTGCAGACCTTCTCTGTTTACTTCCAAGCCCAGGCCCCCATCTGCAGGGCAGGCGCGGCTGCTGCAGGCCCACTCCCAGCCTGACCGAGGTGGCCTGAGTCGGGCGCAGACACTCAGGGTGTCTGCCTGCCTGCAGGGAGGCTGTGGGGCTGGCACTGGCCACAGCAGAAACCAGGCTCTGTCCTGTGTGAGCTCACTCGTCTCCCACCACCCTCCACCGCACCTTGCTGAGGTCCTGAGGCAGCCACGTGGGAGAACCAAGCTCCCCCCTGCTTGGCTTCTGTCCCTCAAACATGGCTTGGCCACGCTTCCTGAACACCCCTAGCCAGGGAGCGCCCAGCTGCAAGGATCTCACGCACTGAACCCTCGCGACCTCCCGACAGTGGCGGGCACTTGCTTTGCAGAGTGACAGTCGCGCTCATTACTGTGATCCGTCCTGGACAGCGCTGCCCTGAACAGCCTGGGTGGGGGGTCTGTTCCTGTCACCCCCTGCCTCAGCATGACGGGACACGAGGCGCAAACAGCTTAGAATTAAAGGCCGTGCGGGCCTGTGGGTCTGTAATGGGTCAGAACATGCGCAGGAACACGCGGCCCCGCCACCCCCTCCCCAAGTCACCCTCCCTCCAGCAGGACGGTGAACTCCGCGTCTGAGTCTGGCTCATCTCCCCTTCCCCACCCTGGCGAGCACTGCCGGGGTCCCACGGGGTGACCTCTGCCCAGGCGCCGGGGTCAGCTTTGGTGTGCAGACATCTCCAGGGGAGCTAACTTGAGGTCTTCCTGGAGCCCAAGCTGGAGCACATCCTCTGGAAGACCTGCCTCAGGATCAGGTCCTTGATGTGCATCTTCCCCGTCCCCTTGGCCAGCCAGTAGAGCAGGAACAGGCGTTGCTCCCCGTCAGCTTGTGGTTCATGCAGCGGGCAATGGAGATGGGGGTCTCCCCCTTGGCGTCCTTCTCCTGGATGGGGGCCCCGTGCTCCAGCAGGAGTTTCATACAGTCCAGCCGGCCCATGGCCACGGCCACGTGCAGGGGAGTCCTGCCCAGGGGCGTGCTATCCAGGAAGTTGGTACCTGTAAAATGAGAAAGCCGGGTCAGCGAGGGCCACTCTCCCTTAGAGACAGTTGGCACCAGGAACACAAAAGGGGCAGGACCGGGCACTGCTGCCCTTCCAGCACCCCTCAGCACCAGCCTGTCCCCTCCTGACAGCCAATGTCTTTCCACAGTGCCATGTCATCTCCCACTTAGACCTCATCATGGCAATCCCCCTGCTGTGGGGTCAATGTCTTGATCTTTGCTGCTCTCTCACCCGTAATCCCCCAATCAGTGCAGCACCAGCCCCCCACATTCTTCCTCCATGACCCTGCCCACAGTGGAGGGTCTAATTTCACCTACCTTCTGTCTTTACCCTTAAACCCTGCTCTGCATCCTGCCCCCGGCCCTTTGTACAAACTGTTCCTGTCACAAACAAAACTCTTGCCTGTTTTCCCCCAGTCCTGGGACAACTCTTATCCTTCTTAAGTGTTCCATTCACCTTCCTGGGAAGCCCTCCTCAGCTCCCCTTCCCCACAGCACCCCTTCATGAATTCAGCAGACATCTGCCACCTTTAAAATACCCCCATGTGACTGACCATGGAATTAATTATTTGTAATCTGATAACTTCCCCAGTGAGCTCCATGAGGGTAGAAGATACTCATTTTGATCACTGCTGTTTTCACCCCAGGCACGTAGCTCGGGCCTGGAGGAGACAGGCACTGGGAAGTGACGGACGACCAGCAGCCTGACTCATGGACAGATCTCCCTTCGATTGAATGTCTCACTGTCTCCCGAAGATGGACGGGCTAATGGCAGGTGTCCAGTGTGGACTTGTTGAATCGAATCAAATTCTGGGTAACAAATATCATGACACAGAAAACAAGGCAATTCAATTAAACTCGGCTGACATTTCCGGGGCCTGTTTTCATGAGCTATGGCTGGCTGGTGAGGTGAAGTCTCCATCAGACTCTGGATGGTGGAGTCCACCCCACATGCCTCCTCCCAGCAGCGTCTGCAGAGGACAAAAAACTTTGCAAAGCCAGCTGTCATTTTTTTAACTGGTGCCCTCAAATACATCACGGTTCCATCAGAGTGAAAATGACTTTTCATGAGCTTAAAGGACTGCTGGGCTGTGAGAAGCCATATTTCATTCTTCAACAGGAAAGAGGCAGTGGAGGAAGGCAGAGGGCACAGTCGCCAACCCTTGCCCAGCTCAGAGGTTCATGTGCCCGACACGCAGCCCAGTCATCTTGCCCAGGAAACCCGGGCTGCTCTCCACCATGCTTGGTGGAGTGGGGATAATAGAGGAGCTGAGAGGAGGGGTCTGACATGGAGCCTGCCCGTCAAGCCCACGCGGCCTCGCCAGCCTCCTCTCCCCAGGGCCCTGCAGCTCTTGCCTACAGGATTCCAATCTTCTGCATCTCAATCATGAGCACGCCCCCCCACACAAAATACCCTGTGTCAGAGGAGGATAAAGAGTACTGCTGCAGAATCTCAAGCAAAACCCTTCAGTTCAGAGGAAATGCGGGCTCCCTGGGGACAGACAGAACAATGGTCACCCCTAAGTGGAGACAAGAGTGAGAAGAGTCTGGGGAGAATGTCACCAGAGGAAGTAACTGCAAGACTTGCAGAAAGAAGGCAGGGCCCGTCCGAGGACCACCCGTGGGCCAGGCCACCTGGGATGTTCCAACTGCAGGTGGGACTAGAATTGTGCAGACAGTGTGGCCATGTCCCCAGCAGTGTTCTGGTTGGTCTCCCTGCAACAGCAGCATCTTCCAGGGTCTGGCCTCGACAGCCTCTGCCTGGCATGAACTGAGACACTCCCAGACACCCATGGAGGCCTGGCACGGACCCAGCTCTGTGAGTGACAGGAATCAGACCCAGAGAATCAGCACTTGAAGGATCCAGGAAGACCAAGATGCGGTCCCCCGAGACTCTCCAAAGTACCATGCTTTCTGCCCAGATTACCTTGTTCTAGAAGGTACTACACCACGTCACAGTGACCTCTGTGGGAGGCAATGTACAAGGCCACAAATGCTCTCTGGGATGTCCACCACTTCCACTTCTCACCCTCCAAGTAGCGTGAATTTGCTGTTCGGTAGAAGGAATCTTCAGTGATTCTGAGACAGGACAGCTGGGGGAGAGAACACAGACTGTTACTCTGGGAAGTGCAGTAGGTGCAGTCAGAGGCTGAGGGTGGCTCAGGAAAGGTCTGTCTGCTTGACCCACACCAAGGTGCATGACGGGAAAGGAGAGGGCAAGAAATGGTAGGAAGCCAGGGAAGGGTGGTGGGGGACACTCTTCAACGCCCCGTGGGTGTTCCCTAGACAAAATCACCATCCGTCAACTTGGGGAGGCAGGAACATCCCAGTCGATGTTTTAACGAGAGCAAATAGCTTTTTTGGTGGCCAGAGGAAGGTAGTTGTGGCCTTAACAAAGACACCAACCAGACGGCAGCCCAAGGGGGAAGTCTCCTCGAGACGGCCCGAATTCTGTCCTCCTGTCCACTTTGGTGCCCAGTGCCTCTGTGGAGTACTCTGAACCCCTCTCACAGGGGCCCTGTCATATGGTCACCTCATGGAACATGGGAGGAAGGCTGCAGGATCCACAGGAAGGACTCTGCCCCAGACATCAGGGCCAGGTAGGGAACAGCACAGGAGACAGAAGTGACAGACATAAGGACATGGGTCTGCCGCAGTTCTGACTCGAAACCCCAAACAGGAGAGAGAGAACCCTACATCGTGGCGAGAGCCAGAAAGCTGAGCCCAGACCAAACTGCTGGCAGCAGAAGAAAGGCCCAGGGATGGGGATGCTGGGACACAGAAGGGACAGCAGCAAGGACGGGTCTGGAGGAGGATTGCAATGACCGGGATGGGCCACCCTTCCTGCCAGGGCCTGCGGCCGGCCCTTGCTTGGCCACAGCCCTGCGAGGGAACTGCACCCTCTCCCCCTGAATCTGATCCACAGGAAAACATCCACCAACCCCCGTGTCAGCGATTCATCTTCTCTGATGGGTAAACATCCTGGTCTTTGTCCTTCCCTCCCACCCAGAGTCAGCTGAGTGCCCCACGGGGGAGGCCTGGCAAACAGTGGGTCCTGCTGCCATCCAGGGTGCTGTGGGTGCCCCCCGGAACTGGGTCACCTCCCGCTCACCTGGGCACGGCTGCAGCAGGCAGGCAAGGCCCAGAGCTCTGGAGCCCTCCACCAGGGTCAAGTGACTCTCAACCTCAGAAGGCAAATGGACGTATGCGCTGCCTTGATTGTGGGGGGTGAGGGATGAGTGGGTCCCTAAGCCATAAATAAGTAAAGGCCGTGGAACTGTGCTCCCCGAGAGTGAGGGGAAGCTCCTGAAACAGTGTGCCATCATGGGGACCAAGGTCCTCATCTTTCTTCCTTTCTCTGAAGCCTCCACTCAAACCCGCACAATAAAGATTGTCGCTCTGTGCAACACCCCTGGAAAGAAGCGGGAAGCACCTTACTGAGGTCCCCTTCCATGGCTGCCAAAACCAGTTCTATCCAGCCATTATAATGCCAAATGCTCAGGGAAATCACTCCTCCGGGCATGACGTCATGGAACTTGAGGGTGCCGTCATCTATCATATCTCCTGTGGGGAGCAATGTTTCCTTTTAAAAAAACTGGGCATTAAAGAAAACTTATTACATTGGCTAGGAGATTATCTGACCTTGGGAATCGCAAAGATAATTTTAGAATCTTGAACAAAGATCTCATTTGATGATTCCGCATGAGCCTGTTGTCGTTAATGCTTTTTAGAAAATTAATTTGGCTCAGCTAGGATTGAAGCTGGACCAAAAACACAATGGCAACCATTTATAAAATTCTGCAATTATAGCTTGTCCTGTTGTGAAAAAATACATGAGTCAGTAAAGATGTTTTATGAGGCAAACTCTTACAAAGAGAACTACTTAAACTTGAGACAACTATGTATTGCGGTAAAATGCACTTACACAAGTTACATACATTTAACTAAAAGACCAGCTCTGGTCAATGTTGTCATTTGCTAACCAAAGAGGTGACAGTGAACAAAAATTGTTGGATTCACATGACGACCCTGGGCAGGGTTTCTCCATGCTGGCACACCTGCCATTTTGAATTTGAGTGCTCTCTGCCCTGTGCACTTAAGGACGTGAGGCAGACTCCCTGGTCTCTACCCAAGGGGATCAGGAGCCCCTGCACCTGGTTCCCATAGTCAAAAACGTCTTCAGGTGTTGCCAATGGCCCCGGGGGACAAGATCATCTCAAGGCAGTCCCATGGCCACATAAGGAGCAAATATTGACTTTCACTGTGCTGGGTCTTGGCGTGTTTGAGCTCCTAAGCCTGTCATCACCTGGCACAGAGGCTTATCCACGTGAAGGACACAGGGTGGGTCTGTTCTAAGTTCACAGATCCAGGCTCTGGGGAAGACCATCGGCAGTGGTAACATGAATATTAATAGAGAGCATTTTTTAGATGGTTCAAGTTGTATTTGGTTGACCTTTTCAAATGCATGCGTTTTCTCGCGTTGACCATCTACAGTCTCAAGAATGACAAGTGTGCCTCGGGTCTGCCCATGCCAGGCCGACGCACATTCCCAGGGAGTGGAGCTCACTGGTCTGCTGGGATCGGGTGGCAGGGACCCCTGTGGGCCTGTGTGTTCAGTCCTTCAAAGTGAGTGCCTTGTGCCTGCACTAAGTTCTTTGATCCTCTCGACAACCTCTTAAGACAGGTGCACATCTGTCTGCTAGGAGCACACAGAGGCTCCCCTGGCTGGAATGGGCAAAGCCATCTGCTAACAGACTGGAGCTTTGTGGGCTTTAGGGGCACCATTTGATCACTAGAAATTCCAAAGAGTGGATGGAAGTGGAGGATAGTGACTAACCAATCTGTTCATCGGGGTCCTGTCTGTGGCTGGAACACAGAGGATCTTTAGCAATCAGTCTAAGACAACTCGACATCCAGACAGCTCTGAGACACTGAGGAAAGCTGTGCTCCCTGGCAAAGGCGGGCAGGTGACACATGCAGAGCACGCCCCTTGACAGGCAGACGGCCGGGCCTTAGGCACTATCGCCAGCTAAGTCAATCAGCAGAGTTGCCCAAGGATAGGAAGGGCGCCCCTCGCCTCACTCGCTGACTCCCTGACCACTTGCTTGGATGGGATGCTCACACACGATCTCATTCGCTCTTCCCTCTTCCTCCTTCGCAGTGGGCAAGAGTAGCATCCCCAGATTATAGACAGTAGCCCAAATTTCTCATAACACTGAAGTAGTACCATCTTCTCTCTCGTTTGCCATCTACAGGAAGGACCACGCAACAGAGAGAGGTCATGCTCCGTAGCAGTTGCTAAGTGGCTGCTGAGTAACAGCTCTGTGACATCAGTGTTAACTCACCCCATCTCTCTCTTTCCCTCTTAACTCTCTTGAATTTATTGCTCAGCAGGGCTCATCCGTGAAAATAAATGAACAGAAGGGGTCCAGACATTTGTAGTTGGAGATACATAATTTTCAAATTACTTGTGGGGGACCCTTAATCAGTCCTTCAATGATTCACCGTCGTTCTTAACATGTGAGGTACACTCTAGGCTCGAGACACTCTTCCTGCTAAATAAGGCCTTGAAAATGCCCAAGAACATCTTTTGAATGTTCCTGCAGAAAAATAAATATGCCATGGAAAAATGTTGAACCTACTTTAAAGAGTGCAAAAGCGTCCGTTTGGAGTTTCCTGAGTCATTCCTGTCCATGGGGGAACAGCACGGAGAATTCCAGAGCTAATGGGGCTCTGCTTTACGGATTAGGAAACTGAGCCCAGAAGGGCAGTCCAGGAGCTGGCTGGTGGAGACAGGCTGCTCTCAGGTCTCGTCTCCATCGCCTCCCGGCCCTGCAGTACAGCTGCAGTCTCTCTGCAATATTGGCTCCTCACATCTCTGTGCAGCAGCCCAGAGATTTTTTTTTTAATATCTTCATTTTCTTGAAGTGTTTTGCGTTGATTTCAACCAGGTGGGGAGATGATGGATCTCAGGGGCTTTGATCCTGTTCTCATATTCTAAATACTGTAGGGAATCGGGATAGGGAAACCACTTCCTCAGGTTGAGGGAAGGAGATGAGTGGAGGGAGACCTGAGCCGTGGGGTCTTTGGCCTCCCCCAGGTACCTACCTTCCACATGGGATCTGTATGGACAAAGGGTCTTTGGGGGTCCTGCTTTAAGCATGGTGAGCTTCGGATACTGAGTTCTGATTCCGGTTGGGCTAGCTTTGAGCTCCTAGGCAAGAACACAGCTCAGAATTCAGGATTCTGATACAGACTGGGTTAGAGCCAGTACTGGGGTTCAAATGTGGACATGGTTTGCTTTGAGTTTTGGGGTCCTGATAAGGATAGAATTTGCTCTGGATTTGGGATTCTGATGCAAACAAGTTTTGCTGTTTGTTTAGGAGTCCTGGTTTGGGAAGGGTCTTTTGTATGGTATTTGGAGTCCTTGTATGTCCAGGACTTGTTTTGGGATTCGGGGTTCTCATGAAGCCCGTATAGTGTGGAAACTGTAGGTTAGGAAATCAGGCAGGTGTACACTGAGATTTGGGGTCTTGGTGATAGGATCTGCTCCAAGATTTAGGGTTCTGACTGAATTTGTCAGGGTTTGGTCTATAATTGGGGATCCTGGTATGGGTGGGTTTAGCTAAAAGAATCTGAGTTTCAAATATAAGCATAGTTTGCTTTTGAGTTTTGGGGTCCTCATACAGGCAAAGCTTGTTTTGAACCTTGACTTCCTGACATGGACATGGTTGACTTCAACCTTGGAGAGTTGGGGTAGCTGTGATTTCATGGAGGTTTGTGGGTTCAGTACGGGGATATTTCACTTGAGTTTTGGGGTCCTGTTGTAGGCAGGATTTGTCTCATTCTTGGAAATCTTCTGAGGACACTTTGCCTGGATTGGGGTTCCGATGCGGTCATGGTAACCTCAGGGACTAGCTTTAAGATGTGGGCACAGCTGGCTTTGGGTTTGGGGGTCTGGATGAGGACAGGGTTTGTCTGGGGCTTTGACAAAAGTTGTTGATGGTCTGGGGTGTGGAGATAGAGATGGCTTGCTGGAGACGGGATTTAGAATCCAGAGTTTTGGGTAGAGTCTGCTCTGGGATTTAGGATTTCTTGGACACCAGGGCAGCTCCAGGATCTGAGGGGCAAATGTGACAGTGCTTGCAGAGAGATCATGGGATCCTGAGGGAGCAGAGTTCTTCTCCAAGTTTGGCACCCTGGTGTGGACACGGCTGTTGGAGGACTCAGGTTCTGAAGGTCACATGACTCTCTTGGGGAATTGGGGCTCAAGATCTGGCCAAGTTTGACCTTGGTTTTGGGGTCCTGAGGTGGGTAGGGTTTGTACTGAGCTCCAACATCCTTGTGTAGACATGGTTGCCAGAGGACTCCAGGTTCTGAGGTAGTACTCCAGTGTGGGGATCTGGGATTCGGTTCTTGGTTGGGGTACTGAGGTGGTCCAGGTTGGTTTGAATTTTGGCATCTTTGTGTGGACCCAGTTGCTGGAGGAGTCAGGGTTCTGAGGTAATGGTCATTACCTGAAGACTTGGGGTTCAAATTTGGCCATTTGTTCTGGGTCTTGGGGTCCTGGGATGGGTAACGCTTCACTTAGTCCTTGTGTGGACACCATTGATGGAAGTTTTGGGGTTCTGAGGTAGCAATGGTTAGCTTGGAGGTTTGGGGTTGAGTCTTGGGCATGTATGCTCTGTTTTGGGGTCCTAGTGTGGGCAGGGCTTTTTTGAGTTTTGACATCCTTGCATGGACATGGCTGATGGGAGTTTGGGGGTTCTAACATAAGGATGGTTAGCCTGGAACTGGGGCTCAGTCTTGGGCAGGTCTGCTCTGAGCTGGGGTCCCAACGTGGGCATTCAAGCTGTGGCATGCTTGCATGGACACAGTTGCTCGAGGACTCCAGTTGTGAGGTAGTCATCATTAGCCTGGGGGATTGGGGTTTCAAATTTGGCAAGGTTTTTTCTGAGCTTAGGGGTCTTGTGGGGGAAGGGTTGGAATTTTAGCTTCCTTGGACAGACCCAGCTGGTGAAGGATCTGGGGTTTGAGGCTATATTGTTTAGCTTGGAGATTTGGGGTTCAGTCATGGGCAGTTCTGTTCCGGACTGGGGTCCTGAGATCAACAGGGTTTGTCTCAGGCTTTGTGAGCTTGTGAGAACATGGCTGGCTAGGGGACTTGGGGTTCCAATGTTCACAAGTATGACATGAGGACTTGGGTTTGATTGGAGTTTGGGGTTCTGACAGGCAGATTGTCCTGGGTTTGGGGGTACTTCTGAGGATAGGGGGTTTTTTGTTTGTTCGGTTTATGGTCTTGTGTGGACACAGCTGGCTTTGGGGCATAGTTCCCTTATGAAGACATGGGGAACTTGAGGGTCTGGGCTTCTGGGGTACCTTGCTGTGGTGTGGAGATCTGGGGTCCTCCTATGAGCTGGACTTACTAGAGGTTGGCAGATGTAGTCTGACCCAGGCAGGATTTCTGTGGACTAGGGGGCCTGCTGTGAGGTCTGCCTTGAGTTTGGGTCTGTTGTGAATCCAGTGTTTGGGGCTGAAAAGTCCCTATGTGGCTAAGACCCCCAGTGGCTCTTCCATCTGGGGTTTAAAGGTGGCCAGTGTGTGTTAACACCCGGGGTACCCTCGCAGGCAGGCCTCCCTTTATAACTCAGGCAGGAGGAGTACCAGGTACCCCTCACCAGAGCTCAAGGGATGTGGGGAGGGCAGGGGCCACCTTGGTCCAAGTAGTGGAGCCCCTGGAGGTTGAAGGAGATGCCGACAATCAGGTCCAGGTCCTCTCTAAGCTCCCGCACGGTTGTGTCACCACGGCAGTTTGACACTCGGAACACCTCCCCAGTGTCCTCTAGCCACACCAACAAGAAGAAGACCTCAGGGTCCGAGTCCACCGGCTCACCCGCCTGCTGCTTGCTCTGGCTGCGGGCGCGGGCCCTGGGCGGCAAAGAGGCCTGGCTCGGGGCGCCCCCCAGCGGCCGCTCCGGTAGCGCACCGCCCGCCCCTGCCGCCCGCCGCTTGGCCCGGCCGCGCGTCCTCCCTGCTGGAGCTCAGTGGCCACGCGTCATTGCCGCCCGCCCCCGCGCGCCCCGGGCCCACGCCCCCGCCCGACTATGACGACGGGCGGCAGCGGCCAGGCACCGGGAAGGACAATGCGTGGCCTCCAAGGGCCTGAGCTACCTGACCAGGGGCTGGCCTCCGCTCGCCCCCGCCCCTGTCACCCTGGATAACAGTGTGTGTGTGTGTGTGGGGGGTGTTGCTCCTGCTGGGAAACTGTTCCCTCTCCGGGTCTGTTTAAAATACAACCTTGGCGTAATTCAGGGCAAGCCACATGGAGGAATTACGCGTGAGAAAGTCTCCACGTTGTTCAGGGGGCAGCCAGGTGCAGACCTTGGCCAGGGACCGGTCAGCATGGCAGAAACGACGTGGGCTCCCCTGAGGCCTCCAAGGAAATTCGCAAAACGACACTAAACCTCACCAACTTTGAAAATGTCCTTGAGCGCATGGAGGGAGAAAGGTGTTTCCATCAATTCACCCAGCTTTCAAGTAAACAGGAAGTTTATCTGTGGGCTCAAGTCACACTCAGCAAGGAGCCCAGGAGCAATTAACACCTACAAACAGGGGCTGGAGGGGGGCAGGGCAGAGGCAGGCAGAGGAGAGAGGAGAGCCAATAACCACCTTGGAAAATTCTGTTGTTACAAAAAAGAATCAAACCTAAGCTTTGAGATACTTTCTGAAAAGAAACTGCAGCCAGGAGAAATCTTTGCTTTGGAAAGGCATTCACATAGACAATTTTAACATACAAATTGAATTGTAAATAAAGGTTAACTATTTACAGAGTCCCTAAGGGCTTCACAGGCACCTTGTGGTTCAGCATGCAAATTCTACACCTCACAACACGTGTAGAAGCTCATTTTTTGCCTTAATGGTAAATTAATCTCTGTATATAATACAAGATTGCACTTGAATAACTGTATTTGATACTAGATTAACAGATTTTAACAACATGACAGTCTCACTTTCTGAGCAATAAAAAAAAATTAAAGATTGCTTGTTACCAAAGAAAAACAGTATCTCCAAGACTTTTTTTTTTTTTTTAATGTGGCTTCTGATTGTGATTAACTCATTCTGTCAAATTGCCTAAATGTCACCCTGGATTACAAACTAAAATCTCATACGTCTTATTTTCTTTGGCATGGTAGGTATGGATTCCTTCTGTTTTTCTCAGAGAACCAGTTCAATAGAATTTGGGGATTGGGAAGGGGGTATCCTTTATATCAGGAAATTCAATGTGTAGCTTCAGAAATTTTATTTAAAAAAAAGAAGAAAAAGACATACAAAAAAAAAAAGATCAGAGAGGAAAAGAGGGCCCTTGGCAGCTGGTTCCTAAATCCCCAGTGGGCTACTCTTCCTTCTTCTCTGGGCCCATTGTTGAGAAGATAAACAGAAAAACAAGAACAATGACATATGCATGCAGAGTTTAATCAAATGTTTACAGAACCTTGAATTATTAACTAATGAAAAAACTGTTTAAATTCTAAAGCATTTGAGTCTAAATTTTAAAAGCATGAAATCTAAGTTTGGTGTACTTACATCAATTTGAAGAGTACATGATTTAACCCCCCAGAATCGCTGGTATTTGTGGGCAAGTTCTGATCAGAACTATGGTTTCCTATCTTTTAGTATTCTAAAGCATGAAAGTTGATATCCATGCATCTCAGTTATCTACTTCCCTCTCAAGTTCTTAAACGTCGACAATATATCTGTACAAAAATGAAAAATCCTTCAGCTTTACACCAATAACATCTTTGTGAGGAGAGTTCCCGGGAGAAGCAGAGGGTGAGTGCTTAAGAAGTCCCACCCACAGTAGTAGAAAGCCTGCCATAAATCATTCTTAGTAGCTTTGTCACATTTTTCAAAAGTAAACAAACTGGGCTATGTTTGCAGCAACTCAGATTGCAGCATAAATTTCAATGATATATTTGTTCAGTTCACTGATAGGAAGCTAATATTACATTCATATATTTTCTTCCTGTCAAGAGCTATTTACAAGCTGGGCATGGCAGTGCACAAAGCCTGTAATCCCGGCTGCTTGGGAGGCTGAGGCAGATGGGTCCCAAGTTCAAGGCCAGCTTGAGCAACTTAGTGAGCTCTCATCTAAAAATAAAAAAATGATATTTACATATGTACAGTATCTCAGTTAAAAATAAATATAACACCATAAACTATATTTTATATAAAAGCAAAAGGGAAACAAATATGCAAGTCTAGTAAAGATTTCAGAGCTTCTAATAAGCGATTGGGAGGGGAGACTTGAATACAGTCTGTCTTGAACAAAACAAGTTGCTGGCCGGCCTGCACCCTGTCCACAAGGTGTCCTGGGTCAGGCCTGTGGGGCTGGGGAATGTGGCACAGGCCTAGCCATCTGCACTTAAGTCCCCACCGAGATTCAGTCTGGGAGCCTTAGACAGGAAAGGGGTCTGTCATTTGGGTGCACTATGCGGAAGTTTCAGAAATCTTTTCTTCTTCACCAGATAAAATAAAATCAGTTCCCCTTCAGGTCACAAGCCAAAGGTGCCAGGCATGAAACAACCTTCCCAGAGGAGTCCATCCTGTTTTCCTGGTGCAGTAGGGTCCAGAAGACTCTGTCGCTTGGTTCTAGGGTGGCAAAAAGGAAACATCTTGGTCCTGGTCAGATTGCAAAGCCAAGATGGTCTCTCCAGCAACTTCAAGATGAGGGTTACTTGCATTTCTAAAATACCCTGAGGAGAGAAATCACAAGTTCGTATCACATGTGCCATGAACTGTGTCTTAACACATCCTCTAGTTGCTGCTGCTGTTGTTAAACCACATCAGGATAACAAGTCATTTTAATAGAATAGTCATATGGACGTCCTTTCAAATGACAAAATGCCTTCATTAGTAAGTATCTAACTTTTAAAGATGGACTCCCAATAGTTTTGCATATTTAAAAAATTATAGTAAGTAAAAAAAAATAATATTACTTGTTTTCCCTGAAATATAAAAGAACTGGCACCAAGTGGAAGACAGGAGGAGGGCAGTTGCTCATGGGTGGGGCAGAGGTACAGGTACAGGGAAGGATATAACCTCTCCCTATATTGGGGTGTAGAAATAAACCATTCAAAGAACACACAGATTTTATTAACTTAGTCTTGCTCAGACCCTCTAAAATATAATACAACCCCACATCCAATTCCCCCACTAACAATTAATCCTAAACCCACATAAATAGGAGAAGGCTTTGAAGAAAATCCTACAAAACCTAAAACAAAGAGTATACTCAATAAATACGTTACATACGTCATTATTTTTACATGGAGTCTAACCATGACTAATGACATAAAAAATCATCGTTGTTATTCAACTATAAAAACACTAATGACAAACACTCGCAAAACTCACCCTTTAATCAAAATCATCAATCATTCTTTTATTGATTTACCTGCACCTTCCAATATTTCCGCATGATGAAACTTTGGATCCTTATTAGGCCTCTACCTAGCTATCCAAATCCTCACGGGGCTATTTCTAGCAATGCATTACACATCTGATACTATAACAGCCTTTTCATCAGTCACTCATTTCTGTCGAGATGTAAATTCCGGCTGACTTATCCGCTATATACATGCTAACGGTGCATCTATGTTCTTCATCTGCCTCTTTCTTCATGTAGGCCGAGGATTATACTACGGCTCATATACTTACTTTGAATCATGAAACATTGGAGTCATTCTTCTATTCGCAGTAATAGCCACAGCTTTTATGGGCTATGTCCTCCCCTGAGGCCAAATATCATTCTGAGGAGCAACCGTAATCACTAATCTTTTATCTGCCATCCCATACATCGGTACAACCTTAGTAGAATGAATTTGAGGTGGTTTCTCAGTAGACAAAGCTACTCTAACACAATTTTTCGCATTCCACTTTGTTCTTCCATTCATCATTGCAGCTCTAGTCATAGTCCACCTTCTTTTCCTCCATGAAACCGGATCAAACAACCCCTCAGGCCTTATTTCTGATTCAGACAAAATTCCTTTTCACCCATATTACACTATTAAAGATGTCCTCGGAGTCCTTCTTCTCATTCTAGCTCTGATAACTCTAGTTCTATTTTCACCTGACCTTCTAGGAGACCCTGACAATTACACACCCGCAAACCCCCTAAGCACTCCACCTCATATTAAACCAGAATGATATTTCTTGTTTGCCTATGCTATCCTACGATCTATCCCCAACAAACTAGGAGGTGTCTTAGCTCTAGTTTTTTCAATCCTTATTCTAACACTTTTTCCACTACTCCATCTATCTAAACAAAGCAGTATAATATTTCGACCATTAAGTCAATGCATATTCTGAATTCTAGTAGCAGACCTATTTACGATAACCTGAATCAGAGGCCAACCTGTTGAATATCCGTTTATCATTATTGGTCAATTAGCATCAATCCTCTACTTCACCATCATTCTCTTAATCTTACCAACCGTTAGCCTAATTGAAAACAAACTTCTTAAATGAAGAGCCCTAATAGTATAAACATTACTTTGGTCTTGTAAACCAAAAATGAAGCTATAGACTTCTTAGAGCAGCCCATCAGGGAAGAAAATACACTTTTCACCTTCAACTCCCAAAGCTGATATTTCTTACTTAAACTATTCCCTGCACTCGACCAGTTACTTAAATCTTGACTTTTATGTCACTATTAACTTTCATCCAACAATTCACTTCCATGTATATCGTGCATTACTTGCTCTTCCCCATTAGACTACTATTAATCCATGTACATAGGACATTATATGTTTAACCAACATTAATAACACTCTCCCCATGCATATAAGCACGTTCATAATACTAACATAGTACATAATACAGTATATTATCCCTTCACATTAAATGCTCGTCAATACGACAGTGATCTACCATATAGCCATCGTTCAAAGTGCATAGCACATTAAAATCACTGGCGGTACATACCACATTTAGTCATAAACCCTTCTCGCTCCAAATGACTATCCCCTACCAACTTTGGTCTCATAATCTACCAACCTCCGTGAAACCATCTACTCGCCCACTCAGTGTCCCTCTTCTTGCTCTGATCCCATTTTAACTTGGGGGGTAGCTAATAGTGATCTTTATCTGGCATCTGGTTCCTACCTCAGGGCCATGAACTGCATAATCGCCCACTTGTTCCCCTTAAATAAGACATCACGATGGATTAATTCCATTCTAGCCTGTGACCCAACATAACTGCACTGTCATGCCTTTAGTGGTTTTATTTTTTGGGGGATGCGACTCATCTAGAAATAGATGAATATATGCATAGACCTCCACACATTGGATTACAGAATAAGGTCTTTGAATAGTAATTTCAGTTAAAAAAAAAAAAAACTAGAACCCAATATTTAAATATCCACCTTACCACCCATGTCCTGATATAACCTAATTCTTCCATTGAAGGTGCCCCTCAATTACTTCCCCCCCCCACATACAGAAGGGGAATGTCAAAAAACTTACCAGCTGTGATCCCAGATGAGGACTTGTCTGGATTGGTCTTCTCTAAACTTCTCTCTTTTACCCATAAATGCCTTCTGATAAATAGTCATAGGTCCTGATGTGAAGGCTGAGCCAATGTGCAAATGTGGTTTGGACATATTTGTGCCTAGAACCCTGAAAGGTTTGAATATGTCATGAAAACATCTCTTTATCTTGTGCATCTCCCTTTATATGAGATGAATAATGCACCCTCTATGGAATGTGTGTGCCTGGTTACCAGAGTTCTAAGTTCTATTTGGATCTAATGCTAAAAAATTGAGGTTGATTTGAAAGCTTCATTACCTGGGCCACTTCCTATAATAAGACTATCACAAAGCATTCTTTGGAGTGCTGACATTTCATCTTTTATATATTTAAACATATGCAAATGAATATGGTCTTTCAGTTTGTTAAAAAGTTGTCAATACATCTTGTAAAAGTACTGGAAGGCCAGTAGAATTGACTGCTACATGGGCTACCTGGGGCAGGTAGCTAAAACAAAAACAGTAGAAACAGAAAAGAAATATTCAGTGCCAAATAAACACATTGCCTTTTGCCCACATTGGTGAGTGCTTCCAGCAGGCTTGACAGGTGCCCTGTAGTAGACTTGGATGTGGATGTCAGAATTAGAGCCTGGTTTTTCTCTAAGTGGTTTATTCTGGAGGCAGAATAAGAAGATTAGCACAGAAGAGACATCAGAGAGCACAGACATATAAAATCCAGCTGTCCCTGGGCTCCCTTGGTCACTGGTGAGACATTTTTTGAAAGAAATACCTATGGTGGCCACATGATGGCAGATTTCCACAGAACAAGGCAAACCTGGGCAATCTTTCTGCCTCCTGCCACTCACCTTGATTCTGGGACCTGGGTGCTCACCTGCCTTCCTACAACAGTCAAAAAAGCCTTGCCAAGGGGTGCATCCTTAATTGCAGCTGGACACTCTGCACTTTACAAAGAAAAAAAAAACAGCATTACTTACTTCTCACCTCTGCCTGCTTGTTTTGATAAGATTCAAAAGAGAGATCTGTATCTTGCTCCCTAAACATCAGGGGTGCAAAAAGTCATATAATACAGATGAGACTTAGTGTTAAAAGAGGGTCAAGGATCTCTTTCTTCAAGGAAAAAACATTTGGCTTTCATTTGTAAATCCAGGAAAACTAATTTCAGATTTTTATAATTCTATATATATCTCCATGTATGTGCCATTAAATAAATATATAATCAAGCACCTTGCTCCTCTCTGCCCTAGTTAAACATGGGGGACCTTGAGATTATCTTCTCATTTGGATCCCTTCACCTGTATATCAATGCAGCAGAGGTGCAGTCCCTTCGTCTTCTCTTTGCAGCATCCTGAACTTCTACCTTTCTTTCAGGCCTGAATAACTTTGGCAGACTCCACATAGGGAGAGATTCAGAAAATTCTGAAATGAACCTAAAGACATTTAATCATCAGACTTTTATTCTATCAATTTTGTTTCATGTTCCTATTTCCTAGTTTTAACTTTATTTTAGTTGTTATTCATAAGTTTACATGGCATAGAATCCATTTTGATAAAATTATACAAGCATAGAAACTCTTATTTATAATTCATAATTTTTCGAGCTGGGAATATAGTACATTGGTAAAGTGCTTGCCTCACATGTAAAGATCTGGTTCAATCCTCAGCACCATAAAAATAAATAATTATATCTTGTCCAGTTAAAACAATAATTCATAATTATTCTAATTATTCATTTTAATGTCTTTCCTATTCCTATCTATTCTATCTTTCTTGAAGGCTTCTTTGGATTATCTACTGAACTTCTCCCCTTTTCCTCTCTCATTTATTGTGGTTTAGCCTCCAATTATCAGCAAAAACATTCCACCTATGTTTTTTTTTTTTTTCTCGTTTTGCTCACAATGAGTCTTCATATCCATTTAATTACTGGGATTTGTAATAGAGTCATTCTTCTTTATGGGTGAGTAATATTTTATTGTTTATATATACAACAATTTTTCTATTCATTTATTAGTTGATGAGCATCTAGCTTTGTCCCATAGCTCAACTCTTGTGAATTGTTTTGCTATAAATATTGATGTGACTTTGTAACACTGTATTATGCTGATACCAAGTCATATATATATATATATATATATATTTTTTTTTTTAAGAATGTGATATATGGTTCAAAGTCGGAGGGTTAAATACTAGATATTTGTTTTTTTGTAACTATTTATTAGTTCGAAAGAATACCTTTATTTTATTGATTTATATGTGGTGCTGAGAATCAAACTCAGGTCCTTACACATGCTAGGAAAATAATCTACGACTGAGTGTCCCTTCCTTACCTTGAAAATATAGTTTTATTGGAATGTCATCAGGTATTCAATTATTATATATTGCAGATTTTATGCTATGACCACAGAGAAATTCTGGTTCACAAAGCCTAAAGTTTTCATGATGTGGTCTTCTGAAGAAATATTTTGCAAATTCCATTGATATGATTTAATGTCACCAAATATATTGACAGGTTGGTGGGACAGGTATCCCTATGTGCAATCCACCTACAGAATTAAGGTTAATTTGAGAGTCAAATATTTGAGCATTTATCCACTGGTAATGAAAATTAAAATCTAATGATGAATACAATTTCCGTAAGCAGGTAGAGTGCCAGTGTGGCAGGCAGCTTCTTTCCTCAACTTATCAAGTTGTTAGAAGTATTAGAAGTGAACTTAAGATGTGTTAAGAAACTAAGTGTTTTAAATATGCTTTATATTTCAAATAATACATACTCTATAAATTTCACATTTTTAAAAATGATAACATACTACATTATTTTACAGATAAAATCCAGAATTCTGAAAGAGTATTTAGACTATTTCTAATTCATAAGAAAATTCTATAATAAAGATTCTTTACATATGTACGTATAATTTTTCAGTATACATCTTTAAATAGGAATATATATATATATATATATATATACAAAATCAGAATATATACAAAAGACCCTTCTTTATGTTTTTTTTTATATGAAATGTACACATTTTGGCCTGGGATTGTGGCTCAGTGGCAGAGCGCTTAACTAGTATGTGTTAGGCACTAGGTTTGATTCTCAGCACTGTGCATTAAAAAATAAAATAAAGGGACATTGACAACTGAAAAACTATTAAAAAGAAAAAATACACATTTTTATATTATATATATGATAAATGTCCTTAACATGAAAACCCCAAAAGTAATAATGACAACCATCACAAATACTTGTCAGCTATTTTTCCTCTAAGAGAAAACAGAGCTACTAGAAAAAAAAATGATAATTCCAGCTCTATAACAAGAAAATAAATGATGTGCTTGAAACATCTTGTTGTGCAAGAAAGTCAAAAGCACTCCAGGATGAATAGGAACACATAAAAAATCGGTGCAATCAGCTTGAAATGGCAGTTACTGTCCATATCTGGGGCATGTGAGTACCAAAATGATAAGCTTTTTCTTCTTGCTCACTTTTGTTTGGTTTTGCTATATTTGTTAATGTAGAATCAATGAAAAAAATTGTCATTTGGCTACCATAATAGTAATAATTTGACACAAGGAGGAATCATCAAGGAAATATATTAATTCTAGTGGGTGAAATCTTAAGGACCAAGCAGATATTTACAAACTCCCAAAGTATCTCCACATAAAATATTTATAAATTATAAACACAAATAAATACTATGATTATCATGGACCAAACTGGCAGATACTACTTACCCAAATAATTAGTCAACAATAACCAGTGATGGAGACACTGTATACTTCCATAGTTTCTTGGGCTTATGTGAATGAGACCCCAGATATTTGTTTACTCTTAAGTGGAGGCTAAGTCTAAATCTGGGAGGATATGTCCACCATTACTAGAGGCTAATCATAATTTGTAATCATGTCTGTCAGTGCTGCCAGAATACAATCTAGTGTAAGAACTAGGCATTGTATGCATGATGGTCTTCCTCTAATGGCATAACCTGAATCCACTTACGAGAAAACATATGATTCAAACTGAAGGAAAATCTACAGAACTACTACTGACATACATCATTCAAAAATCATAGGTGTTATGAATAGTCCAGAGATACTCAGGAACAATCCCAGTTATAAAAAATAATTAATACTAAAAATTTCCCAAAATTGAATTTATTTTTGTTTAAAGACAATTGTTGAAATAACTGACGAATTTTGAAAAAGATTTACAGACTATATAGTTATACTTTTCCTATTTTGATCATTGCACCATAGTTATAGAAGATAATTTCTCATTTTTAGAAAATATGAGTATTTAGGAATAAAAATACATTGTGTGCACTGATGTGGATCACAAAAACACTTCTGAGCAGATCCTGCCAGATTTGGTTCATCCCATTCCATACACTCTGTGTGGAGCCTCAGGCCCACTTGAGGGTCATCACAGATCATGAAGCCTTGGGCTTCTGCTCCTTAGTTTTTATAAAACATGTGTCATAATCTTCGTATTCCTCTCTCATCAGTTAGGAATGTACAAGACCAGGTCTACAGTAATAATCAAGCCATTTTTCTGTCATCTTTGTGACCAGGGGTTGATGTAGGCAAAGAGAGCCTTTCTGCAGAGCAACCAGAATTGTGTCTGTGGCCATGCAGCCCCGCCAGTCTCTGAGCAGTCTTTCTTGCTGTTCCTCATCACCTTGCCCAGTATCCTCAAGAGCACTTAATTCCATGTTCTTACAGTGTGCACATCCCAATGTGAGCTCTTTCAGACAGACAGCTGGGCTTCTATTCCAGCTTCTTTCCTCCTCTCTGTCCCCCCTGCTCCTCACTGTCCACCTTGCTCCAGCATAGCCTGCAGGTAGCCCAGTGCAAGGCTTGGTGTCCCTTGGTGAACCTGTCATGGCCCTCTGCTTTCTCTGCTCTCACACCTCAGTCAGGTCATGGTCTCCATCTCTGCACCTGCTCCATCCACCTGACTACCCGTGCTGAGGTAAGAAAAGGGGTTGGAGCAGAGACTGGTAGGGCAGAGATCACAGTAAAATAAAACATAAAGACATGGCTCTATTTTCTCAAACACAGGCTTTTAAAATTATTTATACAGTAAATTACTGGTAACTACACACTCAGCTAGTTGTCTATTATATTATGAAAACTTATTAAATAAAATCAAATTATCCAATCAAGGGCTAGGTTGAGTGCTTACTTCACATGCACAAGGCCTTGAGTTCAATCCACAGCACCCACAAGAAAATTAAAAGAATCCAAACTAATATATAATTCAAGATATGTGCCTCTTCTTTTACATGTTTATGTGAAGTCATGACACATATGTAAATTATATATATTCTGTCACTACATTTTGTGTGTGCCTTCTAAGAATATGATCACTGGAATAAAAAAAAACAGTCTATATAAATTTAATGGCTGAATTTTCTTAAAAGAGTGACTTTGTGTAAAAATATAATATATTGCAATGGCAATTTGGCTACTTGTGTCTGAATCACCACTCCCAAAGAAGTGTCTTTAATTTGTTTCTATGCCTATCCTTTAGCACTGATAGATTCAAATATTTGTTACTGTGACCAGTAGTCAAAAAAATATAAATAGGGTTGGTAATCACAATAAATGAAACCTCCCAACAGAAGTGTTTAATAGAAAATAAATGTTCACCTCCTCTTGCTGCTCTGAAGGAAGTGGTGTGAGGAGAGCAACATGGATGGCAGCCCAGGTGCTTTCTTATAAAAAATAATTTATGTTTTAAAAATCACAAGGAATTACTAGATGCTGTAACTCTTGAATGGTTCAAGACTCAATTGATTCGCACCCACTCAGGGACACTGCCCGGTCATTTGGGGAGGGGGGATAGGAAGGGGATAGGAAGGGCAGCATAATACAACAGACACTAGTATGGCAGTATGTATAAATGTGGCTGTATAATCAATGTGGTCCTGTAATGTGTACTCATGGGAATGATAAGAATTCATACCCCATTTGAAACAAATGTATGATATATTATATGTCAAGATCAATGTAATGTTTTGAGCAACAATAAGTTTCTGATGTTTAATAAATAAATAAATTTTAAAGTAAAAAAAAGCCTTGAAACAAAAATGACCACTTAAATTTTGGAGACCTAATGTACAGCATGGGGACTATAATTAATACTACATATTGTTAATAGACATAGTTAACAATGCATATTTGAAATTTGCAAAGAGTATTAAGTTATCTTAATAGATATTAATTATATATTAAATGATCTTCCCATTAAAAAGAAAGTTAACTGTGAGATAATGAGTATGTTGCCTTATCAGTTTTAGCAATCATTTCATGTATAAGGATATGAAAACATCACATTCTATAGCTTGAATATATCATTTTTATTTGTCAACGACACCTTAATAAGTCAGGGGAAAAACCTCAATTGAATTTTATTCAATTGAATGTGATTTTATTATCAATCTAACTAGCCAAAAAGGTCATAATAACTAAAAGATTTAGAGAACTGCAGATGGAACTCAGTAGAAGCATTAAGAATGCACTGGGCTAAACTCCCAGCACATAAAAGGAAAACAAATGGCCTTATTTGTATAATCAAATAAAATAATAATAATCGCTGCTTTTAGGAAAACATGTTGGACCTGAAATACAGTTGATATTATCAGAATCAAAATACTTTCCTCTCATTAAATTGCATAGCTAGACTATGAGAAACTTTCAGTTTAACATTGTAAGTATGTTTACATTAAACACACCACCAAAACAACCAAAAAAGCTTTATTTTTTTTACTTTTGGGAAATTAAAAAAAATGGGCATAGTATAGCTTAAAAATTATTAATATACTGGAAACATGATACTGACATAAATACTCCAGGACACACCAGAAACTTTGACACTAGCCTGTCATCCCAGATACTTGGGAAGCTAAGGAATTAGGATTACAAATTTGAGACCTACCTGGTAATTTAGAAATACTTTGTCTCAAAATACACTTTATAAGAGGGCGGGGGATATTTGTACTTCAGTGCTTGCCCTGCATGTGTAAACCGAAGGTCCAATCAACAGTGCAAAAAATTCTCAAGCTCATATATCTGATCACAGACAATCATAGAAGAAGTAGAATAGGGCAGAAGCCACTATGTAAACTTACAAAAAATATTAAACTATACCTGAACTCACAATACTAACATGTCTAAACTCTGCTTTCAATGATTCAAAAAGATAACGTTTTAAATATTATAAAAAGTATATGTTGTGGCTTGGGTTTTGGCTTAGTGGTAGAAAACTCACGTCGAATCTGTGAGGTGTTGCGTTCAATCCTCAACAACTAATAAAAATGAATAAATAAAATAAAATTATTGTGTCCATCTATAACTATTAAAAAAGAGAAGTGTGTGTGCTTTTCTAATGAATCCACCAAATACTATGAATGTACACTTGACTCTGCTCTAAAAGCTACCTTATAAGCACATGGAGGCACCAACATTAAGATAAAATATTATCATGGAACTTTCACAAGAAATAACCCTAATAAACAAACAATCTCAAAGAAAAAAAATTCAAACTTCTAACACCAAAATCACAATTGGTGCATTTTAAATGATATTTTGAAGAGGAGTGAAGCATAATAGAGTTCTACAACAATTATTCCTGATATCAATAAAGTTTGATGTTTATCAGAAAGCCTGTCCTTTTACTAGCAACCAATAAATAATTAACTTTCTGGTGAATGTATATTTTAATAAGATATAAGGATATGCTTTCTAAATTTTAAAATTATAAAAAATAATTATAAATAGATATAATAAATAGATTATTTAGAAAATGTATTTAAATTACAAAATGCAGCTCATGACTTATCTCTTACATATTGTAATAGTTTGAGTCCTGAGAAATTTTAATCTATAGTGGTTTTAAGTATTATGCATTATAATAGTTGATATGAAAAATATCACCATCCTAGGTCAGAAAGTTGGTGGAATTAGGCGGATATCATTAACCTAGGTACATGTATAATTTCATGAATGGCATGACCATACCTTGTGTACAACCATAGAAGTGAAAAAGGAAGCTCCATTTGTGTACAATAAATTGAAAAGGATTCTGCTGTCATGTATAACTGATTAGAACAAGTACCTAAAAATTAAAAAAAAGTTAAATTAAAACACACCATCCTGCTTCTATCTTCTAAAACTGATTTTAAAAAATTTGCTTAGAATAATTTCATCCAAATAAGAAAGATGTATTGTGGATTATGAGCACATATATGTATAAGCACATGATCTTTTTAACCATATCTCTGGATACCTCTTATGTTTGAGTCCTTTCAAAGACATCTTCTGTGTGGATGTGTGGTGATGGGATCAAACCCAGGACCTCTCACATGCTAGGCAAGTGCTTTGCCATGAGCTTCATGCCCAGCCCTCAAATATGTCTAAATAAGCTCAACTTAATTAAAATAAATCAATAGTACCAAAAGAATCTCCAAAAAGATAAGTCTTTTAATCAAAAATAAAGTAAATTAAAAGCATGTTTTTAAAATATTGTTGATAAAAAACAGCAAAAGTTCACAAGATTCTGTTGTAAACTAGAAAAAGAAGAAAACAAATGCTGAACTAGAAGACAGTTGGACATGGGGGATTTCTGAGTACATACAGACATTATAAAATGACTCTAAAATAAGGAAACTATAAACTGACCAATAAACATAGAAAACATGGACTGATGCTAAGAGATCTTTCACTGAAAAAGACCACAGAATCAGAATCATCAGGGATCAGCATTGGCTGTTAATTAACCTTTGACAAATTATGATTTTATTTTTGTAAAATATATATATTAGCTGTTGATCGACTTTTATTTTATTTATTCATTTTTATTGCAATACTGAGAATTGAACTCAGTGCCTCACACATGCTAGGCAAGCGCTCCACCTCTGAGTCACAACCCCAGCTGATTTTATTTTAATGTCTGTGATTAACCAAGTTGCTTGACAAATCAGGAGGAGGAGAATCAGGAATTAAAAGCCAGCCTCATCTACTTAGCAAGACCTTGTCTTAAAATTAAATAAATTAATAAGTAAAAAAGCACTGAGTCAGGAGCTCAGTGGATAGAAACCCCTGGTTTTGATCACTGGCACATAAATAAATAAATAAATAAATAAATAAATAAATAAATAAATAAATAGATAGATAGATAAATATTTAAAAAAGAAGGAGGGGAATTTTTTTAAAATTTGGTTTAACGCATATGAAAACCTGAGGTACTTCATCCACTGCAGGAGAGATGTCTATAAAATAGGCATTATTTTATGTACCACTGCAAAAACTGCCAATTAGCACACTGAGGAAACACAGTGTGTAGCTGCTCCACCTTGCCCAGCAGGTGGTGCCAGGAGAGAGGTGGGAGGGATCTGGAGGGAAGGCAGAGACAGGAGGACTGTGGGTCTGGAGGAGAGGTGGGCCTGGGATGGGGTGGATTCTGGAGGGGGCTAGGATTTGGTGGAGTGAGAACAGGGGTGCATCTGGAGGAGAGGTTGGGTCTCTAGAATGGCCAGGGCCTGGAAAAGGGTGGGGTCTGAAGTAAGGGCAGAGTCTCCAGGAGGGCAAGGCATGGGAGAGTTGGAGTCTTTAGGAAGGGACATGTCCAGAGGAAGGGTTAGGTTATACAGAAATAGGTTCAATCTGGGTGGGATCTGGAGGTCGGTATCTGGAAAAGGGCTTGATCCTGAAACAGAGAACTTCTCTGAAGTAGGTGTACGGACTTGAGGAGGGCTGGAGACTGGGAGAGGGGCAGGGACTGCAAATTTGACAGGATCACAGTAAAAAGTGGACATGGAAGAGTTGGGGGAATCAGGAGAAGGGATGGTGTGTAAAGAAGTGTTAGGGTCTGGAGGATGCGGGTGGGGTCTGGAGGAAGAACAGGATATGGAGAAAGGTGAATATTTGGAGAGGGTATCTGGAGGATGAAGAAAGGCATTATGAGGATGTGAGGTCTGGAGAAGGTTCTGAGGGCCTGGAGCTGGGAGCAGGAGGGGGCAGGAGGTGATGAGGAGTAGAGGCCTTGGTGGTCACTAACTTTCAGAGGATCTAAATCTTTAAACTTTCTTCCTGAAATCCCAATCTAGGTTATGCTGAGGCTGAGCTGAGCAGAGGCAGTGAGAGTCTGCCATACTCACCACCTTCCATAGTACTAGGTGTCTGCAGACACACTGAATCCAGGGACAGTTTTCCTTGGACCACCAATTAAAACTACCTATACTGTTCTAGGTGTCTAAAGATGCTAAGGAAGTGACAGGTGTTCATTGCATAATGTTAACAGGAGAAGTTGCAGACATGGTGACAAATGCCTATTATCCACCTAAGAGGGAGGGTGAGACAGGAATATTTCAAGTTTGAGACAAGCATTGAAACCTTAGCAAGAGTGTGTCTCCAAATAAAAAAAGAACTGGGGATATTGTTCAGTAGATAAGCACCTACCTAGGATACATGAGGTCCTGGACTCACTCCCCTGTACTAAAAATGAATGAATGAATGAATGAATGAATGAATAAAAGGAAAAGAGAAAAAGGGAGAGGAATGCATGGCTATTTTAAAGTCATTTTCTTTTTTTCAGCCTTCTTTTTCTTTATTCTTTGCATATATTTTAATACTTATGGACAATGAACTATATGGCAGAAGCTGAAGAGCATTTGAAAAGCAAAATGTAAAGTGTTATTTATTCTGTGTGATTCAATTCAAAATAATGGTGTTCTAAAATAAACATGAAAGTCCGTGGAAAAGGCCATATTGGGGTCGTAGAAAACTGATTCTTCAATATATTTTCAAGGCTCCAACTTCCTTGAAAATACCCATAAATTTCAAACAATAAAATTAAGAATAAATAAGTGTCATGAATTTGAAGTAAAAGCTTTTGCTCATCAAAAGAAACAGAAGTATAAATAAAGTCTACAGAATTGGAGATCTTTGGCAGCTTCTCTTCCAACCACATATTAATATCCAGATAAAAGAACTCAAAACACTTAACATCAGTAACAAAAAAACTCAATGAAAATTGGCAAAATAAATTAATAGGCATTTCTCAAAAGAATAAATAAAAATGGCCAAGAAATACATTTAAAAAGTTTAGTTAAAAAGGTAAATGAAAATTGAAACTACACTGAAATTTTATCTCAGTTCAGTTATAATGGCAAACATAAAGAATACAAATAATACTAGATGCTGGTGAGAATTGGGGGAGGTACACTTATATGTTGTTGGTAGAAATGCAAATAAGCACAACTCTGGAAAGCTGTATTGAGATTTGTAAAAAAAATAAAATAAATATATAAATAAATAAAAGCTAGGAATGCAGGCTGGGCTTATCCCGGCCCTCAGATCTGAGGGAAACCTAGCTTGATCCCAGCTCTCTCCTTCACTATTTTGTACAGTATCACTGAAAATAAGTACCGTTTCTTGAGACTGTGCCTCTCATCATTTAACACTGTGACCTCACTGTTTTCTGTGAACCTGGCAGGGAATAAGCAGGAATGCTGATAGAGATTCCTGAGCGTGAGGGGATGGGTCCCAAGTGCAATTAATTACTTGTTTTCTTTGATGTATTAATGTTTTTTTTTCAGTGTTAAAGTATTAAAAAAAATATTGAAAAATTGAAAAGTGTGTTAAGACCACTAAGTTATTTGTTACCTTGTGATGACAAAACAGACCTGGTTGGAAAATGAAATTGTAAAAATACTATGGTAAGAAACCTACTCCTAGGTAAGGTGTCAATTCCATTGCCATCTCTCAGTCTTTCTCCAGGAAGCCTGATTGACTGTGGGTCCCTACAACTTGGATTGTAGAGAACTTCTCTTGAGAGTCTGACCACTCCCCTTTGAAGTATAAATGCACCTGTGCAGGCTTCAGGCCCAAGAACAGATGTTTATCAAAGGTATGGTAAGAATGGCCAGTTATTCCCCTAATCTGTAAACAAGTTTCCCATTAAAAACTCTGTGCAGAATCATATATGGGGTAGACTAGAAAATTTATGAGGCTTGATAGCCAATAAATGTTGTGAGAAAGTGTGAATGGGTGCACAGAAATTGGAGTTTTGTTGTCTTTTGGGATCCTCTAGAGTACAATATAATTTGGAGTTCTTCTCCTCACTAGTGCTCCTTGCTGCTCGTTTCTCAACCAATCTTTCCCCCTATGCCCCCCCAATACTATCATTCTTAATAAAATCAGCATTTATTAAAAACTTATTCCATAATTTTTTGGAACTAAACACATCAATTACATTTTTATTTGGTTGAGAAATTCTCAGTTTAATTGGCAGTGTATATATATTTTTCCTCATTTTAAATGTTTTATTAGAGGACTTTATTATACATAATAGTGGGGTCCATTTTGACATGGGTACATGCATGGGATATAATTTGCTACATTTTATTCCCAGTACTTTTATTTTGCTTTTTTTCTCCTTCCTCTACTCCATGCCCCTTATTTGTCTTCCTTCCATTTAATTATTGTTTAATAAAATGGTGCTTTATAGATATACATGAAGGTGGAATTTACTGAGGTCTATTCATATACGTACATACATCATTTGGTCAATCTTGTACCTCAGTTCCTCCCTTTTCCATCCCTCCTCACTCCTTTGTAATTATGCTGCACCCTATTTTGCCAAGGACATGGTATGACTGGTACTGTCACTGATTTACTGACCAACATTGAAAATGTTATAAAATCAAGACTTGAGGTATTAAGTACAACTGGCATGGGAGTCTCCCTGCGAATCATCTTTATTCTGCCATGAGTTCACATGCTCCTACTTGATAATTGTTTTTAACATTTATTTTTAGTTGTAGGTGGACACACAGTATCTTTGTTTTATTTTTATGTTGTGCTGAGAATCAAACCCAGTGCCTCACACATGCTAGGTGAGTACTATACCACTGAGCCCAAAAAACCCAGTCTTAGTGGGTAATTCTTCCGATTCTATGTGTCATAGCTGACTGTGAGTACCTGGGAAAAATAATATGGACTAACTGTACTCGTAAATTTGAGATTTCAACAGACAAATGTGTATATAAATCCACGTCATTAAGTCTAAATCCATAATGAAATATGGCCAAGACTAAAATACATCTTTCTGCACAGTCTCATTTGCTATTCTGCAATGAAAAATAAGTTGACTATCTATCAGTCATATAAAAGCAATTATATTTAATTTGTTCTCTAATTCAGTTTATGATATATAGTATGAATAATTGTGATAAGCCCTTGAATTAAGTGATATATAAAAAAATTCTGATTTATTTACAGGAAGGGATAGAGGCGTTATAATAAGCATCAAAATAATGTGATCTCACTTTTTATCAGAATTATATTTCTATAAATTGGATTCATATTCTTATAACTTACATAATGTTTATAAAGTCTGTGTATCATACTAGTTCATTTATAACTTATCCAAAACAGACATGATTCTCACCAAAACAAAAATGTAGTTACTCCATTAATGTACAGAAGAACAAAGATGATTATTCAAATACTGAGATTTGAGAAAAATTAACTATATTATTTATTAAACTCTAGAAATCCTTCAAGTGGGTGCTGGAGACCAAGACAGTATGTTCTGGCAAGTGTGATGTCTGTATGTTTGTGTTTCTGGTATCATAAGTTCTGCATTTTTTATTTTTCTGCTTTGAGAGCAAACACATAGCCATATATTCCCAATAACCCAACATGTACAAGTTTAGGAAGTATTTTCTAGCAATCATCTTTAACCTAATAACAGTCAAAGTACAGATATAATACCAAAAATAAAGTCAACATTTAGAATTGGAGACAAACATAATCTTTAGTGATAAGAATCCCTTAATTTTATACTTTAAAAATAATAACAACCTGTCACAGGGGGGCAAAATTGTGACTTATGAAGTCAAGGGAGAAATAAAGAATGTCCACACGCTTCTGCCCCTTTCAATGCTTTATTCATTCAAATTACTCAATATAATTTTACTCTATAGGTTCTTAATCAAGAAAACAGAAATCCTTATTGGTAGGCACTGCAATAGACATAATCAATTCACAGCAAACAATTCTAGATTAATACTAAGAATTGCAAAGCACACTTAGTCATGAGAGGCTAGTGACAGAAATTCTCTCTGCATGCTAAATTCAAAAGTCTCAAGTCTTAGGTATTATGTCTAGCATATGCATACTCACTCAAATCACAGTGATCAGGTCTGGAACCAAGGCAGGCTTTTCCCAGCATAGAGTGGATGATCAGTTGAGGAGAGGGTCATAGGGAGATGTTAAGTCTCTCAACAAGGTCCAGACAAGGCTGTAGAATTTGAGATTGATGAGGATCACACAGAGGATCAGGAGAATGATGACAAGTGCTGGAAGTTCAGGTCCTCATCAGGCTCTCCAGCTCAAGTGCACCCTTGTTTTTATTGGCTGAATCCCTGTCCATTAGCTCTATATTTTACACTATATTTTGAGGCTTTTTGACCTTCCCCTAGCAATCCTTATCAGCTACCACTGGATTTCTCCATGGCATCCCTTATCCTGGGGTCAGAAACATCTGGTCTGGTTGTCATTAAAACATCTGTCAAATTCTGATAAATGGTCTCACTTTTTATTGTTCCCAGCTTCTCTTAAATCCTAAATATCTTAATTTTCTAGTGAATCTGTTAGGAATTATCTGCCACAGCAGCTCAACTAAGGTGTGTCTATATAGTACTCCAAAGTTTTTAAGCACACAGCAAAGTCTTAACCCTAAATTTAAGAATACTTATAACAATTTTGCAAGAATCATTAGGTTGTTACAACCAATATATGTCAAAATGTTAGCATCAAATGGAAGGCAGAAGTAATTTTCAATCAATGTCATAAAATGGTATTTTCAGTTTCCCAGTCTGTTTCTCAGGAAATCCAGGTGGGTGTTAACACAGATAACTGGGTCCAACAATATCCAAGTGTGCTGTAAAGTGCAGGTGTTATTCATATATGTTACATCCACTTCTCCTTATTCAGAGGTGACTGCAGAGTGGTCCCATAGCCATCTAATATTACCTACATGTGTTTTAAGTTCTTTGTGTCTTGTTTTAATTTTTTTATTCCATTTAGCATGCATATTAAAAATTTTAAGGCTATCATGAATATGCATATTAGCAGTGCATAGTGGAGAATTTCTTTTATGTCCTGGAACCATTTTGGAATGTGCCAGCATACTGTGTCAAACTTGAGGAGCTTATAGAGTTAATCTGCCCAAGAGCATCATAATCTATTGACTACATTATGTTTGTATGATAAATAATCTGTTTTTATTACATGTACTACTGGTGAGACAATGTGATTTCTGTTATTAAGGTGTGCTATATCCAATATTATTTGGGCATCCTGTCTTTGTAGTTGTTGTATAATATGTTAAGTCTGGTTTTGAAGTTGCTTCATACATTCCAATTGTATGTCTGGTTTATCCTCTAATTTTCTTCAAATACCATATTAGTTTGTAATGTGTGTTTTATCTGTATCTGTTGATTTGAGAAAGCTGTTATACATTTACCTGATTTAGTGTATAATGTCAACTTCCATGTGCTTCATGGGTTGTTTTACATTTACCAAAACATATATTGGTGTCAGAATATTCAGAGTAATAATAATAATAATCCTCACTGTGGGAGTTGCTGTCAGATGTGTTTTGTGTGGTTGTAATTGTTTGTGTTTAGGGTATATGTGTTTACATGGATAGTTATGCTAAAGGTATTAGGTGAACAGACAGCAAAAAGATTATTTCTGAATCGTATTACTTCTTCACAATTATAGTGACCTTAGATACATGTAACTCATGATGGTTTATATGATGGTTTATGTATAGGTAAGTTAATGTGTCAATTGGTATCACTGAAACTTCCAGTAAAATTGTTCCATTGAGGCTAATTTCTGATATTAGTGGTTTTATGTGTTTATTTATTTCATTCTCTTATCCATTTTCTGTATAAAAGCATCATAATATTCTTTATGGGCTGTTAGTGTCTGAACTATAGTTCACCTCTGTAGTTCAGCTTGATGTATGATATCTGTGATTGTATATAAAGATCTGGAAATTATTTTTAGTCCATGAATTTCTGTCTCTAATGTGTTCCAGGACTGTAATTCTAACATCCATGTCCTCTATGTTTTGCACTAAAGATTTATTCTAATGCTATAGCTGTCCAGCTATAGCTATCTATTCTAAAATCTCCCTTGTTTTTCTAATGTGTTGTCTTTGTATTGTTGGAATATGCATTTCTTTTTTTATGGCATCTCCTATATAGCTCCTTAGCATATAGTGTTGTGTCAATAGTTAATGTTATCCTCTGAATTATGGGATTTACAATTATTTGTGAAGGAATTTGTATATTTGGTATTACATAAGGTGATTGTTGTTAGCCTTGGACTTTCTCTATAGAATTTCATTCATGATGGGTAATGTGCTGTAAATAGTTTATGTGTGGCATTAATACCTCTTCTATCAATTATACATGGTTGGTGTTGGTCCCTGATGTAACATCTTTCAGAGGACATGGATAATACAAATAAATACATGTTCCTGTTTCTGCCATGATCTTTTAGCAATTAAAGTTCTTTTTAAACAGAGCTGTTGAGCCACAAAATAATTTTGACTTAATTCCCATGGCTTATTCCATTTTTGTAGTAGCATGTAGAAATCGTAGAGCATATTATGATCTACTCTATATATTTTGATACTCAATCAAAATTCATGCCTGCTGTTTCCACCATGATTAAGGCCTTTTGTCTGCTGCTTTTATCTTATACCTGGGGTAGAAGTAGGTGTATTGAATTTTACATTGACTCCAGTGCAGCAATCCTATCAGTATGTCTGGTGTTACATAATCATCTATCCATACAGCACTACTTATGTTAAGTTTAGGGTCTTATCCTTTATCTGGTTATGGTATTATGTATATTTGGTTGTCTGTTTTTATATATAAGGAAATTTCAAAGTCTAATCTGTTGTCCATGTGTATTGCACCTACTTGGTCACCCAAAAAGAATACAGATAATATGGATGTACATTTGTTGTCATCTATACTATGAGATGTATTCATAAATCTTGTTACTCTCATTAGTTCTTATAGAGACATGACCAACATTTTGTTATATGTCTGGGTTTCTGTTTGGAGATCATATTGTGGACTATATGGTGTTATGAATGATGCAATAGGAAGTGCTCTATAGTCAAATAATGCCACTAGACTCTTTTCTAGAAGTATGAAATGTGGCTTAGTTGAGTTCCAATGTGTCACACTGTGTGTTCATGTGTGTTTCCAATTCCATGAAACATTATAAGTGTTCTCCTATTGTATGGTTTATTAAGTTGAATTTTATTCATGCTGATTCTAGTGTATAGTTTTCCTTCTTATTGTTGCAAGATATGATTTATTAGTATAATGAGTGAAATTATTGAAATGTGTGAAGGTGGTATTTTCTGCTATTTTTTCTTGAGAATTTATATTTGGTGTCAATAGCTTCAAGCACATCTCCAACGTTGTTTGTTTTTATGTTCCTATACATAGTTAATTTTTTATGATGGTAGTTAATGCAAGAGTATTCTAAGAATGCTTGTGAGGTTTCTCTTGTATAAGGTTGTACACCAGGGGTTCCTGAGTGTAGAAATTGTGCAGTGTACTTGTCAATGAACATTGTTTTGAAGCAGAGGTATTTCCAATGTAGGCTGTGACAAATGAAAGATGCATATTATAATCATTAGAGGTAAAAAGTCAAGCCTCTCCAAGTTCAAGGTGATCCACTGGTAACTTACCTGCCTGCTAGACTAAAAAATCAGTACTCTTCAATGAAGACAACAGAATATAATATTTCTACAATGTAGTATCCACAATATTCAGTATGCAGTTAAAGTTTATTGGCTATGAAAAGAAACAGGAAAATGTGATTCAGAGTCAAAGAGAAAAATCATTTAATTGAAAGTGGTTCCCAAATGAGTCAAATGTTGGAATTCAGAAAAGCATTAGGATTAGGGACAGGGATGTAGTTCAGTGGTAGTGCACTTGGTCCTGGGTTCTATCTCTAGCACTGGGGGAAAAAAAAGAAAGAAAAGAATTTTAAAGCTGCTATTATAACTACATTCAAAGAGTTAAAGGAAATGAACAAATGAAATGGAAATGTCTTTCTTTCTCTTTCTCCTGTGTGAGTGTGCATGTATGTGTGCGTGCGCGCACACTCACACACACACACACACACACACAATCTAAAATGAAAAAAATCACTGGATAGGCCTTATAGAAGAAGTAAGAATTGGTGAATTTAATGAAGGACAATATAAGTTATACAACACGTAGAATATAAGGATAAAAATACAAACAATGAAAAGAACTTCAGTAACCCATAGAATAATATCAAACAGCATAATAACATACACATTTACAAAAGTCCCAAACAGAGAAAAAAGAGATAAAATAGGGCAGAAAGGGTATTTTAACATTGACTGTAAATTGCTCAAATTTGATCAAAAACTTACCAATCAATTTATAGGTCCTAGAAATTCAGCAGACCTAAGCAGGATAAATGTAGAAAATCATATCCAGAAACATCAGTCAAATTTCTGAAAACCAAAGATAAATAGAAAATCTTCAAGGCACCCAGAGGGGAAAAAAAGGGATGCAATACATGCAGGGGAATGTCCATAAGAATTACTGCTTACCTTTAATCAGAAGCATGGAATGACAATGAATGACATTCTTAAAGGGCTGGCAGAAAAATAACTGCCAACCAAGAATCCTACATCTAATTAAACCATTCCTCAAACCCAAAAGTGAAATAAAGACATTTTCAGATAAGCAGAATCTGAAAGTATATGTTGTAAAGAAACCCTCACTATAAAAAATGCTATGTGAACTTCTTTAGGCAGTTCTTCAGGAAACAATCTAGTTGGACATTTGGCACAATAGGGAAAAAAATGAACAGTCTCAGAAATGTTAAAACTGGGTATAGGGCCTGGGGTGGTGGCTCAGTGGTAGAGCACTCACCAAGCACTTGCAAGGCCCTGGATTCAATTCTCAGCATCACATAAAATGAATGAATAAATAAAATAAGGGTATTGTGTCCATCTACAACTAAAAAAATAAATATTATAAAAAACTAGGTATATACAAAACACTGAATTTTTTTCTCTTTTCATGGAAAGATGACAGATTGTTTAAAGTAAAATTGATAAAATTGTATTGTGGGCCTGTTATGGTTTAGATATGAGGTGTACCCCCCAAAGATCATGTATGAGCCAATGCAAGAACATTTAGTAGTGAAATGGTTAGAGTATTAAAGTTGTAACCTAATCAGGGGATTGATCCACTGATATGGATTAACTGGGAGGTAATAGGCAAGTGGGGTGTGGCTGGCAGAGGTAGGTCACTGGGGCATGGCTTTGGGGTTTATATTTTGTTCTTGGTGAGCAAAGCCCTCTCTATGTGCTTCCAGATTACAATGTCTTGAGCTGATTTCTTCTGCCATGCCCTTTGTCCATGATGTTCTGCATCACCTTGGGCCAGAGCTATGGAGTTGGCCATCTATGGTCTGAGACATCTGAAACTGTGACCCATCACCAAATAAATTTTCCATTCTTTATGCTATTCCTGTTAGGTATTTTGGTCTCAGCATCAAAAAAGCTAGCTAAAACAGGATCTTATAATGTATATACACATAAAGTATATTCAAATATTAGCCTAAAGGTGAGAGAGAAAATGGAATTGAACTGTTGCAAACTTACATTTTAGGTGAAGTAGTACAATATTAACACTAATTATCCCATAGTAAGTTAAATATGCATATTGTAATCATTAGAACAAAAACCCAATAGAAGAATGATATTAAATACTAAAAATTATTCAATTAATAAGAGAGGATGGGAGAGATGGAGGAATGAGAAACAGAATAACGGAAAACTGACCCATAAAAGGCAACATGGAATGAAGAAAACGTATGCTAAGCCAAACACAAAAGAGTTCTATGTACAAAAATATTCGAGATCAGTCAAAACTAATCTATGGTGATAGACATCAGAACAGTGGTTTCTTATGAGGAGTAGGGACCGACTGCCTGCCTAAAGAGGCAGGAAAGAATTTTCTGGAGTGATGGAAACTGATATCTTAATTGGGGTAGTGGATTATACAAGAGTATAAAATTTATAAAAATGAGCATACATTTATAAAAACGCACAGAATTATGCGTTTAAAATTTTTGCATTTCACTGCGTTTACATTTTTAAACGCTTCAAATCATTTGTGGAGCCTCCAGTTATAGACTTTTATCAACAGAGGGCTCTCCGAACCCATAAAACACAATCTGGGGCCCCAGATACTTTGGGATGCAAATCAGATAAGCTCCCGGCTCATCAGTCTCCATGGTGGATCGCGCAGCTCCCCATTTGCTCCCCCTCCACATCCCACCTTCCCACCCGCGTCTTCACCAGCTCGTCCATTTCACCTGGCCACACGCTGCTTTCCGGCTGATAAGCAGCCCATACCTAATGGCAACAATATTTTCCGCTGCACCTATATGGAATACAGATTCGGCTGGAGCTGGCCTGTGCTGCCTGGAGGTGTT